>NC_064844.1:47405118-48005356 GCF_024166365.1 Elephas maximus indicus
GATTTACTAATGGCCAATAAGCACATGAAAAAATGCTCAATATCATTAGTCATTAGCAGAATGCAAACTAAAACCACAATGAGGTGCCACTTCACACACATTAGGATGGCTATAATAAAAACAACAGATAATAGCAAGTGTTAGTAAGATAGGGGAGAAACAGAAATCCTCATACGTTACAGGTTAAAATGTAAAATGGTGCAACAGCTGTGGAAAACATTTTGGAAGTTTCTCAAAAAGTTAAATACAAAGAAGGCAAACCCAAAATGGTGCCCTAGGCAGATGCACCATGCCATTCCTCTGCAGCAAAGACCCCCCAAAAATAAGTAAGACAGATACAAATGTGAATCGTGGAAATTTGAGCATCAAATGAAGACATAAAGAACTAGATCAAACACTGAATGGAAGAAGAAACTGACATAAAACAGACAACGAGGAGAGATACGGAGTGGAGGTCCTCTGACAACTAACAAAGCAGTTGTTGTCTTGAAACACAGCCAGCAATGACCCCAGACAGGGAGTATGAAAAGACAACATTATAGAATTCCCAACAAAGGACACAGCACATGGTAACCAGAGAAACACGCTTTCCCACCTCCAATAACAAAAGAAATGAAAAGAAAATCCACGAACAAAAGGAACTCAGCGCAGGAAAGAGAAACAAAGAAAAAGTCAGCACAACAACAACAAAGCACAAGAATATAACAGCAATAAACTTATACCTATCAATAATCACACTGCATATAAATGAATTAAATACACCCATAAAGAGACAAGAAACACGACCCATCAATATGTGGTCTACAAGAGATGTACCTTAGACACAAAGGCAAATGTATTAAAAATCAAAGGATGGAAAAAAACATACCAAGCAAACAGTAACCAAAAAAGGGCAGTAGTGGCAATACTAACCTCACATAAAATAGGCTTAAAGGCATAATCCACCAAAAAAGACAAAAAAAAAAAAAAAATTATATAATGATTAAAGGGACAATCCACCAAGAAGACATAACCTTAATATTTATGTACCCAATGACAGGGCTCTGAAATACATAAAACAAACTCTAACAGCACTGAAAAGAAAAACTGGCAGTTCCACAGTAATACACACCACTCTCAGTAAAGGACAGAACATCTACAAAGAAACTCAGCAAAAATACAGAAGATCTAAAGGCCACAATCAACCATCTTTACCTCACAGACATACAGGACTCTCCACGCAACAGCAGCAAGCTATACATTCTTTTCCAATGCACATGGAACATTCTCCAGAATAGACCACATTTTAGGCCACAAAGCAACCATCAAGAAAATCCAAAACATCAAAATAATACGAAGCAGTCTCTCTGGTCACAATGCCATAAAAGTAGAAATAAATGAGGAAGAGGAAGAAAAAAAAATATATGGAAGCTAATAATACCTTGCTTAAAAATAACTGGATAATAACTGGGTAATAGAAGAAATCAAAGAGGGGATCAAAAAATTCCAAGAATCAAATAAGAATGAAAACACATCATACCACAAACTTTGGGACATGGTAAAGGCAGTGCACAGAGATCAATTTATAGCAATAAACACACACATCAAAAAAGAATGGGCCGAAATCAAAATGTTAGCCTTACAACTTGAACAAACACAAAGAAAACAACAATAGAAATCCACAGCCAGCAACAAAATGAAATAATAAAAATTAGAACAGAAATAAATGAAATAGAAAAACAGAAAAATAGAATCAACAAGACCAAGAGTTGGTTCTTCGAAAAGATCAACAAAACCAACAAACCACTGGCAAAACTGAAAAAAGAAAAACAGGAGAGGAAGAAATATCCCAAATGAGAAACATGATGGGGGGCATTACAACACACTCAGCTTAAATAAAAACAATCAAAACAGAATATGAAAAACTATACTCCAACAAAATTGAGAACCCAGAGGAAAAGCACAAATTTCTGGAAACACACTACCTGCCTAAACTCATACAAATTGAGATAAAAAATCTGAACAGACCCATAACAAGAGAAGAGACACCCACCCGCAAAAAAAAAAAAAAAAAAGCCCTGGCCCAGACAGCTTCACTGGAGAATTCTACCACACTTGCAGAGAAGAGTCTGCACCAGTACTGCTCAAACTATTTCAGAACATAGAAAAGGAAGGAATACTCCTCAATTCATTCTATGAAGCCAGCATAACCACGATACCAAAGCCAAGCAAAGAACCACAAAAAAGGAAATTACAGACCAATATCTCTCATGAATATAGATGCAAAAATTCTCAAAAAAATTCTAGCCAATAGAATTTAGCATCATATCAAAAAAATAATACACCACGACCAAGTGGGATTCATACTAGGAATGCAAAGATGGTTCAACATTAGAAAATCAATCAATGTAATCCACCACGTAAATGGAACAAAGAATCACATGATCATCTCAGTTGACACAGAAAAGACATTTGATAAAGTCCAACATCCTTCCTGATAAAAACTCTCATTAAAATAGGTATAGAAGGGAAATTCCTCAGCATCATCAAGGGCATCTAGACAAAACCAACAGTCAACATCATTTTCAATGAAGTGAGGCTGAAAGCATTCCCCCGAGAACAGAAACAAGGATGACCTTTGTCACCACTCCTATTTAACATTGTGCTGTAAGTGCTAACTAGAGCAACAGGCAAGAAAAAGAAATAGAAGACATCCAAACTGGGAAGAAAGTAAAATTATCTCTATTCACAGATGATATGATCCCATACATAGAGAACCCAAAAGACTCCGCAAGAAAACTACTGAAACTAACAGAAAAGTTCAGCAGAGAAGCAGGATAATAAGATCAACACACAAAAATCAGTGGGATTCCTATACACCAACAAAAAGAACTTTGAAAAGGAAATCAGGGAAGCAATACCATCTGTAATAGCCCTTAAAAAGATAAAATACTTAGGAATAAATCTAACCAGGGTCGTAAAAGACCTATACAAAGAAAACTGCAAAACTTTACTACAAGAAAGTAAAAGAGACCTACATAAATGGAAAAACATAGCACGCTCATGGATAGGTAGCCTCAACATTGTGAAAATGTCAACTCCACCCAAAGCAATCTACAGATATAACGCAATCTTGATTCAAATACCAACAGCATTCTTTAATGAGATGAAAAAACTAATCACCACCTTTATAGGGAAAGGAAAGAGGCCCCAGATAAGCAAAGCATTACTGAAGAAAAAGAACAAAATAGGAGGTCTCACACTACCTGACTTCAGAACCTACTATAGAGCCATGGTAGTCAAAGCAGCCTGGTAGTGGTACAATAATAGACACACAGACCAATGAAACAGAACCGAGAATCCAGAAGTAAATCTGAACACCTATGTTCATCTGATGTTCAACAACCAATCAAAGGCTATTAAATGGGGGAAAAATTTTATTTTTTTAATTTTTTTTTTTAGAAATGATGCTGACAAAACAGGATGTCCATGTGTTTAAAAAAAAAAAGTGAAAGAAGTTTCCGGGATAAACTGAATGCTTCAAAGGTCAGAGAAGCAAGGGCGGGGGTTTGGGGACTATGGCTTAAGGGGACTTCTAAGTCAATTGGCAAAATAATACTATTATGAAAACATTCTGCATCCCACTTTGAAATGTGGCGTCTGGGGTCTTAAATGCTAACAAGAGGCCATCTAAGATTCATCAATTGGTCTCAACCAACCTGGATCAAAGGAGAATGAAGAACATCAAGGTCACACGACAACTATGAATGAGTCCAAGAGACAGGAAGGGCCACATGAACCAGTGACTTACATCATCCTGAGACCAGAAGAACTAGATGGTACCCGGCCACAACTGATGACTGCCCTGACAGGGAACACAACAGAGAACCCCTGACGGAGCAGGAGATCAGTGGGATGCAGACCCCAAACTCTCATAAAAAGACCAGACTTAATGGTCTGACTGAGACTAGAGGAATCCTGGTGGTCATGGTCCCCAAACCTTCTGTTGGCCCAGGACAGGAACCATTCCCGAAGACAACTCATCAGACATGGAAGGGACTGGACAATGGGTTGGAGAGAGATGTTGATGAAGAGTGAGCTACTTGTATCAGGTGGACACTTGAGACTGTGTTGGTACCTCCTGTCTGGAGGGGAGATGGGAGGGTAGAGAGGGTTAGAAACTGGCAAAATTGTTACGAAAGGAGAGATCGGAAGGGCTGACTCATTAGGGGGAGTAAGTGGGAGTATGGAGTAAGGTGTATATAAGCTTATACATGACAGACTGACTTGATTTGTAAATGTTCACTTAAAGCTCAATAAAAATTATTAAAAAAAAAAAAAGTGAAACAGAACCCATACCCCACACCATACACAAAAACTAACTCAAAATGGATCAAACACCTATATATAAAAAAATAAAGACCATGGAAGGAAAAATAGGGACACCATAGGCCTTAATATATGGCATAAATACCATAGAAACTATGAAAATGTACAAACACCAGAAGATAAATTAGATAACTGGGAGCTCCTAAAAATGAAACACTTACGCTCATCAACAAACTTCACCAAAAGAGTAAAACAAGAACCTACAGAGCAGGAAAAAATTTTGGCCTATGACATATCCCACAAGGGTCTAATCTATAAAGTCTATAAAATACTTCAACACCTCAACAACAAAAAGATAAATAACCCAATTAAAAAATGGACAAAGGATATGAACAGATACTTCAACAAAGAAAATATTTAGGCAACTAACAGGCACGTGAGGAAATGCTGGTGATTACTGGCCATTAGAAAAACGCAAACCAAAACTACAATGAAACACCATCTCCCCCAGCATTACTGGCACCTATCAAAAAAAACAGAAAATAATAAATGTTGGAGCAATTGCAAGGAGGTAGGAACTATTATACAGTACTGGTTCAGGAATGTAAAATGGTACAATTACTATAGAAAACGATATGATACCTCCTTAAAAAGCTAGAAATAGAAATACCATATGATTCAGCAATCCCACTCTTGGGAATATATCCTACAGAAAAAGCCACCACATGAATAAACATAGGCAAACCCACGTTAACTGAAGCATTATTCACAATAGCAAAAAGATGGTAAGAATCTAAGTGCCACAACAGAAAAATGGATAAACAAGTTATGACACATACACACAATAGAATATTATGCCATAAAGAACAATGAGGAATCCACAAAACATCTAATAACAAGATGAACCTGGAAAGCATTATGCTGAGTGAAATAAGGTAATCACAAAAGGACAAACATTCTACGAGACCACTATTACAAAAACTCAAGAAAAGGTTTACGCACAGAAAAAAACAATCTTACAAGAAGGTGAGGGGTGGGGAAATGAAATCACTAACTAGATAGTAGACAAGGGTTAACTTTGGTTAAGGGAAAGACAACACACAATATAGGGGAAGTCTGAACACCTTGACAAAGGCAGAGTCATAACAGTTTCCTAGACACAGCCGAACACTTCAGGGACTGTGTTACTGAGGCTGAGAGCTAGGTACCATGGTCTCGGGGTACGTCGTGGTCAACTGGCATAACATAGCTCATAAAGAAAATGTTCAACATGCTACTTTTGTGAGTAGCATCTGGGATCTTAAAAGCTTACGAATGGCCACCGAAGACATATCTATTGGTCCAAAGGGCTAAGAGACCACATGAACCACAGCCTCCACCAGCCTATGCCCTGAAGAACTAGATGGTGCCTGGCTACCACCACTGACCACTCTTACAGGGATCACAATAGACGGTATTGGACAGTGTGGGAAAAATATGTAAAACAAAATACAAACTCACACAAAAAGACTACACTGAAAGAACCCCTGAGACTTATGGCCCCCAGACACCCTGCTAACTCAGAATTGAAGCCACTCCCGAAGTCTACTTTTCAGCCAAACATTAGACAGGCCTATAAAACAAACAATAACACATGTGAGAAATGTGCTTCTTACTTAGTTCAATCAGGTATACGGGACCAATGGGCAACATTTGACTAAACAGCAAAGATGAGAAGGCAGGATGGGACAGGAAAACTGGACAAATGGATGCAGGGAATCTGGGGTGGAGAAGGGGAGACTGCTGACACATTGTGGGGATTATAATCACTGTCACAAAATAATTTGTGTATACATTTTTGAATGAGAAACTAATTTGCACTGCAAACTTTCACCTAAAGCACAATAAAAATTTTTTAAATTTAAATATAAATTATCATGCAACTCTGCAATTCCACGCCTAGGTATCCATCCAAGAGAAATTAAAAGTATACACACACAAGGACTTGTTTATGATAATGGACACAGCAGCATTATTCATAAGGGTCAAAAAGTAGAACCAATCCCAATGTGCATCAGATGGTGAACAGATGAACTCAACACGGTGTATCTATACAATGGACTGCTATTCAGCAATTAAAAGGAGTGAAATACTGATGCATGCTGGAACACGGACAAACCTTGGAAACATTATACTTTGTGAAAGAAGCCCGATGCGAAAGACTACATGTCGTATGATTCCATTTATAGAAACATCCAGAAAAGGCAAATCTCCAACGAGAGAAAGCAGATTAGTGGTTGCTTGAGGGTGACTGCAAAGGGCAGGATGGATTTTTCTAGGGTAACTGAAATGTTCTACAACTGGACTGTGGTCATGTCTGCACAGTTCTCTAAATTTACTAAAAATCATCCAGCTGCATGCTCAAGCCAGTGAATTTTATCATCTGTAAATTATACACCAATAAAGCTGTGTGTGAAAAAATTCAATATCATAAAATCAAAGAGGCCACGGAACTGCTCCGGAGTAAAAGAAACTAAAGACATGACAATTCATGGAATAAGTGATCCTAGACTGGATCCTGTACTGAAGGAAAAGAAAAATGCTAGAAAGGGCATTGTTGGGTTAAGTGACAAAACTGACCTATGGGCAGTATGTAAAATAGATAACAGTACTGCAGCAAAGTTAAATTCAACTAGGTTGGTAATAGTACCGTGGCTACATAAGAGAATATCCTTATTCATAGGAAATACACACTTAAGTGTTTAGAAGTAAAGAAACACGAGGTATGCAACTTACTTTCAAATGGTCCCAGAAAAAAAAAAAGGAAAAAACATCTACACACACACAGAAAGAGAGAGAGAAAAGAGTGCGCCCACAAAAAAAGGCCAAATGTTAACAATAAATGAATCTGGCTAAAGGGTATACAGGTGCACTCTGTACTACACTACAGCTTTTCTAAAAGTCTGAAATTATTTCCAAATTAAAAAAGAAAAGAATTTCTACTGAACAGCTTTTGCGCATCAGGTACTGTGCGAGGTGCTGGTTACACAGGGAGAGGACGAACAAGAATTCCTGAGCTCTGCCTTCAGGGAGCTCAGCCTGCATTAGTCAGCTGTCTAGCGGTCCGCCTCCTCAGTGTGAGTTCCCTCAGGGCAGGAAATGTTGAAGTTTTAAAGAAGCGGGAGTTGGGGGCGGGGAGAGCAGAACACTCAGAGTTGCTACAGTAGCCTGGCATCCCTGTGCGCATCTCCAGTTCAGAAGACAATTCGCTTCTCATGACAAATGGCTGTTAAGTGAACAAGAAGCAGAGAGAGTATTCATTGCATACAATTTATTGTACACTGATCAACAAAACGCTTTTTCTTTAGGTTGCTTACCAGGACAGCGACATTGCTTTGTCATCAAGAAAGAATCCTTGTAATGAAATGCTATAATGAGACTGAAATCATACTCTCTTCATAATAAACTGTCTTCTTCTTCATAATAAACATTCTTCAGGGTTTATCATCTGCTTTTCCTTTGTATCTGCTTGTACAGCACTTCCTCATAGGTGGCACAGAGTAGTCAGCTTTTTCAGTGGAGAGTTCACCTTTAGATTTCCTCCACTTCTACAGCTCATGAACCACAAGCTGAGGGGACAGAGGGAGCAGTAGGAGCAGGTGGCCCGCGGCCCTGCAACTGAGCAGGCTGCACCGCTATTCATTTATTTTTGAAAACAACACTTGCCAATGCACCACATTTCAGGTGTAGAAGTGAGTGGTCGCAATCGCAGTAACCATGTTGTGCAACCGTCACCCTTACAGGCAGCACTCTGAACAGGCGTGATGGCATCCTGGTCAGGCCAGTCATCTACTGCTGCCTTGTGCTGTTCGTCCACCACTCACTTGGTGTAAGCCCTCGTCCCTCAACAAGACGGCAGGCTTCCCAGAGTACATGCCCAATGTCACACTGGACACTTAAGAAGCGTTGCTGAAAGGGGTTCTCTGAAATCTGTGACTCTGGCGGCCTCTCAGAGTGGTCTGAGTCTCCTGAAAAGAGATGCGGGAAGGCTGGCAACGACTGACCACAGCTATTACACAGGTGGTGTCACTCTGTCCCCACGGAGGAGCAGAAGGAGTGTCAAGTGCTCTGCATGGTTTAGGGTCTTCACTGGTGTTCCCCCACCACTTCATGAGGTCTAAGCCAGGTGGCACTGATCCACAGGAGGACAGACAAAAATATTGTAGAGGGCTTTTATACAGAGATAAGAAATTTAGAAAGTGCTGGGTAGCTCAATAGAGAGAAATCTGTTATCCTGGAGAAAGAAATTTATCAGGTTTTCTGAGTAAAAATAGAATATATTAAACTGACAAATTGAAGAGAATATATACAAGTCTGCAAGACACTGGAAAAGCAGAGAAGATAAGGAGATTGAAGACCATATGTATTATTGGGAGCATAAAAGTGAGGTGAGTCAGTTATACAGTTGGACTCCGATCAAACAGACAGCTGGGTAAACTAAGACTGGGCAGACTATGCGCCCCTCCTGGCTATGGGCATGATGGAGTAAAGGGAAAGCCTTAGGGAATGAAGTAAGCCAGGATCCAGGATGGAGTACAAGATGGTCTTGTTGGTTCTACCTTAAGGGTGGGTCTAGGTAGAGGTTTGAGCATTAAATAAAGGCTGAGATATGAAGGGGAAAGGCTTGGATTGTAAATAAAAGGATTAGTACTGAGCAGGAGCTTAGCTTCCTACAAAACAGCTGACTTGATCCTAGTCAATCTAAATAAATCCTGTGGATGCACATTGCCTCAACCAGTTTTCCTCACACCATCACTGAAATTAAGGAAAGTCTTGAGGGAGCAAGGTCAGAGCCCTTATTTTATTTGCTAGATATGCATTTGTGAAATTACTTCTTAGGTTATTTAAAAAGAAATTGGTTCTTCTATGTAAATATCCAATGTCAAACTAAAATCAACCATGTAACTGGGTAAAGACCCATAAGAAATTAACCTGGGACCAACACGATAAGTGCAATTCTGAATGTGAAGGTGGGTACTGAAACTGAAATCCTAGTGAAGTCTTCTAAAGCAGAGCTGTCAGCTGAATCATCACGAAGGTGTGAAAAGTCTGTCAGTTTACTACTCCACAGCAATGCCATCTTTAGGAAAGAGAGGCCATTCCAGGTCTCTCACAATCTGGCAACAGCTTTCCCTCTCTCTAAATTCACCTCCCACTTGTCCTATGTTCTGTCCACACAGGAGTCTCCACCATTTTGTCTTGCTTAGAATGTCTTTCCTATTCCCCACTATTTAACTTCTATTCATCCAGGTCCAGACTGAATCTGACAGCTCCCAAGAACCCTTTCCTGTTTGCTGCTCTCCGCAGTGATTTCTCCCTTTTCTGAACCTCTAACGCATGGCAAAAGAGCCCTAGTGACACAAAGGTTAAGCGCTCAGCTGCTAACTGAAAGACTGGCAGTTTGAACCCACCAGCGGCTCCTCAAGAGAAAGAGCTGGTGATCTGCTTCTGTACAGATTACAGCCAAGAAAATCCTATGCGGCAGGTCTAACTGTCACAGGGTCGCTAGGAGTTCAAATCGACTCCACAGCACTGAACAACAACAAATCATGCCTTCTTTGTACAGCTTGGCAGTTACTACTATCACATTTCTTATGTGCCTGACCACACCCAAATGACTGTGAATGACTTCTTAAGGGTTAAGGACCCCACCTTGTATCCTTGAGCCTAGTACAGCACCTCCAAGACAGCTGATGCCACTAAATGTTTACAATTTTGTGATTCTTTGCATATGCTTCCTGTCCCTCAATCCAGTCTTCATGTATCAGCAACATTTATCTCAACATTTTAACTAGGCCGTGTCCACTCCCTGCATTTCAGATTCTTCACCCGCTTTCCACTGTACTTAAGTGTGACTACATACTCCTTACCTTGTCTAGGACATTCTATACGGTCTGGCTGTTTCTTAATTTCTTGCCACAATCCTCCAAACCAGCATCATCTACCCCCACCTGCCTTCCTACAGCTTCAAGTTCCTTGCACGTGCTGTTCCCTCTTAGCCTGAAATGCTGCCTCTAACACCTCCCCTCACCCCAGCCTGCCCCTCACATAGTAGTCACAGGGCATGGATGACCCCTTCTCATCTGTCACACCTCAGCTAACTCATTTGCCTGAGAAGCCTTCCAGGACCCCACAACCTGAAGCAGATCTCCCACATTACTATCCATCTCAGCACCTGACCTTTCTTCTTCACACTCAGTTTAATTTAGAGTTTATTTCTCTTTTGTCCTTACCCTCACACGACATGTAAGCTCTCTGGAAGCATAACACATATCTTGGCACGGGCTAGATGTACTGCCATGTAATTGCTTGATTTATGTACTGATTTAATCAACTGACAAAATTGTAACTGAAAACATTTGAAAGTCTGTTGTAAATTCTTCAGCTGAACAGGTGGCAGCAAACTGTGTGACACAAGCAAGCTTTGGGTGGACAGCGTGAAGGAAAACTTCAGGACAAGAGATAAACTGTCAAGAAAGGTCTGGTGGACCAGACGGGGAGGAAAACCACCTCTGGTGCCAGCCTTCTGGCCTGGTAGTACTTTTGTACAGAATGCATCAACCACTCACCAGATGGGCAAATATTAAAAAGTCAGACAATATCAAGTATTATGAGAGCATGGGGCACAAATGCTCTCATTACACTAGTGGGAGCAGAAGGTGTTATAAGCATTTTGGGAAACAATTTGGCATTATCTAGTAAAGGTGAATATACACAATCACATGAGACAACAATGTGATACTTAACTATATAACTCAGAGAAAGTCTCACAGGCGTGTACTTATGTAAGACGTACACAGGGAAGACATGTACCAGGAGACATCAACAGAGTACTGACGTTCCCAAGGGAATGGATAAATACTGCACATTCAAGTAAGTGAAAATGAATGACCTAGAGGTACACACTTCAACATGGATGAATCTCAAACACAACAAAGCAGAAGCAAAGGTCACACAAAAATACACACACTATTGTGGTGTGATTAATTACTTTTGTGTGTGGCCTTCCTAGCCATGATCTATCTCCCACCCAGGTAACTATGTGATAGGGTAACTGTGGCCTACCAAGGGATTGGTCAGTTTTGTCTTAAAAGAGAACCAATTCCAGAGCAGAGAGAAGGAGCCCACCACCACCAAGGAAGGAGAGACCTACAGCTGAGACCCGGCAGCAGGAGACGGTTAGGTGGGCTTCCCAGCCCATGGAGAAAGAAACTTAAGTGTCTTTGGGCAGACACTGAGGGCCAAGGAGAGGCGTGCCTGCGAGCACTGCTGGGAAGAGGCTATCCTCATGGAAGAACTGGATCCTGAGTGTTCCTGAACCTGAATTGTAACTGTTATTTCCCTAACAAATCCCATAATTGGGAGTATGGTCTGTGAGTTCTGTGTGGCCATTGCAATGAATTAGAACCCAGCAGAGAAGTAGAGAGTGCTGTGCGAGGGACAGCTGGTGTCAGAATTAGCAAAGATGGCGGAGAGAGGAGGCCTGTCTGATTCCCGCCTCAGAGGAATCAGCCTTGGGCTGTTGATCTTGATTCTCCTTTCCGTCATGAAGTGAGAGGAGGTCAGACACCGTCCCCATGCTGTTTTTAAAACAGTGGTTTCATTTTTACTCAAGGATGTGTAGATAGATGGTAAAAGTTAAAACTGCAATAAATAGACTGCAAAATTTAGGATACTAGTTACATCTAAGGAGGCCTGGTGGTGCAACAGTTATGCACTCGGCTGCTAACTGAAAGGCTGGAGTTTTAAACCCACCCAGAGCTCCGAGGGAGAAAAGACCTGCTGATCTGCTTCCATAGAGATTACAGCCTAGAAAACCCTATGGGGCCGTTCTACTCTGTCAGAGACGGGGTCCCTATGAGTGGAAATCGACTACAGAGCGCCTAACAGCAGCAGTTGCATCTAGTAAGGGGAATGAGGTGGGATGCAAAAGGAGAAGGGTACACTGAGGGCTTCAAAAGAAGTGGCAATGTCTATATTTTAGGCTAGGCAGAGGGTACACATTTTCTTCATACCTTACATATACATAATTACCATTCTATTATTATACTTGATTTTTTTTAAAGAATTTACAAACACTGATCACTTCTTTGGAGTGATCACTTCTAGTACTACAGTGATTAAGAGCTATGGCTGTTAACCAAAAGGTCAGCAGTTTGAATCCACCAGCCACTCCTTGAAAACTCTATAGGGACAGTCCTACTAGTCCTACTCTGTCCTATACGGTCACTATGAGTCGGAATCAACTTGACAGCAGTGGGTTTTGGATCACCTCTTTAGAGGGGGAAGGTAAACGGTTTGTTTGTATATTAAGAATAGTGTGTAATGGAGCAGAAATCCCTTCAAAATGGCGGCTGTGATGCCCAAAGCCATTTATGTGCCCACGCGAGTGCACTATATATCAGTTACTAATTCTTAGTCTTTTCCCACATTTTATTTTTATTAGTCCACTTTTTTTTTCTTTCTTCTTTCACTCCTAAATTTTAGTTTGTTATATTTTATGCATCTTTATTAGATAGCTCCCATCCAGTCGATTCCAACTCACCATGACCTTTGGTACAACAGAAAGAAACACTGCCTAGTGCTGCGTCTTCACAGTTGCAGGCATGTTCAAGTGCATCACTGCAGCTGTAGTGCTAGTTCCTCTCATCAAGGGTCTCCTTCACCCTCGTTGGCCCTCTACTTCACCAAACACGATGTCTTCATCTAGGGATCGAGCCTTCCTGATTACATGTCCAAAGCAAATGAGTCAGATGACGTTCTGCTGTGATCCACAAGGTTTTCATTGGCTAATTCTTGGAAGTAGACTGCCAAGCCTTTCTTCCTAGTCTGTCTTAGCTTGGACGTTCTGCTGAAACTTGCCCACCATGAGTGACCCTGCCAATATTTGAAATACTGATGGCATAGCTTCCAGTAACATGCAAGCCACCACAGCATGACAAACTGACAGGTGGTGAATGCGTCTTTGTAAATCACCCTAAATAACTTTTTAGAACAAGATACAAAAAAAACTCAAACCCATTGCCATCAAGTTGATTCTGACTCATAGTGACCCTATGGCGACCCTAGAGGACAGATTAGAACTGCCCCATAGGGTTTCCAAGGAGTGCCTGGTGGATTCGAACTACTGACCTTTTGGGTAGCAGTCATCATTCTTAATCACTATGCCACCAGGGTTTCTGAACAAGATACAGTGCAAAATAAATGAGACACACATTAAAAATAATAATATGGCGATGCAGACAGGTTGAAGGGATCATCTTCTAACTAGGCACACAAAATACTAAAAGGGCTCATGCCAGATTACAATCGGAGTGAACTTGGTGGTTATCCCAGTATATCACCACTTAAATGTCAAGCTCCAGGAAAATCCTTTCTTCACAGAACAGATGAGTCTAAGTAAATCATTGGGAATCCAGTAAGAAATGTCACGCATGAGCCAACAAACATAGTGAAATAACTGGGGTATTTTTTTTAAGTACATGTGAAGAATTGTGATCACAGTGAAACTCACAGAAGCCACACTAGAGAAGTAAAGATGAGAAGCTTCACATGGCTAATATGGTGGCTTTGAATCCTTACACTTAGAAAATGTATTTACACATCATGGGACAATCTACGGAACAGTCTATTTCCTTGGTTACAGAACCAGAATTGCCATGCATTAATAACCCTACAATTATATTGCAAACTTCAGATGTATAATCCCACCGACTTTAAGCCTTGAGAACAGCTGAACTATGCAGAAATAGGCACACGCTGGCATTGCAATTTTCATTTAAAAATATTTTTATTCTTAGAATGCTATGAACAAATGAATGCATATGGGCATAATACAATCTCTCATTTAAAAAGAACTGGGCTAGTTGTGAACAAAACAACTTGTCAGAAATAAAGTCAAGGAGCTGGCAATTAAATGCATCATAAATCAATAAAAAATATATACTCTATGTTGAGGTTCTTTCTTTCAGAAAAGAAAAAAACCTGTTTCTAGAACATGAAAGAAATTGAGTTTCTTCCATACTAACTAGAAATGCCAACACCAGGCCAGAGGTACAGAGATTATTAGGCTTAAGACACAGCAGACAAGATGCCACTTTCTCCCTTTCTGAGCACAATGATTTTACCATTTCCTCAAAATTGAAATCAAGTCCTTTTGTCAAATGTATCTAGCATCTCCCACAGGGAGAAAGTAAGGTTTTATCAAGGAATCATTCTTATCAAGGAATCATTTTGTATTGAAAGTCAAGTACTCACAAAGAGTTAAAAACAAATGAGATGCCCCAAAATAGATCACTTAACAGGCACTTGATAGTTTTTTTTTTTGTACTCTAGAAACACGTTTGGACTGACCGGAAGAGACAACTGAATGCCTCTTCGGTTAGTGGAGGTGATCCCTGGTTTCTGACCAAACACCTTCCTGCAGGCTGCATCTTCACTGAGTAGAGAGCTCTACGGCGCACATGGCAGACACTCTGCCCTTGGACTGGCACACACTGCAGCTTCCATCTGCTCAGATGGGGAAATGGGAAGGAAAGAGGCAAGGTGTGAAGGAAGACTCTTTATCAGGCACAAAGTAACCTGCAGAAATATGATGCAAAGGAGACACTATGCTGTGAAATATGTAAAATGATCCACGAAACTGAATAAAGGAGGAGAGCCCTCCATGACCCTCTGCTGCTCTTTACTCCTCCTGAGGCAGAGACAAGGATGAGCTCTGAGTGCTTGGAATTAGGAGAGCCCCTCCTCTGGCTGGGATTAAAATGGAGCCTTTTGCGCTGTGTAAAACCAACCCTCAAGAAAGAGTCTGGTGGGAGACCTTAACCAGGTCCTCCAATATCCACTCTGCTCTCCCCACATCTGATTCCCTATACTCATAGCCTTGGGATATCACATTTTATCCTTGTTAATGACAGTCACCATGAGAAACCAAGGACTTCCAGGTTACTGCTCATCCCTGCAATTTTTATTGTCATATGGCCTCTTCCATTCCTTTCCTGACCCTGTCCCCTCTACCCCTCCCCAGTGCCTGAAACCTGTGCTCTCTGGAACTCACAGGCAGCCACCAGCAAGATACTCTCTATCCTTGGCATCTTCTGTGAATGCTCCCCTCATCTTCCTGACATCTGGTTCTTCCCTAGCCGTCATAACTGCTGCCTATTTTCTCCCCATATTCCTTGAACCACAGGGTTTAGAGAAAGGATGGATGTCTGTACTGCTTCTCTTTACTACATCCAGACTATTCTCCCTCCATTCCTCTTCCATAAAAACCCTCAGCTTTGAATCGCACAAAATCAGATGTAGCACCCTGTCCGCCTCTCTTTGGGAAGATCTGGGTTCCTGGCTCCTGGACCTTCCCCATCACTGTTGTAACCATGATGCTCGGGAGTTTCAAAACCCACACAGATGATCCCTCCAATACTCTGGCCTCTCAGTCTTGTCCTCCGCCCTAACTTCAAGGACATACACCAGTTCTTAACTGAAATTCCTTCCATGTTACTCTCCAATACCACCATCTCTTCTCTTTCAAGTTCTACCCTTTGGTATCCCAATTCCTACAAACCTCTGACTCTACTGAGACCTGCAACCCATTGATCCTACCACTTATCATTGTCTCTCACCCTCTTAATATCCACCTCACTTTCTTAACCAGTTTAAATTCCAAGATCAATTGTCATAACCACATTCTCTCATATACCCTGAACTCTCTTCCTCACTGTCATGTGGACCTGCTCCTTGGCAAAACCAACGTGATTAATTTCAACACTTCACTTATTCGTATCTCAGCCCACACAGAGAAAAAAGAGCCAATCCCAATGAATGGCCTCATTCTAAATTCATGACCTGGAACCTAACATGGGTACTGTTACTACTGCTGCGCAATCGGCAAACTCCTCAACAGTGTCATCTCCAACTTTTCTCCTCCCTTTTCTCTTGAATCCACAGGAACTTGATGAAATGAACGGACACTGAATAATGCCACCAGATTCTAGACTAAAACAAATTTAGTTCTGTGAAAGGAAATTTTATATGAGATTGACTTCAAGTTTCTAAGGAGGTATTTATGTCCCAAGTTAGAATATGTACCCAAAGATTCCCCTTAGCACAGGTTCTTAGGATAAAACCAAAAGAGAATGGATGGCAGAGTGCACTGAAGATTTAAGCTCACTACGAACTTCCTTCAAACCTACTCGGATTCTTTAGACCATGGGCTCATACCCTACTAACCCAGAAGAATGCCCATTAACTACAGACAAATGCCTTTATTCTCTGAGCCTGGAGAAAATAAAAACAATTCTGAATAATGGGATGTCAATGGAAAATTAATAAAATTATCAAAAACTCTAAAAAGTTTTCTTGGCTATTGTATGTGTACCAGGTCAACAGGTTATGATTTTCCCATGTGAAAAATTATTAGTCTGATGCTGCTAGAGGAGAACACTCACATCAGAAAAGCAAAAACTGGATTAAGGAATGACTAAAGCCTAATTTTATCTGCAAAGCTAAAAAGTGACCTTTTCTCCTGTAAAATACATTCTCTTACTTTTTCTCCAGCACTGCTATAAAAGAATACTATTTTAGACTCACTGGCCATGTTATCAGATTTCAACTGCAGGTGTTTAGGATATCTAATGAATTTCCAATAAATGAAATTACCGGAACCTTTTTAAAATAAAGTGCCAAAACTGGGAGCAACACTCAGTTAAATGATGTTGGAGGTCCATAAAATTATGCCAGATCTCTCCTTCAGTGTAAAACGTTTGCCATTTTTCCTTTCATATTCGGGTGAACACTCAAGGTAAGTATTAAATTTGAATACATGTGTCAATAAAATCCTCCCTAGGCAGGTACGTAATATATTCCACACCACACAACTGTATACCTACTTGATAATATACCGCCTTGAAATTATTTGACTTTAAGCTTCTAGGGAACAAGGACACTCCTCTGTATGACATCCAGTGTCATAGTGTGTATGTAGCCGAACTTAATAGGTGCTCTATAAAAACAATGTCCAGTCTTTCCAACCCATTCAATGCTCTGCCTTATTCAGATAATGTTGCAAATACTCTGTCAGAAGGGCCAAGCATGTTTTAAATATTGTTAGGACTTGTGAGAGTCAGGCATGCTCCTTGTACAAACATTCAAGCTGCCCAGCAAAATGCCAAAGCAAAAATAAAAATCATCTGGAAAAAAATACTAATATTTTATTGAATATTCCTTTTTTTATACACATACTTTTTTTATACACATACGTACGATTTTTGCATAAACGGATTTATACTTTTCATGTTGTCCTGTGATATGAATTGTTTTAACTTAATATATCATAGATATCTTCCCGTAAAAACAAATGAAGAACATATTTTAAGTGGCTATATAGCATTCTGTGGTACATATGTATCATATTTAATAAGAAATTTCCTGCTAATGGATATTTATTTCTAGTTTTTTTCTTACCAAACAAAGCAACGATGAATATTTTTGTGGATGTATCCCTCACAGCTGTATCTTCTCAGGATAAATTCTAGAAGGTGAATTGCTGGGCAGAGTTTACATCTGTACATATGCTGTCAAACAGCCCTCCGGAAAAGTTATAACAACGTACACCCAAGTAACCACACTGATCAAGAAGTCCTCTCTCTTGCCAAAACTACTATCAAACTTTATCATCATTGCCTATAGAATTGCACTTTAGGGCTATTAACATACAAGCATGCTCTAAATATTTCAGTTAGACATATATTTTCAATATTGTGTACAGTGATTTTTACCATATACAAGCTTTTAATTAGTATGTAATAAAATTAGCAATTTTCCTTTAATAGTTTCTGATTTTCATGGCATTTATATAGAAAGATTCCATCACTCCAGAATTTTTTAATCATCAATATTTTTTGTTAATTCCATTTTTCTTAACCTTTCTGAAACCAGACACTTCTTTGGGAATCTGATGAAACCAGAACTATCCAGAAAAATGCCCAAAAATATAAAAATTTTGCAGACAATTTCAGACAGCTCAACGATTCATTAAACAGCTATGTGATCTTGGGCAAATCACGTTTCCTATTTGTATGTTTCTCTGCCAACTAATGTAGAATAAAATATTTATCAGAGCACTAAGTGTACACATATGATGGATATAACCATTCTATCCCTTGGTCAAGCTGCTTCCCTTCTAACTTCTTCTCTCGTGTGTACTCCATCCCCACTGCCTTGCTCATCTACCCATGCATAATACATGAATAATTTGTGAGTAAACTTGTAAAGAGGAGTTCCCTTTTATTTCTGCCAGTTGGCATCTCTGGCCCAGCCCACACATATAAAGAGGTTTGGAAGAATTAGGAAAGAATGGAGCATGTATCCCTCTCCATTTTCTATCCTCTGGGCTCATTTCAGAGAGCTCTTAAGTTCATTTTATAATTTTTAAATTTTTTATTAAAGTTCTTACTTGCTCATCACTTATCTTTTGGCCACTCTCAGTTTCTATAAATCCTGGGTTTTTAATGTTTACCAGACTATAGGACAAGGTTTAAAATAAAACCCTAAAGGGTTACCGGGAATTGGAAAATCTTAAAACTTATGAAGGACATAAACTACTGCGTTGTTGAGAGAAGATAATAGAAGTGAAACTACTGACTACTCCAGAAGGCGGTAAGTGACACTGTATATTGCTTCATAAGTAGCAAGGAAGGAAGACTATGTCAGATGTAAGAAGTAAGGGTTTCATGGAAAAGCTAAGTTGTATGACCCAATGAGAGTCAAGAAAATTACAGTACTTTAATGATGAGTGTTTTTACAGCATCTCCTTGAAACTCAAAGGAATGACCCCAAAATCTGGGTCACAGCCCAAGGTTTGCTACACAAAATCTCATCCTCAGCTGAAACATCGCGTTCTTACAAATGTCCTCCTGGACCCTAAGCCAGCTTCCCATGTGGACTTCTGAACCTATGCCGTTGTAGTGCGCCACTGAGTCAATTCCGACTCATAGCGACCCTATATGACACAGCAGAACTGCCCCAAGGGCTTCCTAAACTGTAATCTTTACAGGAACAGATCATCAGGTCTTCTCTCCTGCAAAGTGGGTGGTGGGTTCAAATCACCAACTTTTCAGTTAGCAGCCAAGCACTTAACCATTGCACCAACAGGCCTCCTTTCTGTAGCTCTACATACTTAAATTTCTCACCAGACTTTTAAGTATTTCTTCAGTGTCTATCCTCTGCATGTCATGGTATGCTCCATGTAGATGTTCACCTTATATCTCCTGCTCCTTGCACAGCGCGTAGCACAAAAAGGTGAATGAATGAATGAATGAACAAATGGATGAAGGGATAATTGAATCAATAAACTGATGGACCAAAAAATGAGGTCGTATACCAGATGATCTCCAGAGTGTGTTAAGATGTGAACGTACCAAGGCCATTTTTTTTTTTCTTTCTGAACTCTATAAATGCCTGGGTCTAATTAGGTTAAAATATTTATGGATCACCTATTTTGAACAGAGTCTTGTGCTTGGTCTACAGGGAGAAAAAGGGTGAGTAAGGATACATAAGAATTATGTCTCATCCCTGCCCGTCAAAGAAATGGGTCTGGCTAGAAAGGGAAATTTTTCATTGAACAACTAGGATCAAGGAACAGTACAGCTTTAATGAAAACAGTGACTTCACGAGTATAACTGAGAACCCAAGGAACAGAGTAACTGATCTGAATATAAGGAGTTTGGAAGACTCTCCCAATTATGTGGGCGAGAGTACATTACACAGAGAAGTGACCACACAGCCGATTGAAATGAGGCCTGGTGGGAAAAACCTAGACCGCTCCCATCTCCTCACAGTGAAGGGGAAAAGAAGCTCCTTAAGTCAAAATTGGGGCTTCTGACATTACAAGCTTTTCATGGGGATACAAGGCAAGGAAAAGTAAGATTCACCTCAACAGATGAAGTCAGATATGGCCAAACTGATACTAATGCAGAATGCCTTCCTGAAAGAAAAAAAAAAAAACCAATTGCCATTGAGTGGATTCCGACTCATACCGACCCTACAGGACAGAGTAGAACTACCACATAGTTTTGAAAGTGTGTCTGGTGGATCTGAACTCCCCACCTTCTGGTTAACAGCCTTAGCACTTAACCACTACACCACCAGGGTTTCCCAGGCTGCCTTAGCGGCAAGAAAATTTGAAACCTTCCAGAAAAATAAGTGTCACTCTGGGGAGATCCAGGCAAGCAGAAGAAAAAATATAAGAATTGTAGGTAAGTTAGGGGGAAGGGACCAAGATAGACTACAAACAGAAACTATTAATATAATGAAGCTCCCATATTCTGAGCTCCTGCTATGTGCGTCACACAGTGCAGGGGACACAAAGAATGCCAGAGAAGCGCATGGCATGGCCCCTGCTTTGTAGAGACCTCCTTGTCTTACTGTGGAGACAAACTCTGTAATGGAGAAAAAAAAAAACACCCTATTAAGGAACGAAGGCCCCTGCTCCCAATCAAGATGTGGCCCCAAAGAAGCAAAAGGAGGTAAACAGAGAGGCCTGGAACAGAACTGTGGATCAGGGCTTTGTCCTTGGCACCTCTTGGTCTCCTCCTTCAGCCTCTCCTCCATCTGAAACACTCCTCACCCACTCCTCCTACCCCAGGGAAGAGGACTTGTAGGTGCCAAAGTGGCCTGCCCTCCTAGTCAAACAACAGAAGCCAGGAAGGGAACTCCAGACAGGCAAGTGTGGCAGGGAGAGTGCCAGGCAGCAGTGATTCCTGTGGTTGAGCTGGGGGTGAGCTCCAGGCTTAGATGAAAGGAGAGCTGCAAGCCAGTTCTCATCTTCCCTCAGGAGCAAATCCTCAGAGAACCAGCCAGTCCTGCTCTGTCCCGCCAGATCTTCTTTCTAAATTAGGAGAGAACAGGAGAGTGCTCCCAGGAGCGGGAGAGGGATTCTGAGTAGCCCACACAGCAGGAAATAGAGAGGTTTATTAAAAAATGAAGGCGGATTAGGCTACCTAACCCCTAACACAAGTCAGCGAAGCAGTAACAGTTGAGCTCCTGTACATCTTTCTTTCCATTTATTTATTTATTTATTTATTTTTACTTCTCTTATTCTTTCTTATACTTTGGAAACCCTGGTGGCATAGTGGTTAAGTGCTATGGCTGCTAACCAACAGGTCGGCAGTTCAAATCTGCCAGGCACTCTTTGGAAACTCTTTGGGCAGCTCTACTCTGGTCCTATATGGTCGCTATGAGGCGGAATCGATTCGACGGTAGTGGTGTTTCTCATACTTTATAGTTTCTTAAATTGTACATTAGGTGAAAAGTTAACAGAGCAAATTAGATGCCAATTCAACAGTTTGTACATAAAGTGTTTCATGGCCTTGTGTGTCAGCACTCTCCCCATTTCCACTCCGAGTTCCCCGTTTTCTTTTATTCTGGTTTTCTACCTCTTCCTGCCTTCTCATCTCTGCTTTTGGGCAAATACTGCCCTTTTGATTTCGTATAATTGATTGTTCTAAGGAGCACATTCCTTTCAGGTGTTATTGTTTATTTTATGGGCTTGTCTATTGTTTGGATGAAGGTGGTCTCTGGGAATGGCTTCAGCTCCAGGCCAGAAGGGAGTCTTAGGGCCACAATCTCAGAGGTTCTTCCAGTCCCTGTCAGAACAGTTCTGCTCTTTTTTGGTGGATTTTATTTTTTGTTCTATATTTTTCTCCTGATCTGCCTGGAATCCTCTGCTGGGACCCCAGTTGGTCACTATATTAACAACTTTTTAAAAATTCAAAATCAATAGTTTAAAAAAAATCACCTTGCTCAAAGGCTGCTTTTATTGCTCCCTCCATCTATGAATATTTCTAGTGTGGAAGGACACAGGGTTCAGGCCCTGATGCCTTCTCTTCAGAAGGAATAACAAGTAATTTAGGGCAACTCAGGCCCCTAGTTTATTGTTACAACTCTTCCTTTTCTTTAACCCTCAACTCACTCAAACACAGGCACTCTCTCCTCTGTCAGTGCTTATACAGTGAAAAGATCAGGGTTCCTGTTGCCAGCCCATAAGATCTCTCCATTCAAAAAAGTTACACTAGATAATATTTGTCATTATGAGTCTAAAAAATAATCTATCTTAACTCTGCTCCAAAAGAGGGATCTGGGAAGAGTAATGTATTCTGCTGGATCCTTTTACACCACGGTTATTCCTATGGTCTTTTATATATTTCCCTCAGAGCCTGAGGTAAAAAGAGAGGAAATTACAATATTTTGACAACTGGCAAGGATCCAATGAGTAATATACATGAATGACCAAGGAAGGGAGAAGTGTCCAAGAAGGTGTGTTCAGTGTCTCTCAGCAATAAACTCAGGAGGAGAACAGAGAGATGAAGTTAATTCAATGAGAACACACATATATATAAGCTAACCAGGCCAAGCTAATAACTAAAAGCCAACAGGTCAAACTAGAGAAGCAATACAAGGAAAACTCAGAAGTTATGGTTACTTGAATGGAAAAGAATTTAAAAATTTTATTTGTGTACAGAAGCAAGGAAAAGAGAAAAAGGAGTAAGAAAGAAGGAAAAGGGGCTGAATAAGGTACGCTTTGAGAAACCAGAGTTTACAGGTGTAACATATAGCTTCAATCATTTGAGCAAGAGGTAGAAAATGATGTTTTAAAGAGAAGGATGAAAGGAAACACTGATGTGCTCTCAGAGCCAGCCCGAGGAGGGCAGAGCTGCCAGGAGAGCATCACTGTTTGATAACACTGGCAGGCTTGTTCAGGCTAAGCGTGTTATCACTGAGAATCAATATGGGGCAGTCTGCTTAAATGAACTTCCAGGGCTTGTCCAAGCTATCCTGTTAATGTCACGTTGCATTTTGTTAAGTGATGTTTGGAATAAAAAGCTTATCGGTTGGGCCTTAGAAACCCTTTAAAGTAGTATTCCTTGTCATGACAGCTATAACCTCAGCATTTGACACTCACGATAAATCTGACTACAACTGAGAGGAAACAAATGCTGAGCAAACGAATCAGTGCTCAAGGAGGCAGAGTGGCTGTGAAATTGCTGTCAGTTGCTGATACGGGTAGATATGCCATGCAGGACACCATGTGTGTGCACGAACATAATTTCCATAATCACTGGGGGTGGGGGTGGGCAATGGACCTTTAGGTGCATACCGATAGGGTAGAAGTGCTAGGATCCTGTCACAGAAAGATGTGGTTAGAGAAGATGTGAATGTGGCAGGTAGAAGATAACTAATCCAGAATTGAGGTGTCAACCAGCTCTCAAATTCCGATCATCAATAAGTTAATCAGCAAGCACGTGTGATGAGTTTATATTCAGAGCTCTGTGCTAGACAGGCAGACAGAGGACATGGGCGGGAGAGTACCCCCAAGGCCATCCTAAGTGCTTCACCTCACTTTATGTTCACAAGCAACCTATCAAGTAGGTATTATGATTCTTATCCTGCAAATAAGAAAATAATATTTACAACAACAAAAAAGAGTAGCTGCTGAGGCTGCTTATGTACAGCCAAAAACCTCATGGGATTTGCTTCTCTGGTGTGGAGGTTTAGGGTCTTGGATACCCCAATTCATTGGCCAATAACAGTGTCCCTGTTCTGCCACCTGGTTTGTTGAGTAGCGCCTGGGGTCTTTCAAGTGGCCATCCAAAGCACAACAAATGGTCTATATTTGCCTGGAGCAACAGAGGAAGAAGGAGAGTCAGGAATAAGAGGAGGATATGGAATGAGTGGCTAACTGGCTCCATGAACAACTGCCTCCTTTGCCATGAGACCAGAAGAGCTGGATGGTGCCCAGCTACCATTGCTGAATATTTTGATTAAAGATTTTGTAACAGAATCCTGGTCAAAAGCAGGAAAATGAAAAACAGATTTTCAAATTTTCATGGAATCCAGACTTTCTGGAGCCATAGAAGCAGGATGAACCCCTCAAACTACTGCCTTGAAAACTTAAACTAAAGATATCCCCTGAAGTCTTGTGAAAAACAAACAATAGTTTAGCTTAACTAGTAAAAAGGGTCTGCCTAAGCATTATGCTCTTTGAAGATCTATCCATACGGAATCAAACTGACAAGAGCAACTCAAAAGAACAGATAGGAACCTTAGGGGGCAGTGAGTTTATATCGATGGGGGAGGAACAACTCCGAAAAGGAGGGTGAGAATGGTTTCACAACTCAAAGAATGTAATCAGTGCCACTGAATTGTACATGTAAAAGTGTAGTAACGGTTAAATTGGTGTATGTTTTGCTGTGTATATTCTTGACAACTACAACAAAATACATTTTATAAAAAAGAAAATTAAGGCTGAGTGAAATTAAATACTTTGCTCAAAATCACATTTCTAAAAACTGATAGAGACAGGATGGGAATACAGATTGATCCAGCTACTAAGTTCAAGGTTTATCAAGGCCATCAAATATTCACACAAAAAAGGAGGCGGACACCTATGCAGGAAGGAGAGAAAGGGGGCACAGACCAGTTTGGATAAAGGACATGTTGTGTGTACAAAGAGCAGAAAGAAAGGGAGGCTGCAGTCAGCCTGGGGAAGGCCTTTATACCCAGTTAAGAAGCACTTTGTCTTACAGCCCATTAACTCTGGAAATAATGGACTGACATAAGAGAAAATGCAAAAGATTAAAGGACCTAAACAAGGTAACACCATTCATGCAGGAAGAGAAAAGATAAAGGGGTATTTGGAGATACCCTAGAAGGGACAAAAAGTTAAAATCCAGGACTGTAAAAATGGAATTTTGGTCTCTTTTCTAAATTGGGGTCTCTAAATATTTCCTGGAAACCCTGGTGGTGTAGTGTTTAAGGCTACGGATACTGACCCAAAGTTCAGCAGTTTGAATCTACCAGGTGCTCCTTGGAAACCCTATAGGGCAGTTCTACTCTGTCCTATAGAGTCGCCATGAGTTGGAACTGACTCGGCAATGGGTTTTAAATAACGTCCTGACCTTTAATATCTGGCAAATATTTTATTACTGTCCAAAATTAAGAGTTCAAAAGTGATCAATAATGGTGCCCTGCAGACACCAATTGCAGCCCTGACAGGGAACAAAATGGAGACTGCCTGAAGGAGGAGAAAAGTGGGGTGTAGAACTGAAATTCTCATAAAAAGGCCTGACTTAATGGTCTGACTGAGACTGGAGAAACCCCAGAAGACATGGCCCTCAGATTCTCTGTTGACCTAGAACTAAAACCATTGCCAAAGCCAACTCTTCAGACAAAGAACAGGCTGGAGTATAAGACATAAAATGATACTCATGAAGAGTGTGCCTCAAGTGTGAGCTCAAGCATAACAACGATTGTAAGGATAGCACAGGACTGGGCAGTATTTTGTTCTGTTGTGCATAGGGTTGCTATGAGTCAGAACCAACTCAACGGCAGCTAACAACAGCGGCATCATCTTGGGCCATGTTCAAACCTTTAGGTTATGTTATTTCCCTGTTTGCATGGTCTGATAGAGCTCATAAAGGTCTTAAAATTAAGACAAAGTGTAAGTGTAACTTTCCGGTAGCAAAGCAAGGGGTAAAATGCAAAGCATAAACATAAATGCCTAGCACCTCAGTGGTGTTAGACCTATTAGAGTCTAAGTCTGGACCCTCATCCTACATCTGCTTTGGAAACATGGTGGACATTACTCCTTTTTCTTGCCAACTTGCATCTTGTGAATATGCTCTCCTTACACCGGGATTACATACTACAATTTGAGACCTGTCCCATTTTCCCAATCTCCTTTGCAGCTAGGGCACAGGTACATGACCTTGGCTTCACCAATTGGAAGCTTTGCAGGTGACTTTGGTTTGGAAGAGAGAGAGAGTAAGGTGAAGAGATACATGCCTTTTTCTGGGCCATCCATTTTCTGGGGAGGATGGCAGTGAATGTTGTTGTGTTTTCTGGACAATGAGAGGTGTTAAGTTCTAGTACCTAGGCCTCAGCATTACCAATATGATCTGTGATGCCTGTGCTCAGCAGCAACATTGGCTAAAGAAGGAACAGCTGTTACAGCAAAAAACAGTACTATTCAGCAGAAAGGAGCCCTGGTGGTGCAGTGGTTAAGCATTTCACTGCTAACCAAAAGGTCAGTGGTTTGAACCCACCAGCCACTCCACAGGAGAAAGATGTGGTAGTGTGCTTCCATAAAGATCTATACCTTTGGTGACATCTCCGATCAGCAGCTGATCTCTAAAATCTACATGATACTGCAAAAACTCAACAACAAAAAGACAAAAAATCAATTAACAAATGGGCAAAGGATATGAACAAGCACTTCACTGAAGGAGCCATTCAGGTAGCTAACAGATACATGAGGAAATGTTCATGTTAAAAAAAAAAAAAAAAGCCAATAGAGAAATGCAAATCAAAACTAGAATGAGATTCCATCTCACTCCAACAAGGCTGGCATTAATCCAATAAACACAGAATAATAAATGTTGGAGAGGTTGTGGAGAGACTGGAATATTTAGATACTGCTGGTAGGAATATAAAATGGTACAACCACTTTGGAAATCGATATGATGCTTCCTCAAAAAAGTAGAAACAGGACGTGGTGCCAAGATGGTGGAATAGCCAGACAGTTCCTGCGATCCCTCTGACAACAAAGACCCGAAAAAAAAGTGAAACGATTATATTTATGACAAGCTAGGAGTCTTGAACATCAACGGCAAAGTCAGAAGATGGACTGAGCAGCAGGGAGAGGAATAGATGGTTCAGAAGCGGAGAGGAGTTACTGGACCTGAATCACCGAGATCCCTCAGGCACCATTCCTGGAAGTGGCTGCAGTGGGCTGTTAGCAGTGTTCTGCTGCAGTTTCCTAAGGGAGAAGAAGCCAGCCACACAGCCTGCTGGCAAGAACAAGAGAAGAATGGCTCTCTTGGCAAAAGCCAAGCACTTGTGTATGTTTTACTGCACTCCCCACCCCCAGGCTGGCTTCAGTGGCTGTTGATGTCCCTGGGCCTGAGATAGGCCCTGTTGAGCGCCCAGAGCCAACCTCCAGGCTTTGGAGTAGGAATAAATTCACAACTGGGTGAAAAGATAATTTGCCAGTTCCAGTAACCGGCAGCGCTCAGGACTGAAGAGGCTCCTGTCCAGGCATAAATGGTCCATGGACTTTGAATATCTTTCCCCCCTGCATGGACCTGTGAGGGCGTATTCCAGAAGAATAGGCTTTTGATGATAGACTGCAACCATTTCAGCTGTGCTGTGGAGAGGTGGTTGTTTTATATTTGACACTGCTTTGCCTCTTAAACAAGGGTCCTCACCTACCCACATCATGGGCACAAGGGCTGGTGGCTCCACTCAGGTCACCCTGCCACTCACAACATGGGTCCAAGGATAGCTGGTACCTCCCAGTCCTTACAACCACAAGCACTGGGTGCCCATGGTATTTCTGCAGAACCCACCCGCCTGTACGCTCTAGGGAACAGGGACACACTTTCTTCACAGATACATGGGGGATGTTTCTCAGCCCCCTCCTTGTTCAGAGTGTGACCCCCTGCTGCAACCCAATACCAGACCTACAGTAATCACCCCTGCCCCTCTAAGACTGTAGGAAAGAGCCTGTACCACACACTAGATGATCAGCTACCTGGACACCTGAGCTGAATCCACACAAGAAAAGTGAATGGACTCCTAGACTGATATATCTGATAACAGCTCTAGCCATCTGGTGACAGGACAGCAGAATTTTAAAGGTGAAAATAATCCAGCTAGCTCACTCAAGCAACCCATTTGGGCATATCAAAACAAAACAAGCAAAGAAGTTAGGATACAGGAAGCAAAAAATCTTATGAGTGGGTCACTAAGGGTAATAGTGAGTGGTGCCACTCCCTTTTCCACCCCTTGATTCCTGGACCCATGAATCCTGGCTATGGGAGATACAACACCATATACTGGACGCTAGTTTAGAGCATATACAGCCTCTAGGTGAACACTGCCCTAACCCTGCAAGGTACTGCCACCTGGCTGGCACCGTAATTGTGTCTTTAGGAGTCCATTCCGTCATTCTATCAAACCAGCTACTTCAGAATGATGGGAACATGGTAAGACCAATGAATTCCATGAGCATGGGCCCACTGCTGCATTTCATTTGCTGTGAAGTGAGTCCCTTGATTAAAAGAAATGCACTTGGGATACAATGATGGTGGATAAGGCATTCTGTAAGTCCATGGGTGGTAGTTTTGGCAGGAGCATTGCATGCAGGGAAGGTAAATCCATATTCAGAGTAAATGTCTATTCCCGTAAGAACAAAACTTTGCCCTTTCCATGATGGAAGTGGTCCAATGTAATCAGCTTGTCACCAGGTTGCTGGATGATCACTTTGAGGGGTGGGGCCATATCGGGGACTCAGTGTTGGTCTCTGCTGCTGGCAGATTGGGCACTTAGCAGTGGCTGTCACCAAGTTGCCCTTGAGGAGTAGAAGTCCATGTTTCTGGGTCCATGCATAACCTCCATCCCTGCCATCATGGCCACTTTGTTCATAAGCATTGATGGGAGTACCTAGGAAAGGAGGTGAAGTGGTTTCCACAGAACATGTCATCTTATCCACTTGATTGTTAAAAAGTCTTCGTCTGCTAAGGTCAGTCTTTAGCAAGGGTTCACATGAGACACAAATATCTTCACTTCTTTGGCCCATTCAAAGAGGTCTATCCACGTATCTCTTCCCCATAAATCCCTGTCTCCAGTTTCCCAATCATGTCCTTCCAAGTCCTTGACAATCCAGGTAAACCACTGGCCACAGCCCATGGATCAGTATACATACATTCACACATCTGGCCATTTCTCCTTCCAAGCAAAGGGAATACCCAGGTGCACTGCTCATAGTTCTGCCCATTGGAAGGATTTCCCTTCACCACTGTCCTTCAGAGAGGTCCCAGCAAGGGGCCGTAGTGCTGCTGCTCTCCATTTTCAACCAGTACCTGCATGTTGCACAGAACCATCTGTAAACAAGGCACGAGTTTTCTTATCTTCAGTCACCAGATCATAAGGAAATCCCCATGAGGCCATAGGTGCAGACTGGGAGATGAAAGGTATGTGACAGGAGTGGAGACCATGGCATTGGGGCCATTTCCTCACCCAACTTACTTGTGCCTTCGGGTCTTGCTCAGGCCCGATCTTGTACATACCACTTCCATTTAATGGTGGTGTGCTGCTGTGCATGTCCAAATGTATGACTCTCTGGGTCAGACAACATCGAGTTCATAATGGGAAGCTCAGGCCACATGGTGACTTGGTGGCCCATGGTTAAGAGTTCAGTCTCTACTAAGGACCCATAAGAAGCCAAAAGCTGTTTGTAAAAAGGAGAGTAGTTATCTGCAGAGGATGGCAGGGATTTACTCCAAAATCTTACAGATCTATGCTGTGTTTCATCAAGAGGGACCTGTCCTTCAAAACAAGGATGAAGAAAAAGGCACTAGCCAGATAAATGGCTGTATACCAGGTACCAGGAGGTGTGTTAATTTGCAGTTCACTCCTCCAGGGCAACTCCTCTTCCAACATCAAATCACAAAATGGAGGCTGATTACATAATGTCTGCCAAACCCTTGATTATGATGATTATGGCCTAAGCAAACTGACACATAACATGAGCCATCACAGTGGTGATGAAAATCTTCTGACATAGGTACTGATGATGGTTCAGTAAGACTGTAAAAGTACATAAAGCCACTATACTACACACTTTAAAACTACTAAAACATTTTATTTTATGAGAAATCTACCTGTTAAAATAGTATAAACTATAAAGTGATCTGGAAAAATACTACGACAAAACCAAAAAAATTCCCACTGAGGTGAGTTGAAGAAAGGGTGTGTTTCTGGAGCTGATGTTCCCTAGCTGTGAATGAGGGGTGGCTGTGGAGGAGTTACAGAAAATGGCTCATCCCCTGGTGACCAAGGCAGAGCTGGAGATGGAGGACCTGGTGCTCTATAGGGCTGTGATGTTGAGCAGGAGCAGGATCGACATCAGCAGGTGATCTGGGAGCCATTCTGGAGGTGGCCCAGGATTGAAATCTACCCCTCCAGCTGTTTGTCCATCTGCTGTTGGTGATGGAGCTGATGATGGAATAGTTGGTGCACTATGGAGCTCCAGTGTTAGTGCACGAGCAGGAGCGACATCAGCAGGTGGTCCAAGAGCTGGTTCTGAAAATGACCCCCGTGGTCCCTGTCCCCAGGAAGTCACAATCTGTAAGGAAAACATGAAGATGGATAGAAGAATGAAAAAAAATACATGCAAAGAAAACAGCGTATTTTGTAGAGAAAATAAAGCAGGGTGCTGTGAGATAAGGCTAGGGTGTGGTCCAAAAGGCCTCACTAAGGTGACATTTATGTGTGACCAAATGACAGGAGGCAACAGCCCTGCATGAGTCCAGGACAGCATGCCAAGGAAAAGACATAGCTCGTGCAGAGACTGGGAGGCAGCCATGAGTTTGTCTAGAGTGGGGGTTGAAATGCAGCCAGTATGGCTAGAGGGAGCTGAGGAGGAGAGGAGGCAGGGAGGAGGAGAACAGGTCCAGGACCCATGACCTGGTGGGCTGGAGGAGTTATCTCCTGCTCTGTGATAACAACACCCACAAAACTAATGACCCAGAACAGCACACAACACACAGTCTCTGTGTGCCAGGACTCCAGGCATAGCTTACCTGGCGACTGCCCCAAGTTCTCGTGTGCCTGTGGTTGCTGTCTCAACTGAGTCTTGAGTCAGGAGATCTGCTCCCTACACACTTGCATGTTATCAGCAGAACTCTGTGAGCTGTTAGACTTCAGGGCCTCACTTCCTGTCTATTGATCAGGACCCTCCCTCAGCTCTGTCACATGAGTCACTCCATGTGCAGGTCATACATCACAGCTGCTTCCTGGGGGGAGAGAGAAAAATAAATGACAGAGAGAGAGATGACTGAGAGACAGAGAGAGAGGGAATAAAAAGAGAGCCAAGTAACATTTCCCAAATGGGGTCATTATGAGTTGAAATCGACTCAGTGGCAACTAACAACAACATTCTTCAGAAGCGAGTCCCTGAGTCCAATCCACACTGAGGGGAGGGGGCCACACAGGATGTGGAGACCAGGAGGTAGGACTGTTGGGAGCCATCGTGCAGGCTGCCTACACCCAAGTCTGAGATGAGGCACTGGGTTAGATTCTAAATGTAATGAAAGTTATTGGAGGGTTTTATGCAGAGGGTGACAATATCTGATGTTCATTTCATTCCAACCCCCTCCTGGTGCAGGCTGGGAATTGAGGCCAAGAGAGGAAGTGACTTTCCCAAGCTCACACCACCAAAACGCAGCCCTGTTTGGGGATCTACTCCATGCTGCTTCTCAAACCTGCTTGAAATTCTTCCATTGCTGAGTTTGTGCATTAGCTACAGGGGCAGATTATCCAATAGGCAAGGTAAGCAAGGTGATCACCATATCATTGATGGGGCAAAACACATGTGAAATTTTTCACTACAGATTAGTAAGTAAGCACAAGTAGACCAATGCTTGCCTTGCTTACAGGGTCATCTGCCCCCGTCAGGGATTGTAAATTTGAAAAGAGGCACCGATTCTGTAGGAAGGTAACGTGGGGTTGGGAGAGAGAGACTTCAGCCATACCTAGAAGCAGAGTATTAGATGTGGTGAAAAAATATGAAAAGGTGAAAATGTTCATTACAGGTGATCTGCATAAGCAGGTAAGCCCTGTGCTTACCTTGCCTATTAGATAATCCACCCCTGATTAGCTACAGGTAATGCCTGCCCACAGGTTCTATAGATGTTATCTCACATATACCTGCTGAGTTCCATAGGAAGATGACGCTAGAATGATCCCTATTGTTTGGGTAGGGGGACTGGGGAGGCTCTGAGAAGCACCTAGGGTCACAAACTGGTTGAGAGGGATGAGCTTTGTCTGAACCCAGCTTTGTCTGCTCAGAGCTGGGGCCCTGGCTACACCCAGGCCTTCCCTGGGTTCTGGGGTGGAGGGGGAGGGCTGTGTTGGTGTCACTGTGTACAGTTATGGAGATGGCAGGGGGACAGGTGAGCATTCAGCAACCCAGAGCAGACTTTGGGGAGGTCTTATCTGACATCAGGCCCAAATCAAGAGACCCAGGATATGACCTCACTTCCTTGACAACAGAGTACATAGAACTTGGAACCCTGGTAACCAGCCCCCCTATCCAGCTCACTTGAGTGGAGACACTCAAACTAGGAACATGTTTTCTTGTTGTCTCCCATCTTCCCTTGTATCAAAGCTTGAGAGACCCAGGAGTTCGACACTTTCACCAAGGCTGAGACATGGTCTCGTCCCCCAACCACAGAAGCTCAGGCCATTTACCAAAAAGAATCCGAAGGTAACACAGGGTGGTCCAGGGCTGCCAATCCAGGCCAGGCCACCACTGTGATCCCATCGGGGCAGCCACACATCCCTCCTCAAGTTCATACCATCCCCTTGGCCATGCCAGGCCTTGTCCTCATGGGGTCCCTGGTAACCAGTGCTGGGAGGAAATGTGGACACAACTGATGAGGCAGAAAGTCGTTGGCTGAGGCAGGGTCCATTTGGGAGAGAGATGGTGGGGGTCAGGGAAGGAGGAGCCATGTGATCTGGGTAGATTTGGGAGGGGAGGAGTGATAATGAGGATGATGAAAACGGGGCTGCTGCTTCAGGACTTGCACACATTGAGGGCTCCACCAAGCTCCATCCCCAAGGCCTCTCACTATACGGAGTTCATGGGGCTGAGTCTGAGCATGGCTGGGTGTAGTCCATCAGGCTGGGTGCCTTGGAGACCGAGTGCTGGGGTGGCAAATGTAGAGGCCTCTTTCACTTCCCTGCCCTGACACCCCTGATCACACAGAACGCTAGGATTTAAGTATACCCAGGGGTTCCAGTTCAGACCAGGTCTTAGGGAGGGACTGTTTGGGTCACAGGCTGAGTGAGCACTCTCACCTGGGCCTTCTCAGAGATCCAGCTGACCCTGAGTGGGGCAGTCAACGTGCAGCCCTAGCTGCTGGCATTGCCTGGGCCACTGCTGACCCTGTGCCAGCCCAGCTTCTGCCACATCCTGCTGCAATAGTCAGAGGTTGATTTTTCTATCCATGGACTTGGTCAGTGCTGGATGGTGCTGCCCACAGTCCAGCCCACCCAGCATGGGGCAACTGGGAGCTCCTCGGAGGCACAAGGGCTTGAGGGGCAGAGAGGGAAGGAGGTGGCTTGGAGGGGCTCTTGATGCCTCCCTGACTGCTGCCGGCACTGTCTCTGCAGAACTCTCCACAGGAGATCTCCACGGAAAAGGAGAACGGCATCATGTACTCGGTCTACCCCACAGAAGGGGCCAGGAAGGGCTGGCACAGGTGCTGGGTGAGTGCGGGGGGAGGAGACTGGCATCCCCACACAGGGACCCGAGATGACCAGAGGGGGCCCAGGGCCCAGACACCACCCTGTAGACCTCAAGTCCCTCTCAGGACTTTTCCTCTCGAGGGTCCCCAGTCTCCTCCCTAAGGAATACACCTCCCCACCCACCCCACTGCCTTCCCTGCCCTGGGCAGCTACAAAGTCACTCTTCCCATATTTGTAGGAATATCAGAAATGAGGTTTTTGTCCTGTCCTCACTTCACATAAGCCCACGCATCTTTCGCATGTTGCCACTGTTTTAGTGGTTAACTTTCAACCCCAGGGCCCCAGGCAACAGTCGGCTGGACTGTCCTTCCACACCTTCTCCCAGCTTCACGCGTCATCACCGTTAGCAGGCTTCTTTTACCCAGAAGTGCAGGGCTTAGGCTATGACACACCTTTTTCTACAACCTGCATCTCGGGGAATACATCACATGACACCTTCAGGTCAGGGGCTGTATCCTGGCTTGACACAGAATGTTCCAGAAGGGAGGCCTGTCCCCACAGTGACTGAGACTTTCGCTGCTGCTGGCCCTGGACTGATTCCTTGTGCTGCCCTTTCAGCAGGGCTGCAGGAAAGCTTCCATGTGTCCTCATATACTGACCCAACCAGGACAGATTCCCAGGAGTGGCATGCTGGGGGAAGGATATGCACATTTCAGGTTAGGATCACTAGAGCCAGGCTCCTTCCCAAAACAGAGGTCGCAGTCCCGGGGCCCAGCAGTTTGTGATGCTGGCTGTGTCTCTGCATTGAGCCTGTTCCAGGTGTTATGGCCCTTTTCCGTTTTGCCAGTCTGCTGTCAGGGTGGCCAACAGAACTGCTGGGTGGCTCCGAGGCACCTGTTGGCCCTAAGAAGCTGAGCCACCTCTCAGTCCTTTACCAACTATTGACATTTGATCTCCATTAGCCATTTGGTCAGGTCCTCAGTTCTGTAGGGGATTTTCTCCCACCCCAGGATCTCCAGGCTCTCACACTTGGCTGGATCTGGGTGCTCCATAGCTTCAGGTTCTCAAAATCCCCTTTAATGTACAGAAAGAAAAATCTGTGTCTTCCTTATCTCATGGGTGTGTCTGCTCTGTGCACTGTCTTCAGCTGGGAGGAAGTGAGCTTGCACCATACCTTCCCCTCTAAGTCAGGAGCAGAGCAGGCCTCACCTAGCACAGAGGGAACATCACTGAGCCCTAGTGTCAGACAGCTCTCGGCTCTGACCAGGTGACTTCATGTAGACAATGGATATCACCAAGCCTGTTTTCACATCTCTGGAATGGGGTGCTTTGTGAGGACTCACCGGGATACTGCTTGCTCTTCCTCCAGGGAGATACCATGGTTACTTCGTTAACAAAATCACTTCAGGTTCCTAATGTTTGTAATCATCCCCCACCTCCAATCCTGCTTGGAAAGCTGAGTCCTGTTTGCTGCTGAAGGCACTCGTGTCCCACCTCCTGCCACAGGTCACTGAGGGAGAGGGAGTGCAGGCCTGGGCTGAGCTCTGGGCCCCCAACCCTCCTGGCGGTTCATGGGGCTGCCTCTGACAATATGTCCCTCCTCTGTCCCACCCCAGTGTGTCTGTGGTTCTGATGAGGACCTGGATGAGGCCTGGGTGATGAAAACCTTCAAGGCAGGCTCACTGCAGAAGCTGGTGGAGCTCCTGGTGCCCACCTACCTAAAGGGTGACTTCTCGTACATCAAAATCTTTCTGGGAGCCTACAGAGCCTATGCCACCACCCAGCAGGTCCTAGACCAGCTACTCCAAAGGTGAGTGCTCTGCCCTAAACAGCCCAATGGGGACTCTACCCCCTACCTGTTCTGAGTCTGGAGAATGTCACTTAACCACTCAGAGCCTCAGTTTTCTCCCCTGAAAAGTAGGGTGGTAAAGGTCCAATCAGCTAGAATTACTGTCAGGACAACATGGGATAAACCACAGGAAGTGTGTACCTGCAGCCCAGCTCTGTGGTAAAGGGTGTTGGGGGGGCTGGGATGTTCACATTTATTATTTTCCTCTCTCCCATGAAGAAGCTGTTTGCCTCACCCCTCACTGACTACGTACCCTTGAGCAAACCTACTTCCCATTTGTAAAGGGGAGGTGGAGATTCCATATAGTGGGTCCTTGTCCTTGGTGCAGCCACAACAGGGATCCCTGGAGGCTGGTAGAGGGGCCCCAGGACTCTCAGATATCTGGGAAGGTGCTGGTTGGGTTCACTCATTCACCAATCATCCATGAAGCCCCTATTCTTGCAGACACTGTTCTAGATATTTAGCATTGTTCAGTGAACAAAGCAGATAGGAAGCTCTGCCCTCCTAGGCCTCCATTCCAGTCTGAGAGTCAGACAGGAACACTAGACATCTTAAGCAAGTGGTGTCCACAGTTCATTAGATGTGACATCCTCATACCACTTCTAGGTACAGATGTAACCACCCCTATTCTGCTGAGTACGGTGAACCCCAGGAGCAGCTGAAAGGGTGAGTGGACTTTGTGTGGAGAAGGAGGGCCTCCTACCTCTACAGAACAGTGGAGATTTTAGGGGGCCTTTGTCTGGATTGGGGTTGGCAGACTCTGGGCCCCACACATCTAGATTCCACTAGAGAGTTGAGTTTAGGGGTGCCCCTGCAGAATGTAAGCAGATAGAGAGCTGGGAGTGGATCCAGGGTATCATGGGGAGCAGAGGGGAGGCTGGGGGCTCAGAGAGGCCCCTGAGAGAATTCATCCTCCCACAATTTCCTCACATCACTGCTTGCTCCCTCCTCTATTTGGGGCCCAAAAGAAGAGGTGGGGGGGCAGGACTGGAGAAAATTGCTTCCAAATCCCATTCCCCGGTTGTGGGTGCTCAGCTGCATGTGGGGCCCCAGTCCCGGGGGAGAACAATGTCCGTGGGAGAAGAGGCACTCACACACGTGCAGAGAACTAGGCAGCACGCTGGTGCAGACGCTCCAGAGGAGGAGCCCTATGGCCTGGGCATCTGGGTCAGGGGATGGGCTCTGTGTGTCGCCCAGCATCAGATAATCCTGGAGTACTGCGTGCCAGGCTGTGAGATGAACACGCAGACATGCATCTCTGTGCCCGTAGAGGATTACTGTCCAGTGGGGAGAGGGCCAGGGGACTGAAAGGGATGTAATTCAGGCTCCCCGAGGAGGGAAGAATTGGTCAATTGTTGATGGGAGCTTCTTGGATAAGCCTCTGTGCTAGCCTCCTGTCAGTGACCTGCCACTGTCAGGGAAGCCAGAGGGCATGATACAGGGTGGTGCTGACCTTTGGAAGGTCAGGGGCAGACAGAGGGACCGCCCCCTTGTAGGGGTGTCCTGGGAGGGCAGTGTGGCAGGAAAAGCCAGGCCTCTGACCCTGCTCATCACCACTCACCCCCAAAGCCATCTCTTTCATCCTGGGCACATGGCTGAAGGAATACCCGGAGGATTTCAATCAGCCCCTGGACTTCCCCTGCCTAAAGCTTGTGGTGGACCATGTGCATGTGAACATGCCAGGCTCACATCTGGAGCGACGTGCCCAACTTCTCTTGGCACAGCTGGATCAAATGGAGGTCACTGAGGCAGAGCCAGAGGGTGGGAAGACTGGGGATGACTGCATGTGAGCTTGTGAGGGGCACAAGGGAACACCCCCAGAGGTTGGGGTTGAGCCAGAGCTCAGAGTAACTTGAGAACGTCCTCTGGTGGACTACAGTCTGGGAAGACTTCCTGGGGTGGAAATCTTGGAAATGGGCTTCTCTTCGTGGCAGTGGGTGTTTTCCATCATTGGCAAGGCACGAGGAAAGGTAGACATGGTAGTGAACCTTTCTCCTCTTGCAGCTCCAGAGCCGGGGCCAGCGCCAATTGTAAAAGGAGCTCAAGAGCTATGTTTGCCCCAAGAACTGACTCCTGGACAATCTCCTGGGGTACATTCTGCTCCTGTATCAGCACCAGAGTGCCATAGTGCACCACCTATTTTGTCATCAGCTCCAGCACTGGCACCAGAGGCAGAGCTGCCTGGAGGGGTGAACCCCTATCCTGGGCCACCTCCAGAACTGGCTCCCGGACCACAAGCTGATGTCAATCCTGCTCCTGCTGCTGCTCCAACACCGGAGCTGCAGAGAGCACCAGCTATTCCATCACCAGCTCCATCACTGCCACCAGACCCAGAGCTGCCTGAGGGGTGGGATTCTTATCCTGGGCCACCTCCAGAACTGGCCCCTGTACCACCTGGTGAGGTTGATCCTGCTCCTGCACCAAAACCAGAGCTCCACAGAGCACCACTGATTCCATCACCAGCTCCTGCAGTGGAACCTGATGAAGAGCCAGCTGGAAACTCAGATTCGTATCCTGGGCCACCTCCAGAACCGGTTCCCGGACCACTGGCTATTGTCCATCCTGCTCCTGCTCCTGTTCCAACACTGGAGCTTGACGTAGCCCAGGTCTTCCCCCAGCTCCATCACCAGCATCAGGTGGAGAGTCAGATGGAGAGGTGGATTCCCATCGTGAGCCACCTCCAGAATGGGATCCTGGACCGCCAGCTGACAGCAATCCTGCTCCTGCTCCAAGACAGGAGGTCAACAGAGCAGCAGCTATTCTGTCACGAGCTTCAGCTCTGGCAGCACATGGACAGCCTGCTGGAGATTCTAATTCTTAACCAGGGCCACCGCATGAGCCAGGTCCTGGACCACCTGGTGATGTCAATCCTGATTCTGTACCAACACTGAAGCTCAACAGAGCACTGCCTGTCCCATCACCAGATGGAGAGCATGCAGCAGAGCTGGATTTTTACAACGGGCAACTTCCAGAACACACTCAAGGACTAATTCCTGAATCAGATCCTGCTCTTGCAGCAACATTGGAGCTGGGTAGAACAACAGGTCCTCCATCACCAAGTTCAGCACTGGCATCTGACAGACAGCCTGCTGAAAGATCGGATTCTCTCCCTGGGTCAAGACCATAAGGAGCTCCTGGACCGCCTGCTGAGGTCCATCATGCACCTGGGCTAACACTGGAGCTCCATAGAGCTCCATCACCAGCTCCAGCACTGGCAGCAAATGGAGAGCCAGCTGGAAGATCAGATTCTTATCCTGGGCTACATCCAGAGCTGGCTCCTGGACCACTGGCTGATGTCAATCCTGCTCCTGTTCCTTTACCAACACCAGAGCTCACTGTAGCCCACAGCCCTCCATCTTGATCTCTGGCCCAGGCACCAGGAGAAGAGCCTCATGGAGGGCTGGATTCCCATCCTGGGCCACCTACAGAAATGGTTCCTCAACCACCTGCTCCTGCACCAACACCGGAAGTCCTTAGAGCACCAGCTATTTCATCACCAGGTCCAGCAGTGGCGCTAAACAAAGAGACAGCTGGAGGGGTGGATTTCTATCCTAGCCCACCTCCAACTAGCTCCCAGAGAAACAGCTGATATTGATCCTGCTCCTCCTCCAACACTGGAGCCCCACGGGCTAATAAATCCTCCACCTCTAGCTCTGCCTGGGGCACCAGAGGTGGAGCCAGTTGCCATGCCTCCTCCACAGCAGCTCCTCATTCCCGGCCAGGGAACATCGGCCTCAGAACCAGACATTTTCTTCTTCTCATCTCAGTGTGTACTTTTTTTGCTTTTGTTCCAGTATTTTTCCAGCTCAATTTATACTTTATAGTTTATACTATGTTAACTGGTAGATTTCTTATTAAATAAAGTTTTGTTTTAATGGCTTTAAAGTGTGCCATATAGTGGCTTTACCTGGTTTCATAATCCTATTCAACCATCACCAGTATCTACTCTAGAACACTTTCATCACCACTGTGATGGTTCATGTTATGTGTCAACTTGGGTAGGCCATGATTCTCAGGGATTTGGCAGAAGTTATGTAATCATCCTCCATTTTGTGATCTTATGTGAGCAGCCAATCAGTTGGAAGAGAAGTTTCCTTGGGGATGTGGCCTGAAAATTAGTATATCTTCTGGTGTATGCAGTCATTAATCTGGCCAATGCCTTTTTCTCTATCCCTGTTTTAAAGGGCCACCAGAAGCAGTTTGCCTTCAGCTGGTAAGGCCAGCAATACACCTTCACTATTTTTTCACAGGGCAATATCAACTCTCAAGCCCTACGTGATAATTTAGTCTACAGGGAACTTGATCACTTTTCCCTTTCAAAAGACGTCACTCTGGTCCATTACATTAATGGCATTATGCTAACTGAACCTAGTAAGAAAGAAGTATCAATACTCTAGACTTATTGGTAAGACTTTTGTATGCTAGAGGGTGGAAAATTATTCTGACAAAAATTCAGGGGCCTATATCTCAGTGAAATTTCTAGGGCTCCAGTGGAGTGGGGCATGTTGAGATATTCCTTGTGAAGTGGAGGATAAGCTAATGTATCTGCCCCTTCCTACAACCAAAAAAGAGGCCCTCTTTTGATTTTGGAGGCATCATATCCCTCATTAGGGTGTGCTATTCCAGCCTACTTATCAAATGACTTGAAAAGCTGCTAGTTTTGAGCAGGGCCCACAGCAAGAGAGAACTCTGGAACAGGTTCAGGCTGGTGTCCAAGCTGCTCTGCGACATGGGCCACATGATCTGGCAGAACCAACGGTTCTGGAAGTGTCAGTGGCAGATAGAGATGCTCTTTGGAGTCTCTGGCAGGCCCCTATTGGTGCATCACAGTGCAGATCCTTAGGATTTTGGAGCAAAGCCCTGCCATCCTCTGTATTTAATTACTCTCCTTTTGAGAAACAGGTTTTGGCTTGTTACACAGCCTTAGTAGAGACTGAACACTTAACCGCTGGACACCAAGTCACCATGCGCCTTAGCTGCCCATCATGAACTGCGTGTTGTCTGACATACAGAGCCATAAAGCTAGATGTGCTCAGCAGCACTCCATCATTAAATCTTAGTGGTATATATCATGTCACGCCTGAGCATGACCTGAAGGCTCAAGTAAGTCGCATGAGGAAATGGCCCAAATGCTCATGGTCTCCACTCCTGTTACATTACCTGCCCCTTCCTAGTCTTCATCTATGGCCTCAGGATCAGTTGACTGAGGAAGAGAAAGCTGGTGTCGGGTTTACAGATGTTTCTCTGCATGACATGCAGGCACAATTTGAACGTGGACAGTGGCAGTAAAGCACTACAGCCCCTTTCTGGGACCTCCTTGAAGGACAGTAGTGAGAGGATAGCCTCTCAATGGGCAGGACTTCAATCAGTGCACATGAGTTTTCACTTTACTTGCAAGGATAAATGGCCAGATATGCAATTGCACACTGATTCATGCGTTGTGGCCAATTGTTTGACTGGATAGCCAGGGACTTGGAAGGAACATGATTGGAAATTTGGAGCCAAGGAAGTATAAAGAAGTGGCATGTGACAGGCCTCTCTGAACAGGCCAAAGAAGTGAAGATATTTGTATCTTGTGTGAATGCTCTGACTTATGCAGCATTCTCTAAAGAAGCAAAACCAGTAAAGTGTATAAAGATGTATATATAGAGAGAGATTTATATCAAGAAAATGGCTCACACAGTTTCAGAGCCATAACATCCCAAGTCTGTCGGTCAGGATAGAGGCCTCTCCTGATTCATGCAGCCTCAGGTGCTGGTGAACCCAATATCAGCAGGCTGGAGAACACAGCTGTGGCTCACAGGCTGTGAAGATCAACCAATCTCAAGATACTCAAGCAAGACTGCAGGTAAACAGCTAGCTCAAGTCCCAAAAACTGGAGGTCAGACGAGCAGGGCCAGCTACAGAATCCCGAGCAATCAAAAGCCCCCGAGCCCTGCCAGAATGTCTGCACACGCTGGATGCAGACCACACGCCCAAGAAAGCTCCCCTTCAACCAACTGGCTATTCACAGCATGTTGCACCGTTGGGGTGATCACATATCGTATCTCAACAGGGAAGTGACCACAACATAACATGACTGCCAAAACTCCGAGAATCATGGCACAGCCAAGTTGACACACAATCTTAGCTATCACAGTTCACCCCTTGCCAATTTGGCACCTGTACACATCTCGTTCACCCATACATAATCTCCGAATAAAGACAATTACAAAGTCATTCTTGTGCCTAACATGATACAACGAACACACATACAACCAAAAATGCACTAGATCTGTTTACATCTTATATTTTATCAATGGAGAAAACAAAAATATTTGATGCACACATACAAAGCAGAAATACTCATAACTTTGTTACAGCCCTCATTTCTGCAACTGATCATGTGGCCATAACTAGTACTTAGAACTACCTTCTTCCACCACCCATTCCATATTCCCTGTCCTCAGCAAGCACCTCAGCTAGTCATGGCTCTCTGCCTGGTAGGGTGACCCAAAACGTCATTCCTAAAGGGTCTGGGCCATTAGTAGTCATATCAGAACAGAGTTGCTGTAATTTTCCATTGACTTTAATCACAGGGCATGTGTGATGGTTAAGATTGTGTGTGTCAACTAGGCTAGTCCATGATTCTCAATGTTTTGGCAGCTGTATGTTGTGATCACTTCCCTGTTGAAATTTGATATGTGATCACCCCCATAATGGAATCCTCTGAGTGGTATTAGTGCAGGTAGGGCCTGTGGTGGTTCACTTCTCCCTCAGCCTTTATCTTTTTGCCCTCTACCACCTACTTCCTTTTTGCTAACCTTGCCAAGGTTCTTGGCTTCTTCTAGATCCTGCACCACTTGTTCATCTGACCTCCAGTTCTTGGGACTGGACCTAGCAGCTTATCTAATGATCTTGGGTTTCATCAATCTTCACAGCCTGTGAGCAGGAGCCCTGCTCTCCAGCCTGCTAATCTTGGTTTTGCCAGCCCCTGTGGCTACATGAATCAGGAGAAGCCTCTATCCTGATCCATGGACTTGCAACTCTACAATCATGTAAGCTGTTTCCTGGATGTAAATCTCTCTCTCTATATATTTATACACTATTCTAGTTTTGCTTCTCTAGAGAACCCAGCCCAAGACATTTGGTACCGAGAGTGGTTCTAGAGAAACAAAATTGTAAGGATGAGTTTTCTAATCTAGCTCTCAAGTCTGCCTAGAGTCAAAGATGTTGATGACTCTGCTTTCAGCAGTAAAGAGGGCACTGCTAATCCATGGCACGAGGTGGCAATTCAAATATGCAAATTATCACCACCAATAGATCAGGTATTGGAGAAAGGCGAGGCTCCGAGCGATTGCATATATGATACCTTTTGACAATTTTCTCATACTGAGATGTATAAAGAAGCTGGGTGGTTGGTCCTAATTTCACTAGACGAACTGGTGAAAGAAAGAGATGTGCTCAGGGCGTCAGTGTCAAAACTCAAGTGCAGCATAAACAATGTCAAAGTTTCCACTTGAGCTTTGAAAGAAAGCCTTATTCTTGTAGCAACAACGTTGATATGGCCAAAAACCAAACCAGAGTCTTATTGTAAGAGTGGCTGAATTACAACACCACTTCAATTGCCAGCCTCAAGAGGTGTCTGAAGTTAAGGTGAGGGAATTCATTGGGAAGAAAAGAGATCCTGAAACTTGGGATGGGGACATATGGGCAGATAATAAGAAAGTTGGAGACACTGAGCCCCTAAATTTCATTTAATCACTCCTTCCTATAGAACCACTTCCATATGAAAAGATGACGTCATGTTTGTCTGCTACACCACCCAGTCCAGTAAAAGCATCAGCCCCTCCACTTCCATCTAATGAGATTAGCCCTAGCCCAGCTGCCTCTAAAGAGCCCTTGCCTGAGTCATTGCCTGGGGCATCATCTGAGGCAGATGCTTTACAACATAATGCTGAATGTTCTCAAAACAATTCCACACTACTGATTCTGGCTTCTAGACCTATAACTAGATTTAAGTCCCAGAGAGCCCCAAAAAGGTGAAGTACAAAGTGTGACCCAGGAGGAGGTACGCTACACTCCAACAGAATTGCTTGACTTTTATACAAACAGGAACCTGGGGAATAGGTGTGGGAATGGTTATTAAGGGTGCAGGATAATGCTGCAAGGAACATAAAGATGGATCGGTCTGAGTTTATTGATATGGGTCCACTAAGCACAGATTCTCCAATGTTTTAGCTCGAGAAGTTAGGGAAAGATTTAATAGTTCCTTTGGTTGGGTTGCTGAAGCATGGATTACGCAGTTAGAAACGCAGTAAAAGCCTACACTAAATCAAGTTGAAGTACCAGGCCTGCCTGGGTATACTGCAGAAGAAGGTATTCAAAGGCTTAGGGAAACTGGCATGCTAAGGTGGATTTATCAGGTTAAACCCACACACCCACACATGGATGCCCAAAGAACACACCTTTCCCACAACTGTGAGGAACAAATTTGTGAAGGGAAATCCAGCACGCTTGAAGACTGCTGTGATTGCTATTTGATGTAAATCAGATTTGACAGTTGCAACCGCCCTAACTGAATTAAGACACCTAAATACAATGGGGCTGATTAGACCCTGTAATAGTGGGAGGCAAGTGGTGGCACTCAATCGACAACGACAAGGTGGACAAAGACAAGGTGGTCACGGTTACAGTAACGGACAGCAGAGTCAAAGTAGTAATCAGAATAGTCTGCCTCATGGACTTATGACTCCTTAGTCATGGTGTCCCTAGGAGGGAAATAGATAGGAAATCTATTAAACATGTACTTGATCTGTACAAACGGATGAATTCTAGGTCAGGTGAACAGCAGCCTAACTCAAATTGCCCTTAGTAAACTCCCCTGCTTGACCAAATTTGAAGATCCACAACTCCTTGAATGAAGGGAAGGCCAGGTCCCTATCAGGAAGGACTCAAATACACTGCCAAAAACGTATACTGTGAATCTCTCTCCTAGCCTTCCTCAAAGGGATGTACAACCTTTTATGAGAGTGAATTTCACTGGAGAAAAGAAAACAATCAGACTTTTTGGGGAATACTAGATACTAGCTCCGAACTGACACTAATTCCAGGAGACCCAAAACAGCACTGTAGCCCACCAGTCAGGGTGGGAACATATAGAGGTCAGTTTATTAATGGAGTGTTGGCTCACGTTTGTTTCACAGTAGGTCCACTGGGTCCCCAAATTGGCCCATGGTGATTTTCCCAGTTCCAGAAGGCAGTATTGGAATAGATATACTCAACAGCCTGCAGAAGCCCCACATTGAATCACCAACAAATGAAGAAAGGGGTATTTTGGTAAGAAAAGCCAAGTGGAAGCCATTATGACTGCCCTTACTTAGGAAAATAGTAAACCAAAAGCAATACTGCATTCCTGGAGGAACTGCAGACATTTCTGCCACCATCAAGGACATGAAGGATGCAGGGGTGGTGATTCTCACCACATCCCCCATTCAACTCGCCTATTTGGCCTGTGCAAAAAACAGACAGATCTTGGAGAATGACAGTAGATTATCAAAAACCTGACCAGGTTGTGCCTCCAATTGCAGATGCTGTTCCAGATATAGTTTCATTGCTTGAGCAAATTAATACATGTTCTGGTAACTCGTGTGCAGCTACTGAACTGACTAATGTCTTTTTCTCCATGCCTGTTTGGAAGGACCATCAGAAGTTTGCCTTCAGCTGGCAAGGCCAGCAGTGCACCTTCACTTGCCTACCTCAGCGCTCCAAGAGCTTTCTAGCCCTGTGTCATAATTTAGTCCGCCGGGACCTTGATTGCCTTTTCCTCCGGTAAGATGTCACACTGATCCACTACATGGATGACATTATGCTGACTGGATCTAGTAAGGAAGAAGTACCAATGACTTTGGACTTATTAGTAAAACATTTGGCTGCTAGAGGGTGGTAAACTAATGCCACAAAAATTCAGGCACCTACCAGCTCGGTGAAATTTTTATGGGTCCAGTGGTATGGGGCCTGTCGAGATATTTCTTCTAAAGTGAAGGATAAGTTACTGCATCTGGCTGCTCCCACAATTAAAAAGGAGGCACAATGCCTAGTGTGTCTCTTTGGAATTTGGAGGCAACATGTTTTTCATTTGGGCATGGTACTCCAGCCCATTTATCAAGTGACTGGAAAAGCTGCTAGTTTTGAGTGGGGCCCAGAACAACAGAAGGCTCTGCAACAGGATCAGGCTCCTGTGCAAGCCACTCTGCCACTTGGACCATATGATCCAGCTGATTCAATGGTGCCTGAAGTGTCTGTGGCAGATGGAGATTCTGTTTGGGGTCTTTGGCAGACCCCTATTGGTGAACCACTGCATAGACCCTTACGATTTGGAGCAAAGCCCTGTCATCCTCTGCAGATAATTACTCTCCTTTTGAGAAAAGGCTTTTGGCTTGTTACTAGGCCTTAGTAGAAATGGAACACTTAACCACGGGCCACCAAGTCACCATACAGCCTGAGCTGCCCATCATGAACTGGGTGGTGTATGACCCACAGAGTCATAAAGTTGGATGCACACAGCAGGACTCCATCATTAAGTGGAAGAAGTATATACAAGATCGGGCCTGAACAGGACTTGAAAGCATGAGTTAAGTTCCATGATAAAATAGCCCAAATGCCCACGGTCTCTATTCCTATTACATTACTTTCCACGTCCCAGTCTGGACCTATGGCCTCATGGGGAGTTCCTTCTGATCAGTTGACTGAAAAAGAGAAACTTGTGCCTGGTTTACAGGTGAGTCTGTGCAATATGCAGACACCACTCAAAAGTGAGCAGTGGCAGCACTTCCCCCCCTTCTGGGATCTCCCTGAAGGACAGTGCTGATGGGAAATCCTCCCAATGGACAGAACTTCGAGCAGTGCACCTGGTTGTTCACTTTGTTTGGAAGGAGAAATGGCCAGATATGAGACTGTATACTGATTCATGGGCTGTGGCCAATGGTTTGGCTGGATGGTCAGGGACTTGGAAGAAACATGACCGGAAAATTGTGAGACCAGGATTTACGGGGAAGAGGTATGTGGATAGTCCTCTCTGAATGGGCTGAAGAAGTGAAGATATTTGTGTCTCATGTGAATGCTCACCAAAGAGCATTAATAATTAATTAATAATCCTCAGCAGAGGATTATTTTAACAATCAAATGGATAGGATGATGTGTTCTGTGGAAACCAGTCATCCTCTTTCCCCAGCTACTCCCGTCGTTGTTCAATGGGCTCATGAACAAAGTGCCCTGGTGGCAGGGATGGAGGTTATGCATGGAACCAACAACATGGACTTCTACTCACCAAGGCTGACTTGGCTACAGCCACTGCTAAGCACCCGATCTGCCAGCAGCACAGACCAACACTGAGTCCCCGATATGGCACCATCCCTTGATGTGATCAGCCAACAACCTGGTGGCAAGTTGATTACATTGGACTATGTCCATCATGGAAAAGGCGTTTTGTTCTTAATGGAATAGAAACTTACTCTGGATAAGGATTCGCCTTCCCAGTATGCAATGCTTCTGCCAAAACTACTCCGTGAACTTGCAGAATGTCTTATTCACCATTACGGTATCACATACAGCATTCTCTCTGATCAAGGGACTCACTTTACAGCAAATGAAGTGCAGTAGGCCCATGCTCATGGAATTCACTAATCTTACGATGTTCCCCATCATTCTGAAGCAGGTGGTTTGAAAGAACAATGGAATGGCCTCCTAAAGTCACAATTACAGTGCTAGGCGGGTGGCAATACCTTGCAGGTTTGCAGCAGTGTTGTCCAGGAGGCTCCATATGCTCCAAACCAGCGTCCAATACATGGTGATGTTTCTCCCATAACCAGAATTCAGGGGTCCAGGAATCAAGGGGTGGAAATGGAAGTGGCATCACTCACTATTACCCCTAGTGATCCACTCATAAGATTTTTGCTTCCTGTCCCTGCAACCTTATGCTTTGCAGGTCTAGAGGTCTTAGTTACAAAGGCAGGAATGCTCCCATCTGGAGACACATCACTGATTCCATTGAACTGAAAGCTAAGAATGCCACCTGGCCACTTTGGGCTCCTTATGCCTCTGGATGAACAGGCAAGGAAGGGAGTTACCATATTGGCTGGTGTGATTGATTCTGATTACCAAGAAGAAATTGGATTGATATTACATAATGGAAGTAAAGAAGAGTAGATCTGGAATTCAGGAGATCCCTTAGGGCATCTCTTAGTACTACCATGCCCTGTGATTAAAGTCAACGGAAAACTACAGCAACCCAATTCCATCATGACTACTAATGGCCCAGAACCTTCAGGAATGAAGGTTTGCGTCATCCCACCAGGCAAAAATCATGCCCTGCTGAGGTGCTTGCTGAAGGCAAAGGGAATATGGAATGGGTGGTGGCAGAAGGTACTTCTAAATACCAATTACGGCCATGTGACCAGCTGCAGAAACAAGGACTGTAATTGTTGTGAGTATTTCTGCTTTCTCTGTGTGCATCAAATATTTTTGTCTTCTTCACTGATAAAATATAAGATGTAAAGAGGGCTAGTGTGTTTTTGGCTGGACGTGTGTTAGTTCTATCTTAGATGCATGTGTGACTTTGTAATTGTCTTCATTCAGAGATTTTGTATGGTTTAGGGAGATGTGTACAGGTGCCAAGTTGACAAGCAGTGTACTGTGATGGATAAGATTGCGTGTCAACTGGGGTGGGCCATGATTATCAGTGTTTTGGCAATTCTATAGCGTTGTGATCACTTCCCTGTTGAAATTTGATATGTAATCACCCCAGTGAAGGAATCTGCTGAGTGGTGTCAGTGGGGGCAGAGCGTGTGGCAGTTCACTGCCCCCTCAGCCTTCATCACTCATCCCTCCGTTGCCTACTTCTTCCCTGCTTGCTTTGTCAAGGTTTTTGGCTGGTTCTGGACCCTACAGCTACCTCGTGTTCATCTGACCTCTGGTTCTTGGAACTTGAACTAGCAACTTCTCTGCCAATCTTGGGATTCATCAGCCTTCACAGCCTGTGAGCGAAAGCTCTGCTCTTTGACCTGTCTATCTTCGGTTCACTAAATAAGAGCTGTCACATGAATAGACATATGCATACCCATGTTCACTGCGGCACTATTCACAATAGCAAAAGATAGAAACAACTTAAACGCCCGTCATTAAATGAATAAATAAAGAAATTATGGTACATACTCACAATGGAATATTATCAGTGATAAATAACGATGAATCCAAGAAACACCTCACAACATGGATGAATCTGGAAGGCATTATGCTGAGTGAAATAAGTCAGTCATAAAAGGACAAATATTATATGAGACCATTATTATAAGAACTGAAGAAAACATTTAAAAAGAAAAAAGTATTCTTTGATGGCTACAAGGGTGGGGACGAATGGGGTAGGGGAAACTGCTAACTAGATATTAGAAAAGGATCAACTTCGGTGAGGGGAAGGACAACAAAAAATAAAGAGGAAATCAGCACAACTGGACCAAAGCAAAAGCAGTTTCCTAGACACATCCAAACTTTTTGAGGGACAGAGTAGCTGGGACTGGGGTCTAGGGATCATAGTTTTGGGGGACATCTGGGTCAATTGCCATAACATACTTTATAAAGAATTTGTTCAAAATCCCACTTTGGTAAGTAGCATCTGGGGTCTTAAAGCTTGTAAGCGGCCATCTAAGATCCACTGATTGGTCCCATCCCACTCATAGCAAAAGAGAATGAAGGAAACCAAAGACACATGGAAAATATTAACCCAAAGGACTAAGGGACCAAACGAACCACAGATTTCACCAGCCTGAGACCTGAAGAACTAGATGGTGCTTGACTACCACCAACAACCACCCTGATAGGAAACATGACAGAGGGTCTTTGGACAGAGCAGGCGAAAAATGTAGAACAGAATTCATATTCACGTAAAAAGACCAGACTTAACCGTCTGACAGAGACTGGAGGAACCCAGAAATTAGGGCCCCCGGATGCTCTGCTATCCCAGAACTGAAACCATTCCCAAAGCCCACTCTTCAGACAAAGAATAGGCAGGGCTATAAAACAAAAAATAACACATGTGAGGAAGATGTTTTTCAGTTCAATCAGATATACGAAACCAAATGGGCAGCTCCTGTCAAAAAGCAAGACAAGAAGGCCAGAAGGGACAGGAACTGGACAAATGGACACAGGGAACCCAGGCTGGAAAGATGGAGGGTGCTGTCACATTGTGGGGACAGCAACCAATGTTAAAAACGATATGTGCATAAATTTTTGAATAAGAAATTGACTTGAGCTGTAAACTTTCACCTAAAGGACAATAATAAAAAATGGTAATAATAAAAAGATTTCACCAAAAGAGTAAAAAGACAGCCCACAGGCTGGAAAAAATTTTTTGGCTATGACAAATCCTACAAAGTTTTCGTCTCTAAAATCTGTATGAAAATCCAACAGCTCTACAACAAAAAGACAAATAATTCAATTTAAAAGGATATGAACACACACTTCACCAAAGAATACACTCAGGCAGCTAACAGACACATGAGGAAATGCTCACACTCACAAGCCGTTAGAGAAATGCAAATCAAAACTACAATGAGATACCATCTCACCCTGACATTTCTGGCATGAATCAAAAAAAAAAAAAAAAAAACAGAAAATAACAAACGGAGAGGGTGCAGGGAGTTTGGAACTCTTATGCATTGCTAGTGGGAACAAAAAAATAGTACAACCATTTTGGAAAACAATATGGGGATTCCTTAAAAAGCTAGAAATAGAACTACCATACAATCCAGCAATCACACTCCTAGGAATATATCCTAGAGAAAAAAGAGCCATCACACAAATAGACAGATACACATCCATGTTCATTGCAGCATTATTCCTAATAGCTAAAAGATGGAAACAACCTAAGTGCCCATCAAGAGATGAATGGATAAACAAACTATGGTACATACACACAGTGGAATACTACCCAACTATAAAGAACAATGACGAATCTACAAAACATCTCACAACATGCATGAATCTGGAGGGTATTATGCTGAGTGAAATAAGTCAGTCACAAAAGGACAAATATTCTGTGAGACCACTATTATAAAAACTCATGAAAAGGTTTACAAACACAAACAAACAATCTCTGATGGTTACTAGGGAGGGGGAGAGTTGGTATGGAAAAACACTAACTAGACAATAGATAAGTGGTAACTTTAGTGAATGGTAAGACAGTACACAATACTAGGGGTGTCACCTCTATTTGATCAGGGCAAAGTCATGGAAGCTTCACAGACACAGCCAAACTCCCTGAGGGACCAAATTACTGGGCTGAGGGCTGGGGACTATGGTCTCAGGGGACATCTAGCTCAATTAGCATAACATAGTTTACAAAGAAAATATTCTACATTCTACTTGATGAGTAGTGTCTGGGGTCTTCAAAGCTTGTGAGCAGCCATCTAAGATATCACACTTGCCCCACCCCATCTGGAGCAAGGGAGAATGAAGAAAACCAAAGACACAAGGGAAAGATAAGTCCAAAGGACTAATGGAACACAACTTCCACAGCCTCCACTAGACTGAGTCCAGCACAACTAGATGGTGCCCATCTACCACCACCAACTGCTCTGACAGGCATCACAATAGAGGGTCCTGGACAGATCTGGAGAGAAACGTAGAACAGAATTCTAACTCCAAAAAAAGACCAGGCTTACTGATCTGACAGAGACTGGAGAAACAATGAGAGTATGGTCCCCAGACACACTTAGTACTGAATTTATTCCTGAGGTTCACCCTTCAGCCAAAGATTAGACAGGCCCAAAAAAGAAAAGGAGACTAAATGGGCACATCAGTCCAGGGGGAAGGATGAGAAGGCAGAAGGGGGCAGGGAAGCCGGTAATGGGGAAGCCAAGGTGGAGAAGAGGGGAGTGCTGACATGTTGTGAGGGTGGTAACCAATGTCACAAAATAATATGTGTATTTATTGTATAATGAGAAACTAGTTTGCTCTGTAAACCTTCATCTAAAGTACAATAACAAAAATGAGAACGAAAACACAACAAAAACTTTTAGGATACAGCAAAAGCAGTGGTCAGAGGAAAATTTATAGCAATAAACGTATACATCAATAAAAAAGAAAGGGCCAAAATCAATAGTTTAACCCTACAACTCAAACAAATAGAAAAGAAGCAGCAAAAGGAGTCCCCATTCAACAAAAGAAAAGAAAATAATAAAGATCAGAGCAGAAAAGAATGAAACAGAAAACAAAACAAAAAATAGGAAGAATCAACAAGACTAGAAGTTGGTTCTTAGAGAGGATCAATAAAACTGAAAAAACCACTGGCCGAAACTGAAAATGGAAAAAAAATCAGAAGGTGGAAATAACCAAAATAAGAAATAAGATGGGTGATATTACAACAGTGCCAACTAAGGTAAAGGATCATAAGAGAATATTATGAAAAACTGTATTCCAACAAATCTGAAAGGCTAGAAGTAATGGACTAATTTCTAGAAACATACCACCTAGCTAAACTAACTCAAAAGAGGTAGAAAATTTGAACAGGCTAATAACAAAAGAAAAAGTTGAAGATGTCATAAAAAAAAAAAAAAAAAAAAAAACTACTAACAAAAAAAAAAGCTCAGCCAAGTCAACTTCACTGGAAAATTCTAGCAAACATTCAGAGAAGAGTTGACACCAATTCTACTCAAACTATTCCAGGACATAGAAAAGGAAGGAACAGTCCCTAATTCATGCTATGAAGCCAGCAATATCCTGATACCAAAGCCAGGCAAAGACATTACTAAAAAAGAAAATTATAGACCAATAGCCCTTATGAATATAGATGCAAAAACTCTAAACAAAATTCTAGCCAACCGACACTACATAATGATTCAAGGGACAATTCATCATGAAGATTTAACTACAATAAACAACTATGCACCCAATGACAGGGCTCCAAAATACATAAAACAAACACTAAGAGCAATGAAAAGAGAAATTGACAGTTCTACAATAATAGTGGGAGACTGCAACGCACCACTCTCAGTAACGGACAGAACATCTAGAAAGAAACTCAAGAGAGATACAGAAGAGGTAAAGAGCACAATCAGCCAACTTGACCTCACAGACATATATCGAACACTCCACCCAACAGCTGCAAAGTACACATTCTTTTCCAATGCACATGGCACATTCTCCAGGATAGGCCACATCTTAAGCCACAAAGCAACCCTCAGCAAAATCTAAAGCAAAGTGTCTTCTCTGACCACAATGCCATCAAAGTAAAATCAACGACAGGAAGACTAAGGAAAAAAAATCAATTACATGGAGTGTGAATAACACCATGCTTCAAAACTACTAGGCAATAGAAGAAATCAGAGATGGAATCAAAAAATTCCTAGAATCAAATAAGAATGAAAACACATCATACCAAAACCTTTGGGACACACCAAAGACAGTCCTCAGAGGTCAATTTACAGCAATAGATGCACACATCAAAAAAGAAGAGCCAAATCAAAACTTAGCTACACAAATTGAACAAATAGAAAACAGCAAAAAAAAAAAAAAAAAAAGCCCACAGACACTAGAAGAAAGGAAATAATAAAGATCAGAGCAGAAATAAATGAAATAGAAAATAGGAAAAGAATAGAAAGAATTAAGAAAACCAAAAGTTGGTTCTCTGAAAAGATCAACAAAATTGGAAAACCACTGGCAAAATTGACAAAAGAAAAACAGGAGAGGAGGGAAATAACCCAAATAAGAAATGAAATAGGGGACTTTACAACAGACCCAACTGAAATAGAAAGGATCATAACAGAGCATTATGAAAAACTATACTCCAACACATTTGAAAATCTAGAGGAAATGGACAAATTTCTAGAAACACACTACCTACCCAAACTAACACAAAAAATGGTGTTGAAAATTTGAATAGACACATAACAAGAGATTGAAAAGGTAAAAAAAAAAAAAAAAAAAAAAAAACTCACAAAAAAAATGCTCTGACCCAGATGGCTTTACTGGAGAATTCTACCAAACATTCAGAGAAGAGCTCACACCAGTACTACTCAAACTATTTCAGAGCACAGAAATTGAAGTGATACTCCCAAATTCATTATAGGAAGCCAGCATAACCCTGATACTAAAACCAGGCAAAGACACCAAAAAAAAAAAAAAAAAAAAAAAAATTTACACACCAAAATATCTCATGAATATAGACACAAAACTTCTCAGCAAAATTCTAGCCCATAGAAATCAGCATCACATCAAAAAAAATGATACACCACAACCAATTAGGATTCATACCAGGTGTGCAAGGATGGTTCAACATTAGAAAATCAATCAATGTAATCTACCATATAATCAAAAAGAATCACATGATCATCTCAATCAATGCAGAAAAGGCATTCAACAAAGTCCAACACACATTCCTGATAAAACTCTCAATAAAATAGGTATAGAAGGAAAATTTTCAACATAATAAAGGGCATATATGCAAAACCAATGGCCTACATCATTCTTAATGGAGAGAGGCTGAAAACATTCCCCTTCAGAACAGGACAAGACAAGGATGCCCTTTATCACCACTCCTATTTAACATTGTATTGGAAGTCCTAGCTAGAGCAACAAGGCAAGAAACAAAAATAAAGGGCATCCAAATTGGTAATGAAGAAATTAAACTCTCTCTATTTGTGGATGATATGATACTATACATAGAAAACCCAAAAAACTCCATGAGAAAACTACTGGAACTAATACAAAGATTCAGCAGACCAGCAGGATACAAGATAAACATACAAAAACCAATTGGATTTCTATACATCGATAAAGAGAACAATGGAAAGGAAATCAGGAAAACAATACCATTTGTAATAGCCCCTAAAAAAATAAAATATTGGGGGAAAAAATCAAACCAGCGGTGTAAAAGACCTATACAAAGAAAACGATAAAGCACTACTGCAAGAAACAAGAAATCTACATAAACGGAAAAACATACCATGCTCATGGATAGGTAGACTCAACATTGTGAAAATGACAATTCTTCCCAAAGCGATTTACATATACATCGCAATACCAATCCAAATACCAACAACATTCTTTAAAGACATGGAAAAACTTATCATGAACTTTATATGGAAAGGGAAGAAGCCCCAGATAAGTAAATCACTATTAAGAAGAATAAAGTAGGAGGACTCATACTACCTGACCTCAAAACCTACTATACAGCTACAGTAGTCAAAACAGCCTGGTACTGGTACAATGACAGATACATTGACCAATGGAACAGAGTTGAGAACCCAGATGTAAATCCATCCACCTACGGTCACCTGATGTTCGACAAGGGCCCAAAGTCCATCAAATGGGGAAAAGATAGGCTTTTTAAAAAATGGTTCTCGCAAAACTGGATGTGCACTTGCAAAAAGAAACAGTATCCATACCTCACACCATGTTCAAAAACTAACTCAAAATGGATCAAAGACCTAAATATAAAGCCAAAAACCATGAAGTTCACAGAGGCCCTAATACACGTCATTAACAGGATACAAACCACAACCAACAACACACAAGCTCCAGAGGATAAGCTAGATAACTGGGATCTTCTAAAAATTAAACACTTATGCTCATCAAAAGACTTCACTAAAAGAGAAAAAGAACCTACAGACTGAGAAATGATTTTTGGCTATTACAAATCAGACAAAGGTCTAATCTCGAAAATCAATAAGAAAATGCAACACCTCTACAACAAAAAGACAAATAAACCAACTAAAAAACGGGCAAAGGAAATGAGCAGACACTTCACCAAAGAAGATATTCAAGGGGCCAACAGACGCATGAGGAAATGCTCATGATCTCTAGCCATTAGAGATACACAAATCAAAACCAGAATGAGATACCATCTCACCCCAGCATTACTGGCATAAATTAATGAAACAGGATATAACAAATGTTGGAGAGGATGCAAGGAGATCAGAGCTCCTGTGCACTGCTGGTGGGAATGCAAAATGATACAACCATTTTGGAAAACAATATGGCGCTTCCTTAGAAAGCTAGAAATAGAAATACCATATGATCCAGCAATCCCACTCCTAGGAATATATCCTAGAGAAATAAGTGTCATTGCATGAATAGACATATGCACAACCATGTTCACTGCAGCACTGTTCACAATAGCAAAAAGATGGAAACCACCTACATGAACATCAACAGGTGAATCGATAAACAAACTGTGGTACATACACACAATGGAGTATTACCCAACGATAAAGAACAACGATGAATCTGCAAAGAACCTCATAACATGGGTGGATCTGAAGGGAAATAAGTCAATTACAAAAGGACAAAGATTGTATCAGACCACAAAACAAAAAGGTTTACGTACAAAAGAAACTATCTTTGTTGGTCATGAGGGAGGGGAGGGGTAGGTATGGAAAAACACTTAATAGACTATAGATAAGTGGAAACTTTGGTGAAGGGTAATACAGTACACAATACTGGGGAAGCCACCATAATCTCTATAAGGTAAGGTCATGGTAGCTCTACAGATACATCCAGACTCCCTGAGGGACCTAATTGCTGGGCTGAGAGCTGTGGAGACCATGACCTCGGGGAATATCTAGCTCAACTGGCATAACATAGTTTATAAAGAAAATGTTCTACATTCTACTTTGATGAGTAGCATCTGGGGTCTTAAAAGCCTGTGAGCAGCCATTTAGGATAATCCACTGGTCTCACCCCTTCGGGAGCAAGGAAGAATGAAGAAAACTAAAGATACAAGGGAAAGTTTAGTCAGAAGGGCTAATGGACCACATCTACCGTGGCCTCCACCAGACTGAGTCCAGTACAACAAGATGGTGCCTGGCTACCACCACTGACAGCTCTGACAGGATCACAATACAGGGTCCCAGACAGAGCTGAAGAAAAATGTAGAACAAAATTCTAACTCAAGAAGAAAGACCAGATTTGCTGGCCCGACAGAGACTGGAGAAACCCTGAGACTATGGCCCCCAAACACACTGTCAGCTCAGTAATGAGGTTACTCCTGAGGTTAACCCTTCAGTCAAAGATTAAACAGCCCCATGGAACAAAATAAGACTAAAGGGGTGCACCAACCCTGGGGCAGGGACTGGAAGGCAGGAGGGAACAGGAAAGCTCATAATAGCGAACCCAGAGTTCAAAAGGAAGAGTGTTGACATGTTGTGGGGTTGTTAACCAATGTCACAGAACAATGTGTATACTAACTGTTTGATGAGAAACTAGTTTGTTCTGTAAACTTTCACCTAAGAACAATGTGTGTACTAACTGATGAGAAACTAGTTTGTTCTGTAAACCTTCACCTAAAGTACAATAAAAAGAAAAATAAATTCTAGCCAACTGAATTCATCAGCATATCAAAAACATAATACGTCGTGATCAAGTGGGAATTATGCCAGGGATGCAAGAACGGTTCAACATTAGAAAATCAATCAATGTAATTCATCACATAAATAAAACAAATGAAAGAATCATATGATCATCTCAATTGACACAGAAAAGGCTTTTGATAAAATCCAACCCCCTTTCCGGATAAAAGCTCTCAACAAAATAGGAATAGAGGGGAAATTCCTCCACATAATTAAGGGCACATATGAAAAACCAACAGCCAACATTATTCTCAAGGGAGAAAGCTTGAGAACATTCCCTTTGAGAATGGGAAAGTGACAAGGATTCCCTTTATCACAACTCTTATTCAATATTGTACTGGAAGTCCTACCTAAAGCAATAAGGCAAGAAAGGGAAATAAAGGTCATCCAAATTAGAAAGGAAGAAGTAAAACTATGCTTATTCACAGATGACATGATCCCAAACCAAAAAAAAAAAAAAACAAAAAACCCACTGCTGCAGAGTCAATTCTGACTTATAGCGACCCTATAGGACAGAGTAGAACTGCCCCATAGAGTTTCCAAGGAGCGCCTGGTGGATTTGAACTGCTGACCTCTTGGCTAGCAGCAGTAGCTCTTAACCACTACGCCACCAAGGTTTCTGGCATGATCCTATACATAGAAAATCCCAGAGATTCCACAAGAAAGTCACTGGATCTAATAGGAGGATTCATAAAATTGGCAGGGTACAAAAACAACACACAAAAATCAGTTGGCTTCCTCTACACTAACGAGAAGGACTCTGAAAAGGAAATCAAGAAAATAGTACCATTTACAATAGCTCCCAAAAGGAGAAAATACCTAGGAATAAACCTAACCAGGGATGTAAAAGACTTATACAAGAAAAACTATAAAACATAACTGCAAGAAACTAAAAGAGATCTACATAAATGGAAAAACATTCCTCAGTCATGGATTGGAAGACTTAACATTGTGAAAATGTCAATACCACCAAAATAATGCAACTCTGATCCAAATCCCAAAAACATTCTTTAATGAAATGAAAAAACTAATCTCCAACTTTATACGGAAAGGAAGGAGGTCCTGAATAGCTAAAACACTATTAAGAAGAAGAATAAGGTAGGACTACTCACACTTCCAGCTCTTAAAACTTACTACACAGCCAGCGTACTCAGAACAGCCTGATATTGGTTCAATGACAGACACATAGACCAGTGGAATACAACTGAGAACTCAGAAATAAATCCTTCTACCTGTGGGCTTTACTGGTTTTTTTTTTTTTTTTTTACCTGTGGGCAGCTGATCTTCGGCAAAGGGTCAAGGTCCATTCAATGGGGAAGAAACAATCTCTTTAGCAAATCGTGCTGGCAAAGCTGGATATACATATGCAGAAAAATGAATCAGGACCCATACCTCACACCATGCACAAAAAGTAACTCAAAATGAATAAAAGATCTAAATGTTAAAGCTAAAACTGCAAAGTTCCTGGAGGATAACACAAGGTCAAAACTAGGTGTAATGGTTAAGACTGAATGTTGACTTGGCTGGGCTATGGTTCTTAGTGTTTATATGTGATTGCCCCCATTATGGGATCTGCTGTGAGTAGTCAATCAGTCAAAAGGGGGCTTCCTTGGGCTTGTGGCCTGCATCGGAACATAAGTGTTCATTGTGGCTATTGTCTGCTCTGGATCCTGCAGCTGCCTCCTGTTCATCTGACCTCCATTTCTTGGGACTTGAGCTAGCATCTTACCTGCTGATCTTGGGCTTCATCAATCTTCACATCCCATGAACAAGAGCCCTGCTCTCCAACATGTCGATCTTGGGTTTGCCGGCCCCTGTAGCTACGTGAATCAGGAGAAGCCTCTATGCTGATCCACGGATGTGGGACGTTCCAGCCTCTACAATGCTGTGAGCCATTTCCTTGATATAAATCCCTCTCTCTCTATATATATATTTATTATGCTTTACTGGTTTTGCTTGTCTAGAGAACCCAGCCTAAGACACTAGGGGGCCTAATTTTTGGCATAAATAGCCCATCAAACAAAACTACAAATGCACAAATGACAGAAGATAAATTAGATAACTGGGACCATAAAAACATTAAATATTTATGTTCATCAAAAGACTTTACTAAGACAGTGAAGAGAAAGCTTATTGACCGAGAAAGAAATCTTTGGCAACAACATATCTGATAAGGGTCTAATCTCTAAAATATATAGAAAGCTTCAACAACTCAACAACAAAAAGACAAATAATCCATTCAAAAAATGGGCAAAGGACATGAACAGATACTTCCAAAGAGCATATTTAGGCAGCCAACAAATACATAAAAAGATGTTCATGATCATTAGCCATTAAAGCGATGTCAATCAAAACTACAATGAGATACCATCTCACCCCTGCAAAAACGGCAGTGATCAAAAAAACAGAAAACGACAAATGCTGATGAGGTTGTGGGGGATTGGAACTCTTATACACTGCTGGTGGTATTTTAAAATGGTAAAAGCACTATGGAAAACAGCATGGTGCTTCCTCAAAAAGCTAGAAATAGAAATACCTTATAATTAACAATCCCACTCCTAAGTATATATCCTAGAGATATAAGAGCAGTGACATGCATAGATATATGCACATCCATGTTCGTCGCGGCGTTATTCACAATAGCAAAAAGATGGAAACAACCTAAGCGCCCATCAACAGAGAAACGGATAAACATATTGTGGTACATACATACAATGGAATACTGCACAACTATGAAGAATCAAGAGGCGTCTGCAAACCTTTTACAATGTGGATGAATCTGGAGGACATTATGCTGAGTGAAATAAGTCGGTCACAAAAAGACAAATATTTTATGCTCCCACTATTATAAAAAGTCAAGAATAGATATAAACACAGAAAGCAAAGTTGATGCTGCTCACCAGGACTGGAGGGAGAGGGAAGGGGAATCACTTTCTACATAGTAGACACTTGTTACTTTTGGTGATGGGAAAGACAGTCCCAAATATGGGTGAAGTCTTGACCAAGGTAAATAAAGACACTAAGAAGTACATTTAGAGAAAAAGGGCCAATTTTGGTAAAAACTATAACATATACAATTTTGGAACAACAGTAAAAATAACCAAACGATATGTGTGTGGTTACGTAGGTAGATACAGGTGCACATACGTATACAGGAGGGCAGATGCGAGTAAATGCATGCACTTGTATAGGTGTATCTGTGGGCATCTGCATATACACCTTTGTGTGTTGTTATGTATATCCACACATATAACAAACCATATGGGAGACACCATTACAGAGGCTTCCTAGACATAACCAAACAACTCACAGAATTGGTTTACTGGATTAGAAGGCTTGGAATCATAGTTTCGAGGGACGACTCAGTCAATTGGCATTCACAAAGATAATGTTCTACATCCTAGTTTGGTGAGTAGTATCTGCGGTCTTAAAAGCTTGCCAACAGCGATCTAAGATACGATTGTTGGTCTCTACTCGTATGGAGTAGAAGAGAATGAAGGAAATCAAAGGTTCCAAGAAGAAATTAGTCCACAGGTAATTATAAAGGCCAGTTATATTGTATTTTTGGCTAATAAACTTCTAATGTCTCCCATGACATAGAAGATACATTAAAAATAACTATAAATTTATGTTTTTGGACATATAATTTATAAAAATATAACTTGTGGCAACAAAATCAAGGGGCAGTGAAGCTGTATAGGAAGAGAATTTTCCTATGTTATTGAAGTTAAATTGGTATCAATTAAAACTAGATTGTTATACATTTAGGATATTAGTGTAATCACAATGAAAATATCTTAAAAATTTACACAAAAGGAAATAAGAAGGGAATCAAAATTGTTTACTGTAAAAAATAACAACAGAATATATGGCCGTGTAGAAAGAAATGAGGACAAAACAGGTATAAGACACATAGAAAACAAACAGCAAAATGGCAGGTTCCTTATCGGTAATTACTGCACATGCCAAAAAAACAAACCAAACCCACTGCTGTCCACTCAATTCCGACTCATGGCGACCCTACAGGACAGAGCAGAACTCACTGTAGGGTTTTCAAGGCTGCTTTACAGAAGCAGGCTGCTGTAACTTTTCTTCCCCAGAGTGGCTGGTAACTTTGAATCACTCAACATTTCGGTCAGCAGCCAAGTGCTTTAGCCACTGCATCATCAGGACTCCTTCCTCAAACATAACCCATTGCCAATGAGTCGATTCCGATTCATAGCAATCCTATAGGACAGAGCAGAACACTCCCATAGGGCTTCCAAGGAGCAGCTGGTGAATTCGAACTGTCAACCTTCTGGTTAGCAACCAAGCTCTTAACCACTGTGCCAACAGGGTTCCTCTGCAAACATACCCATTGCTAAAAACCCATTGCCATGGAGTTGATTCAATTCTGACTCATAGCGACCCTATAGGACAGAGTACAACTGCCCCATAAGGTTTCCAAGGAGCGGATGGTGGATTTGAACTGGCAACCTTTTGGTTAGCAGCCATAGGTCTTAACTACTGCACCAAAAGGGCTCCTCCCCAAACACAGAGCTATATTAATCCACATCTCTAGGCAAGGGAATAATATGAAGCTATAAAAAGAAATGAAGTTCTGATACATGTTGTGACATAAACGAACCTTGAAAACATCGTGCTAAGTGAAATGAAGTCTGACACAAAAATGTTGTATGATCTCACTTCTATGAAGTATTTAGAACGAGCAAACACATAGAAACAAAAGTATACTGGTGGTCACTAGGGGCTGGGGTGGGAGGAATGGGGGGCTATTGCTTAATGAATACTGAGTTTCTGTTCCAGGTGGTGAAAAAGTTCTAAAAGTGGATGGTGATGGGGATGGCACAGCATGGTTAATGTAATTAATGTCACTGAACTGGACTCTTAAAAAGTGGTTAGAGTGCCAAGTTTTGTGTCATATATATTTTACCACAATAAAATTTTTGAAAATAGAGCTGTCTTAAGGGAATGGTGGATGTTTTTAATGAATCCTCACAACAATCCAATGAAGGAGATGTGCAAATGGAACTCATCTGACAGATGGAGAAGCTGAAGTGGGCAGTGTTCAGGAACTTACATGGTCCACACGGCCAGGAGTGGAGGAGCTGGGATTCAAATTCAGGAGAGGGATTCACTTTACAAGCTGGAACTAGAAAGGAAAATTTTTAGTTCATTTATTCCAAATGTATACCACGTTTTTAGCCTCAGCATCATGTAGATAAAGAGAATATGTGAATACTAAACAGCCAGGTCCAGACATTATTCAAAGAGGTGTCTTAGTAGGAAATTACAAGGAAAGGCAATCTGTGGAATTATATGGATAGAAATAAAGATTAAGTTTTGTCTCGCATGCAATCCTACAATACATTTTGTTTTTGTTTGTTCATATGTCACCTTTCTCAAAATTCTGAAAAACATTTAATCCTGTCTCCATAGGAATAAATGAAATAAACATATGGCTTTGAGCTGTAACAAGAAAGACGGTTATATTGAATAGCCACCATAACCAAGACTGAGTCATTTCAAATGAGCCTCATTTAAAACTACTGTGGAAGCTTTAGCCATATTGAATTGTGTGACCTGTTTTTAATGCACCTCTCTATATACAATAGTTTTTATTTAATATGGGAGAAGAAGCAAGAATAAAAATGTCATAGGTCAGAGGCATTAAGGCACATTGATTTCCCAGTAGTCCCTTCCTTTAATGATTGAATTCCCTACATCTTCCCTAATGACACAAAATTGTGAGCCATTTAAATTCAAACAACTGTACAGGACATAACCAACTTAGCATGCAGAGGGTTGCAAAAGGAACTTATATGGATCAGGGAAGATATTAACCACCACAAACAAACAACAAAAGATAACAGGATATTGCTCACCACACATGCTTCTAACTATGGGGAATAAATATTTCTTTGATGTTTTTTCAAATGAGACATTAAACAGAAAGGCCACAGAGGGGAAAATTACATACTTGGGAGAAGAAAATGTAGATATACTAACAACATGATATCAATAATGATAATACCAAATAGTATAATTGGTGCATGATTCTCTAAAACCCTAAACTATAGGGCAAAGAGGTCAAGTCTTTTACAAGAGGCCTTAAAACAATGTTGTCCGCTAGAACTTTCCGTAATGATGGAAATGTTCTCTATCTGCTCTGTCCCACATAATAGCCACTAGTCACATGCAGCTAACTGAGCACTTGAAATGTGGCTAGTGTGACGGAGGAACTAAATTTTTTATTTTATTTCATTTTAATTAATTTGGATTTAAATAACTACATGTACCTAACCGCCAATGTAATTGACAAGATAGCCTTACAATGTTTCCGAAGAAATAGATAAACATTCAAAACTGACGTGATATTCAAACAAACTCCTACTACACGAACCACAGCCGACATGACCCTGAGACAAGAACTAGATGGTGCCCAGCTACCACTACTGACTGCTGTGACTGGGATCACAAGAGAGGGTCCCGGGCAGAGCGGGAGAAAAATGTAGAACAAAAACCAAACCCAGAAAAAAGACCAGCTTACTGGTTTTATAGAGACTGGAGGAACCGCAAGACTGCGGCCCTAAGACACCCTGCTAAGATGGAACTGAAGCCATTCCCAGAGACCACCTTTCAGCAATACACAGGCCTACAAAATAAATAATAACACCTGAGAGGAACAAGCTCTTTTGAACAGTTAATTATAGGAGACCAAAAGGGTAACATGTGCCCAAAATGAAAGATAAGGTGGAAGGGGTAGGAAAATCTGACGAAAGGTAACAGGGACCCCAGGGCAGAAATGGGGAGAGTGCTGAAACACTGCGGGGACTGAGATCAATGTCTTCGAACATTCTGTGTACAAATCCTTGAAAGATAAACTATTTTGCTTTGTAATCATCACCTAAAGCTCAATAAAATATTTTAAAAAAGAAACTCCTGCTGACTGTTATTTCCCAAACTGACTCCTGAACATCAGCCAGAATTATGTCTGTATGGTTGAAAGAGTCGTATTTGTTGAAGACACCTGCTGCTCCTGGGGGAAAATCTTACAGCAATGTCTACTGAAATTTTGCCCCACAATAATGAAATGGAATGTGACATTCAGAAGTTCTCTCACTCCTTTCCTCGGCTTATGGGATTCCCAGGGCATGGCCTCACACTCAGTTGATGTAGACCTTCATCTGATTCTTGGATTCTAAACTAAGAAAATAACAAGGTCTCCTGATTGGTTACTTGAGAAGAAAATAAAATTGGCCTGAGAGACTGGCAAGGTATTATTGCTCTTACTAACAGATTTCTTCGGTGTGGTCAGCGACTTCACATGCTACAATGCTATCATCTAACTTTCTACCTCACCACATAAATTCAGACCATGGTGGAAACCACCCTTGGAATCTACGCAGTGAAATTCACTTCAACCAACCATAGCATTAATGTTTTGTTACGAACAAACTCATAAATTCAGCCAGAGGTGGAATGCAGATTTCATTTAATTGACTGGGTATAACTGTCAGGAGCCGCACTATCCTGAGACAGTATTTGAAAGTGCATTTAGGCTCCGTGGAAAATCATGCTGTAATTGTTTAATAAGGAACCCTGGTGGTGCAGTGGTTAAGCACTCAGCTGCTAACCGAAGGGTCTCTCGTTCGAACCCACCAGCTGCTCTGTGGCAGAAAAACAGAGCAGTCTTCTTCCATAAAGATTACAGCCTAGGAAACACTATGGGACAGTTCTGCTCTGTCCTAGAGGTTCATTATGAGTCAGAACCGATTCGACAGCAATGGGTTTTAAGGGTTTAATACTGTCTGCCGTAGGCTCACAAATGGGGATCCATGGCTTCAGTGCTGTTATGGACTGAATTGTGTTCCCCAAAATATGTGCTAAATTCCTGGCTCTACACCTATGGATTGTGACCCTGTTTGGAAATCAGGCTTTTCTTTTGTTACATTATTGAGTCATACTAGAAAAAAATGTAAAAAAAAAAAATTTTTTTTTTTTAGAGCATTGAGTAGGTGGGTCCTAAACCTAATCACTTCTGAGTTATAAAAAGACCAGAACAGACACAGAGACATACACACACAGGGAAAGACAGAGGTCATGTGAGGATTATCCACAAGCCAAGAAACACCAAGGAACCACGGAATGCCCGGGGCTGCAAATAAGGAAGGAATCAATATGGCCAAGACCCTGATTTGGACTTTTAGCCTCTAGAACGGTGAGAGAAGAAATTTCTGTTCTTTAAAGCCACATACTGTGATATCTGTGCTATAGCAGCACTAGGAAACTCAGACAGGTATGTATCTGTCATCCCTGTGCTAGACAACATAGGGGGACAAAGCCCAGAGGGAGAATGGGAAGTAGAGTAGGAGCACAGAGATCACAGACATTAATTGCCACCAGGAACTATTGTTGGTGGCATCATGGAAGAGCTGGTATTTGAGCTGGACCTTGAAAGATGATTGGATTGGAGGGCAAATAAGAACGGCAAAGGCATTGCTGCAATAACAGACACATGAATACATAGCATGTCAGAGGAAGGGCAAAGTTTTTTTTCTAACAAAGGTGGAAGGAGGTGCACTGAAAGGTAATATTATGAAGGCAGCTTGAAGCCAATTTCAGAAAGGCATGGAATGCAATGTTATGGAGTTTGTTTTCTAACGACAGGTAACCAGCGAAATTTTCGAACAAAGTTGTAGCATGGTCAGATCTGCATTGTAGGAGGATAAGTTTGTCTTCTATGGTTGGGCAGGTGAAGCAAGATGTGGAACACAGCAAGTTCTTTTATTATCTGTAATGTAAGTTTCTCAAAAGTCTAAAACTGAGTTGAGAGGGCTTATTGTGGCAGATACTATTGGTTGCTAATCCCAACAACCACTTGTTCTTCTTATCAGTTTATAAAACCTTGAATTTGTCCAGGCAACAAAATGCACAGAGAAGGCGGGCCTTCCAGCTTGCCTCAGGGGTTGAATCATGATTTCCCTAAACCAAATTGAAAATCCATTGCCTTTTTTGCTAGAGACTGGTTCAGGTGTGCCCCAGTTCTGAACAGAGAAACTGAAAGTGAAGTCTACTAGGAGGACTTTGGGTATGGTAAGTATTTTGATCCCTGATTAAACTATAGATGGCAAAGGGGCCTATTCCTTCTTACTGCCCCGAACACAGCTACGTGAGGATGTAATGTCTGCGGCAGCAGCAGACATCTTGCAACCAAGAGACAAAAAACTAATGTTCAAAAAAATAATACATAAGAGGATAGCAAAGGCAAAAGACAGTAAAAGTATATTTAAAAAGAACCAAAGTTGTTGCCATGGAGACAGTTCCAACCCATAGTGACCCTATAGGACAGAGTAGAACTGCCCCATAGGGTTTCCAAGGAGCACCTGTTGGATTGGAACTGCCAAACTTTTGGTCAGCAGCCAAAGCACTTAACCACTATGCCACCAGAGTTTCCACAAAAGTATATAGGTCCTTGATATCATTGATGGCCTGCTGTTATATGGCAGGATTAAATGTATGGTTTGAGATACTGTGCTATTCAAAAGTATTTTAAGTTATAAGTTGTATTTGTATCTCTATATCTAGATATAGATCTATAGAGATATATATCTACATATAGATCTATATAGAGATATAGATCTCTATATAGATCTATCTATCTCTATCTCTATGATATAGATATAGGTGATAGAGATATAGATATAGAGATATAGGTATAGAGATAGATATAGGTATATGAATTTCTATCTCTATATCTAGATAGATGGATTTATTCCAGAGTGCCCTAAGCCATTTTGCAGTAACTGGTATTGGACTTATCCTCCCACAGTAAAGAGGTATTAAACTGGATAAAACATACGAGGCGACAGTTTTCAGTCATTTTCAACAGGTAATGCAAGACTGTAATCCTTGGGGGAAAGGAAACACATGAGCTTTGTCCCATATTCACCTTGACTCTCCACCTAGCAGCATTTTCCTGACCATGCTGCAGGAAGATGAAATAAAAGCTGAGAGCAATGTGCTGTTATGCTAAGGAGACAGAGGTGAGATTTTAGGGCTGAAGATGTAACTAAAATTTGCAGGGCAGGGTATCAGAGAGGAGAAAATTGGGGACGGAGGAAGAGGGAAAAAAGTTGGGGTGGGTGTCCTTGGGTTGTTGATTGAGGACTAGGCTGCACAAGAAAGAAGTAATACCAATCTAACACAAACACTTTCAGAAAACAGAGGAGGAAAGCACACTTCCCAACACTGGCCAACTTTTGTATGGCCAGCAGAACCCTGATACCAAAACCTCACAAGGTCATTCAAAGAAAAGAAAATACCACACTAATATCCTAAAAAAAAGAAAATTTTTATTTTATTTTTTTTAGATAGACACAAAAATCTTTAACAAAATACTATCAAGTCAGAGCTCACAACATATAAAACGGACAATATAACAAAGTGAAATTTGTTTCTGAAATGCAAGGTAGATTTAATATTTGAAAATTAGTCCATGTAAGTCACTGTATTCAGAATAATGCAGAAAAATCAGGATTACAAACACATTTGAGGCATTTGACAAAATTCGATGCACATGCAAGATAAAAACTTTGAAACCAGGATGAGAAAAGAGCTTCCCAAATCCGATAAAAAGCAGTATCAAAAAACCTGCAACTAATGTTTTTCTTCATGGGGAAATGTTGAACACTTTCACCCCACAACCCAGAGTAAGACAAGTCTGTTCTCACCACTTCCAAACATTGCCCTTGGGGTCTCAGCCATGCATTAAAGCAAGAAAAAAAAAAAAGCATAATGTTTGGAAAGAAGTAAAGCTGTCTTTATTTACGGTCAACAAGATTACGTACATGAAAATTGTAAAGAATCTGTGAAACAACTAATAGAACCAAAAAGTGTATTCAGCAAAGTCACAGGATACCAGGTCAATACACAAAATCAACTGTATTTCTATATTCTGACAACAAACATTTGGAAAATAGAGTCTTAAAAATACCATTTACAGTAGTTATGTATCTATACATACATATATATGTGCAGATGTAAAATAGGCACAAATTTAACAAAAGTCATGCGAGTCTTATACATAAAAAACTGCAAGATGTGGCTGAGAGATACCGATGGTTACTGTTATGTGTCAACTTGGCTAGGCCATGATTCTCAGTGATTTGGTAGAAACTATGCAATCGCCTTCCATTTTGTGATCTGATGTGAGCAGCCAATGAGTTGAAGGAGGGAGTTTCCTTGGGGGTGTGGCCTGCCTCCAGTATATCAGTGGATGTTCTGGCAAAGCCCTCTCTCTCTCATTGCCTGACCTCTGGTTCTTGGGATGGAAGCCTGCAGAAGTATTCAGCCTGCTGCCTGGTCTGCAGATTTTGGATTTATCAGCCCCCACAGCCCCACGAGCCAGCAGTGGTCTCCTAGCAGAGGCCACCAGCCTGCAGCCTGATCTGCAGATTTGGGGTTTGTCAGCCCCTGCAACCACATGAGCCAGCAGAGGTCTTCAGCGTGTCGCCAGGCTCACAGATTTGAGACTTGCCAGCCTCCACAATTGCATGAGCCATTTCCTTGAAGTAAATCTTTGTCTACATTTTTATACATGCTTTACTGGATTTGCTTCTCTGAAGAACCTTGACTAATACCGAGATACTAAAGAAGATCTGAGTGAATTAAAAAAAGAAGAACAATGTTTGAGACTCACCCTACCTGATTTCAAGGCTTACTATAAAGGTACAGTGATCAAGACAGTGTGGTATTGGTGAAGGTGAGGCAGATTAATGGAACAGGTTAGAGTGCAGACATAGAACCACACACTTATGGTCAACAGATTTTGGACAAAGATGCTAAAATAACTCAATAGGGGAAGGGAAAGTCTTTTTTAATAAATGTTGCTGTTACAACTGGATAAATATATGGAAAAATTAATAAGAGCTGAACCATAAATCTAATGTAAACGCTGAAACTATAAAGCTTACAGGAGACAACATAGACCATCTTGTGATCCTCAGGTAGGCAAAAAATTCTTAGGTACCACGTAAAAAGCAAAAAATCATAAAAGAAAAAAATACATAAATTAGATTTCATCAAAACTAAAATCTACTCATAAAAAGACACCTTTAAAAATGACCAGGTAAGCCCCAGATTAGGAGAAAATACTTGCAATACATATATATGACATAGGATTTGTACTCAGAATATATTAAAAACTGCTACAAAAAAACTCCTAAAAAAGACACAATCTAATTTTTTAAATAGGCAAAAGACTGGTACAGGTACTCCAAACTGCTGTTGTTATGTGTTGTCAGATCACCAAGTTTGTTCTTCCAGGGAGCTGCTGGTGGGTTTAAACTGGCAACCTTTCAGTTAGCAGCCAAGCCCTTCACCATTGCAACACCAGGGCTCCTTACTCATCAAAGAAGTTAAATGAATAGTCCATGAGCATATCACTGACCAGCAGGAAAATATAAAACCATAATAAGATAGAATTTCACACCACTAGGATAGCTAAAATTTTTAAGTGTAATAACATCTAACGTTGGCAAGGATGTGGAGCAATTGGAAGTCTCATAGAAGGTTAAACGTGTACCTACCCAATGGCTTAGCAATTCTGTTCCCACAGAGAGTAACTTAATTACCTTAGCGTTTGTGAAAAACGAAAACGTACACCCACAAGACTTGTGCAAAAATATTTATAGCAGCATTATTCATAAATGCCCAAAACTAGTAACTATACAAACACCCATGAACATGAGAATTGTGGCATTATTTATAGAATGGAATTCTACTCACAATAAAAAAGAATGAACTACAAATACGTGCAGTAACATGTATAAAACAAAAACTTTGTTAAGCAAAAGCAGCTAGATAAAAAAAGAGTATATACTGTACAAGTTCATTTATATGAAGTTTATGAATGGGCAAAGTTAATCTACCACACGAAAAAACTAGAACAGTGTTCCCCTATGGGGATTCACTGGAAGGGAGACAAGCAAATTTTCCGGAGTGATGGAAATGTTCTACATATTAACATGAGTGGGTTATGGATTGAATTGTGTCCCTCAAAACATCTGTTGGAATCCTAACCCCTATACGTGTGTGGTGCAGTGGTTAAGCATTTGGCTGCTAACCAAAAGTTCAGTGCTTCAAACCTACCAGCGGCTCCCTGGGAGAGAGATGTGGCCTTGGAAATGCTATAGGGCAGTTCTGCACTGTCCTAGAGGGTCGTTAGGAGTCAGAACCAACTCAACAGCAATGGTTATACATGTGTATGTAATTTCATCTGGGAACAGGGTTTCTTTGTTATGTTAATGAGGCTGTATCAGTGTAGGGTGTGTCTTGGGCCAATTACTTTTGAGATATAAAAGGAGATTAGGCACAGAAGCAAGCAAGCAGAAACAGGAGAAAGAAAGATGCCTGTGGAGATCTCCAAGGAACGCCAAGAAGAATGCTAGAGAAGCTGACATGAGGATTTTCCCTTACAGCAGACAGAAAGAGCCTTCCCCTAGAGCCGGCAGCCTGAATTGGGACTTCTAACCTCCTAAACTGTGAGAAAATTAATTTCTGTTCACTAAAGCCACCCACTTGTGGTATTTATGTTAAAGCAGCATTAGATAACTAAGATAGAGTGCTAATTATACAGTTGTACACATTTGTCAAAATTCATTGAATTGTACGTTTAGGATCCATGTACTTTACTACACTGAAATTTTACTTCAGTAAAAAAGTACATAAAATGACAATTAGTAATTAAGTCCCTTTGCTCCTTTGCTAAATTTTCTCAATTCTCCATATTTTACCCTTCACAATATTCATCATGCTTTAACATTTGTCTGTCTCCCCTACCCCTTCCTTGTTCACGGCTTGTTCATCACAGTATTCCCGGGACCAAAAAGTATTCAAAATCGAACAGGCGCTTAATTATTATTTCTCTAATCAACACATAAATGAGACTTAAAAAAGCTGGGAGATAAACTACCAAGAAGCTGCATTAAGATGGTCACTCAATTTTATGCTTCCCGATACCCAAGGCAAAAAGAGCAATATTATCTGTCCTATTGTTTTTTTTATTGTTAGGTTTTTTTTTTATTGTTAGGTTTGTTAGAAGGATATGTGATATTGGTATGTCAATGGTATTATGGCCAAGGTACTCAGGGATACCTAAATCCTATCAACAGGCAACTACCCTTTGCCATGAGGTCCCTGAATAAGATTAGGCACAGCGCCGGCAAATGTGAAGCAATGTTGCACTTCCTTTTTAGCCGGGCACGTTCTTTACCTGGCCCCAACTATAACTCAGATAAGCTTATAAATTGGGCTGGATGACATGAAGTACACATTTTCCTAAACTAAAATAAATAAATAAATAAATAACTAGTGCGGCCTAAATAGCTTCAGACCAAAGCAGATCATAAGAGCAGCTTCATCTCTTTCTAGAATTCCCCTTCACCTCTTACCCATATCTAGGGTACAGCTCTTATCCATGTCATTAGACAAATCACTCACCCAACATGTAGCCAGAGAGAACCCAACATAAATAAATCTGCTACAAATAATCTCAAAAGAGAGACTTCGGGGATTGAGAAGTGAAAAGAGGTAGAGTAGGTGCAGAATACAACAGTGAGAGTTTAGGCAAGGGCAAGGAAGAGCTGTCATTCTCCTCAGCCCAGTGTCTTGCTAAACTCCACTGGCCTCTGGCATACTGTTATTTTGGCTATGTACCCGGAATGCAGCACCTGCAAAGGCAACTAGGTTATTTCTGCCTTGTGCTGCCAAGCTGGGTAAATTGGTCAAGGACTTCTCTCTCCAGCATCCAGGTCTGCCCTGGGAGGTGAGAATAAACATAAACCATCTCTTGAGCACAGAAGGGGAACATGCTTTCACGAGAAGGGGACAAGGTATTGTCATAAAAGGGCTTAAAATGTTTATCTGTTGATGAAGCGGGATGTGAGAAGCTAAAGCCGTACCTAATATACATTAACTATAATACGTAAACATATTTTTAAAATAACTATAAGTGACGCACCCCCACATCTCTGTCAGTTTGTTGTACTGTGGAGGCTTGCATGTTGCTGTGATGCTGGAAGCTGGGCCATCGGTATTCAAATACCAGCAGGGTCACCCATGGCAGACAGGTTTCAGCTGAGCTTCTGGACTAAGACAGACTAGGAAGGAGGACCCAGCAGTCTACTTCTGAAAAGAATCAGCCAGTGAAAACCTTATGAATAGCAGCAGAACACTGATGTAGTGCCGGAAGATGAACTCTCCACGTTGCAAGATGCTCAAAAGACGACTGGAAGAGAGCTGCCTCCTCAAAGTAGACTTGACTTTAATGACATGAATGGAGCCAAGCTTTTGGGACCTTAATCTGCTGATGTGGCACCACCCAAAATGAGAATAAACTGCTGCAAACATCCATTAATAATCACAATGTGGAATGTATGAAGTATGAATCTAGGAAAATTGGAAATCGTCAAAAATGAAATGGAATGCATAAACAACAATATCCTAGGCATTAGTGAACTAAAGTGGACTGGTATTGGCCATTCTGAATCAGACAATCATAGTCTACTATGCCAGGAAAGACACCTTGAAGAAAAATGGTGTTGCATTCATCAGCAAAAAAGAACATTTCAAGATCTATCCTGAAGTACAACACTGGCAGTAACACGATATATCCATACGTCTACGAGGAAAACCAGTTAATACGACTATTATTCAAATTTACACACCACCACTAAGGCCAAAGATGAAGAAATTGAAGACTTTTACTGGCTTCTGCAGTTTGAAATTGATTGAACATGCAATCAGGATGCACTAATAATTACAGGTGACTCGAATGCAAAAGTTGGAAACAAGACAATCGGAAGTTGGAAAATATGGCCTTGGTGATAGAAATGATGCCGGAGAGCGAATGGTAGAATTTTGCAACACCAGCAATTTCTTCATTGCAAATACCTTTTTTCAGCAACCTAAACAGTGACTTATACACATGGACCTCACCAGATGGAATACAAAGGAATCAAATCAACTACATCTGTGGAAAGAGACAATGGAGAAGCTCAATATCATCAGTCAGAACGAGGCTGGGGGGCGACTGTGGAACAGACCATCAATTGCTCACATACAAGTTCAATCTGAAACTGAAGAAAATAACAAGTCAATGGGAGGCAAAGTACGACCTTGAGTATCTCCTACCTGAATTTACAGATCGTATCAAGAATAGATTTGAAGCGTTGAACACTAATAACCAAAGACCAGATGAGTTGTGGAATGACATCGAAGACATCACAGAAGAAGAAAGCACAGCAAGGGCAAGGGTTTGGGAACCATGTGTTCAGGGGACTGAAGTTGTCAAGGATTTCATATTACTTGGATACACAATCAACACCCCTGGAAGCAGAAGTCAAGAAATCAAAAGTTGCATTGCATTGGGCAAATCAGCTGCAAAAGACCACTTTAAAGTGTTGGAAAGCAAAGATGTCACCTTGATGACTAAGGTGTGCTTTACCCAAGCCATGATATTTTCAATCGTATCAGAAGCATAGAAAGCTGGACTATGAAGAAGGGAGATGGAAGTAGAACTGACGCCTTTGAATTGTGGTGTTGGCGAAGAATATTGAATATACCATGGACTGTCAAAAGAACGAAGAAATCTGTCTCGGAAGAAGTACAACCAGAATGCTCCTTAGGAGCAAGGATGACAAGACTGAGTCTTACATACTTTGGACTTGTTGTCAGGAGGGATCAGTCCCTGGAGAAGGACATCATGCTTGGTGAAGTACAGGGTCAATGGAAAGAGGAAAACCCTCAAAAAGAGACTGACACAGCAGCTCCAACAATGTGCTCAAGTGTAACAAGGACTGTGAGCATGGCGCAGAACCAGGCAGTGTTTCATTCTGTGGTACACAGGTTCGCTATGAGTCAGAGCCAACTGGACAGCACCTAACGATAACAACAAAGTGATGCACCAGTATCGTTAGCGAAGCCTAGAACAATGCATAGCACTTAACTAAGCCAAAAAAAACCCCACTGTCATCGAGTCGATTCTGACTCAGCAACCCTATAGGACAGAGTAGAACTGCCCCGTAGAGTTTCCAAGGAGCGCCTGGCAGATTCGAACTGCTGACCTCTTGTTTAATGGCTGTAGCACTTAACCACTACGCCACCAGGGTTTCCAAATAAAGGTTTATTGGATGAAAATTGAGAAACATAGTTTAATACACAATCCTATAACAGTAGTTCTCAAATTTAGCATGCATCAGAATCATCTGGAGGGCTTGTTAAAATACAGATGCTGGGCCCCACACCCAGACTTTCTGAATCAGTACATCTGGGATGGGGCCTGAGAATATGCATTTCTACTAAGTTCCCAGGTGATGCTGGCACTGCTGGCTTGGAACTGTACTTTATTAAAGAGCCATTGCCTTACAACGTTAGAAGCCCTTGCCCTTGGGTGAGTCTCTTTTGGTTCTTATCTTAGCTGTGTAAGGATGTGCAGGTCCCTACCTTCTCTAACATCATAGTCTGTAAAGTGGGAATAATGCTAGTACCTACCTCATGGGGTTATGGTGAATTTAAATGAGATGGTGCAAGTAAAGCATCTAGCCCAGGGCAGGCATTTAATAAATATTAAGTATTGTTATTGTAAAAGCATTCCAACACGTAAAGCCCTTATTACCCAGCACATAGTCAGCTTTCAGTAATTTAATTAGGTGCTCTCGAGTCAATTCCGACTCATGGAGACCCCATGTATGCTAGAGTAGAACTGTGCTTCATAAGGTTTTCAGTTGCTGATTTTTTGGACGTAGATTGTCTGGCCTTTCTTCTGAGGCACCTTCATGTGGACTCAAACTTTCAGTTAGCAGCCAAGTGCATTCGCTCTTTGTACCACCCAGGGACTTTCAATCATTTTTATTTTCATATTAGCAAGAGTCAGAGTGATCTTTCTGAAACACCAATCTGATCCAGCATCTACACCCCAAGCACCAGGCCTAGTAGTAACAGACATTCAATAATCACTGTCCACCAGAGGTTTCTTTTGGTTTTCCCCTGTCTTTGAAGAAAAAGTCCAAGAAAAAGACACAAGGCCTTCTGCTTGGTCCCTGCTTATTTCTCTCCAAGCTCTTCTCTTAGCAATTCCACTCCACTCCTTCCTCTCCAAGCTTCTCCCCTATGGAACTATTTGAAGTTATCAAAAATACATTTTGTGATCTATCTCTGGGGATTTCACTTTGCCTTGAATATGCCCCCTGCTCACCCCGTTGCCCACATCACCTCCACTTTTCCTTGGCTAACTACTGCCCCTCTCTGAAATTTTTCCTAAATCCCCCTACCCACCACTGAGTCTAAATTTGTTGTTGCTAGCTGCCATCCAGTTGGCCCCCAACTCATGGCAATCTCATGTACAAAGAGATTGGACCACTGTGAGCCGTAGGGTTTTCATTAGATGATTTTTTTGGACGTAGATTGTCAGGCATTTCTTCCTATTCTGTCTTAGTCTGGAAGGTCCACTGAAACCTGTTCAGCATCATAGCAACACCCAAGCCTCCAATGGCAGATAGGTAGAGGTTGTATATGAGGTGCATCGGCCAGGGATCAAATCCAGGTCTCCCATATGGAAGGTGAGAATTCTACCACTGCACCACCACTGCTCCCTAAATCTAGAATAGGCACCCCTGATTTTGTGATCCCACAATACCATCCATTTCCTCTACCATAATCTTATCCCAGTGTATTGTCATTTCCTGTTCCTTTTCCTTTTTCTTTTATTCCTCTCTTTAAAGGAAAGGCTCTGTCTGCTGGGTGCCATGTCCCTAGCAACAAGTACAGTGCTGGGTACAGAGTAGGTGCTGAGTAATAGTGAATAAATGGAGTCAGGGTAATAATATGATTACTTTAGTCAATGAAAGGGATATTGCAGGGCTCCAAGTTTATTTTTTTCACAAGTTAATCTGATCTGGCAGCATCCTGGATTTATAAGTCAGATACTGGACTCATTAACTCTCATTTGTCCCTTTCAGAGAAGTGCTTTTCAAAATTTAATGTACAGGGAGACAGAGCCAAGATGGTGGAATAGACAGATGCTTCCGGCGAGCCCTTTTGCAGCAAAGACCCGAAAAAACAAGTGAAACGAGTATATTTATAATAAGCTAGGAGCCCTGAACATCAAAGGCAAGCTTAGAAAATAAACTGAGGGGCAGAGGGAGGAAGAGACAGTTTAGAAGCGGAGAGGAGTTACAGGACCTGAATTGTGGGGAGCCCGCAGGAACCATTCCCGGAAGCGGCGGCAGAGGGCTGGTGCTACCGTTTGGTTACAGTTTCCACCGGGAGAAGCAGCCAGCCACACAGCCTACTCATACCTCCGAAACCAGAGAAGAATGGCGCACTCGCCATAAGCTAAGTACTTGTGTATATTCTACTGCGCTCCACCCCCCCATTCCCCACCCCCCGCCCACCACCCCCATTCCAAAGCTGCCTTCAGCGGCTGATTTCACTGGGCCAGAGATAGGCCCTGTTGAGCGCCTAGAGCCATCGTCCCAGCTTTGGAGAATGAATAAAGTTGTAATTGGGGGAAAAGATAATTTGCCAGAGCCACTAACCAATGAAGCTCAGGATAGAAGTGGCTCCTGTCCAGGCATAAACAGTCCGTCGAATTTCAGTACTTGTCCCTCTGCATGGACCTGTGTGGGCCTATTTCAGGAGAAAAGGCCCTTGAAGGCAGACTCCAGCTGTTTCAGCTGTGTGGGGGAGAGGTAGGTGTTTGATATCTGACATTGCTTTGCCTATGAAACAGGATCTTCACCTACCCAAATAAGGGACCTAAGGACTGGTGGCTCCTCTCAGGTTACCCAGCCACCCATGACAGCGGTCCAAGGAAAACTGGTACCTCCCAATCCTTACAACCAAAAACACTGGGTGCCCATGGTCCATCTCCAGAACCCACCCACCTGTATGCCCTAGGGAATAGGGACAGGCTTTCCTCAGAGACACGTGGGGGACTATTCTCAGCCCCCTGCATTTTTCAGAGTGTGACCCCCTGCTGCAACCAGTACCTACACCACTCACCTCTGCCCCTCTAAGACTGTAGGACAGAGTCTGAACCACACACTTGATGATCAGCTACCTGGACAACTGAGCAGAATTCATACAAAAAAAGTGAAAGGACTCCTAGACTGATATACATGATAACAGCTCTACCCATCTGGGGACAGGACGTCAGAGCTCAGAAAGCAAAAATAATCAAGCTAGCTCACTCAAGCAACCCATTTGGGCACATCAAAGAAAAACAAAGAAAGAAGCTATGACACCGTAAGCAAACATAAAATAAACTAATATAATAACTTATAGATGGCTCAGAGACAACAGTCAATATCAAGTGACATAAAGAAACAGACCACGATCGCCTCAACAAGCCCTCAAAATGAAGACTTAAAGGAGCCTGTAGATGAAAGTGCCTCCCTGGAATTGCTAGGGGCAGGATACAAAAGATTAATATATGGAACCCTTCAATACATCAGGAAGGAAATCAGAAAATATGCAGAACAAGCTAAGGAACACAGAGATTATGCAATTGAAAAACTTGAAAACTTTATTCAGGAACATAATGAAAAATTTAATAAGCTGGAAAAATCCATAGAGAGACAGCAATCAGAAACTCAGAAGATTAACAATAAAATTATAGAAGTACAAAACTTAATAGAAAGTCAGAGGAGCGGAACTTAGCAAGCGGAAGGCAGAATTTCTGAACGTGAAGATAAAGTACTTGGCATTAGCATATTTGAAGAAAAATCAGATAAAAGAATTTAAAAAAATGAAGAAACCTTAAGAATCATGTGGGACTCTATCAAGAGAAATAACCTACGAGTGATTGGAGTACCAGAACCGGGAGGGATAACAGAAAATACAGAGAGAATTGCTGAAGATTTGTTGGCAGAAAACTTCCCTGATGTCGTGGAAGAGAAGATATCTATCCAAGATGCTCATCGAACTCCACATAAGGTAGATTTTAAAAGAAAGTCACCAAGAAATATTATAATCAAACTTGCCAAAACCAAAGATAAAGAGATAATTTTAAGAGCACCTAGGGAAAAGTAAAAAGTCATCTACAAAGGAGAGTCAATAAGAATAAGTTCAGACTACTCAGCAGAAACCATGCAGACAAGAAGGCAATGGGATGACTTATATAAAAAGCTGAAGGAAAAAAATTGCCAGCCAAGAATCAAACAGCAAAACTGTTTCTCAAACATGAAGATGAAATTAGGACATTTCCAGATCAACAGAAGTTTAGCGAATTCGTAAAAACCAAACCAAAGCTACAGGAAATACTAAAGGGCATTCCTTGGTTAGAAAATCAATAATATCAGGTACCAACCCAAGACTAGAACACTGGGCAGGGCAATCAGAAGTCAACCAAGACAGGGAAATCACAAAAATAAATAAACAAACAAAAAAAACACTCAAGACAGGGAAACGGCGATGGTATTATGTAAAAGAAGATAACATTAAAACAATAAAGAGGGACTAAGAACTGTAGTCATAGATCTTCCATATGGAGAGGAAGATAAAGCGATACAACGAAATAAAGATTAGACTTAAATTTAGAAAAATAGGGGAAATAATAACGTAATCACTAAGGACAAAAACTATCCTACACGTCAAAATAAAATACAAGAAAAAAATAGAGACTCAGCAGAAACAAAATAAACAACAATGAGTATGAGGAAAGGACAATATATAAAGATAACCTACTCAGCACATAAAATCAAGTGGGAAAAAGAAACTGTCAACAACACAGAAAAAAAGACATCAAAATGATAGCACTAAATTCATACCTATCCATAACTATGCTGAATGTAAATGGACTGAGCGCACCAATGAAGAAAGAGTGGCCGAATGGATTAAAAAACAGGATCTGGCTATATGCTGCCTACAAGAGACACAACTTAGGCTTAGGAATGAAAACAAACTAAAACTCAAAGGGTGGAAAAAAATATATCAAGCAAACAACAATCAAAAAACAGCAGGAGTGGCAAGAGTAATTTCTGACAAAAAAGACTTTAAAGTTAAATCTATCACAAAGGATAAGGAAGGACACTATATAATGATTAAAGGGACAATATACTCAGAAGACATAACCATATTAAATATTTATGCACCCAAAGACAGGGCTGCAAGATACATAAAACAAACTCTATCAGCATTGAAAAGTGAGATAGACAGCTCCACAGTAATAGTAGGAGATTTCAACACACTACATTCGGTGAAGGACAGGATATCCAGAAAGAAACTCAGTAAAGACACAGAAGATCTAAATGCCACAATCAAACCAACTTGACCTCATAGACATATACAGAACACCCCACCCAGCAGCAGCCAAGTATACTTCCTTTTACAACCCATATGGAACATTATTTAGAACAGACCACATATTAGTTCACAAAGCAAGCCTTTAGCAGAATCTAAAACACTGAAATATTACAAAAAAATCTTCTCTGACCATAAGGCCATAAAAGTAGAAATCAATAACAGAAAAAGCAGGGAAAAGAAATCAAACACTTGGAAACTGAACAATACCCTGCTCAAAAAAGACTGGATTATAGAAGACATTAAGGATGGAATAAAGAAATTCAGAGAATCCAATGAGAATGAAAATACTTCCTATCAGAAACTTGGGGACACAGCGAAAGCAGTGCTCAGAGGTCAATTTATATCAATAAATGCACACATAAAAAAAAAGAAAGGGCTAAAATCAAAGAATTGTCCCTACAACTTGAACAAATAGAAAGAGAGCAATAAAAGAAACCCTCAGGCACCAGAAGAAAACAAATAATAAAAACTACAGCAGAACTAAATGAAATAAAAACAAAAACAACTGAAAGGATTAACAAGACAAAAAACTAGTTTTTTCAGAAAATCAACAAAATTGATAAACCATTGGCCAAACTGACAAAAGAAAAACAGGAGAGGAAGCAAATAGGCCAAAGAAGAAATTAGATGGGCGATATTACATCAGGCCCAATAGAAATTAAAAGAATCATGTGAATCATATCAGATCACTATAAACACAAATTTGAAAACCTAAAAGAAATGGATGAATTCCTGGAAAAAGACTACCTACCTAAATTAACATAAACAAGGGTAGAACAACTAAACAGACTCATAATGAAAAAAGAGCTTAAAAAGGGTATCAAAAAATTCCCAGCCAAAAAAAGCCCTGGCCCACCAGCTTCACTGCAGTTTTAACAAACTTTCAGAGAAGAGTTAACACCACTACTACTAAAGGTATTTCAGAGCATAAAAAAAGACGGAATAATCCCAAACTCATTCTATGAAGCCAGCATATCCCCGATACCAAAATCAGGTAAAGGCACCACAAAAAAAAGAAAATTACAGACCTACATACCTCATGAACTTAGATGAAAAAATCCTCAACAAAATTCTAGCCAACAGAATTCAACAACATATCAAAAAAATAATTCACCATGACCAAGCGGGATTCATACCAGCTATGCAGAGGGTTCAACATTAGAAAAACAATTAATGTAATCTCTAAATAAAACAAAAGAGAAGAATCACACGATTTTATCAAACGCACAAAACACATTTCACAAAGTTCAACACCCATTTATGATAAAAACTCTCAGCAAAACAGGAATAGAAGGAAAATTGTTCAACACAATAAAGGGCATTTATACAAGGCCAATAGCCAACATCACCCTAAATGCACAGAGCCTGAAAGCATTCCCCTTGAGGTCCGGAACCAGGCAAGGATGCCCTTTATCACCACTCTTATTCAGCATTGTGCTAGACGTCCTAGCTACAGCAATTAGGCTAGATAAAGAAATAAAGGGCATACAGATTGGCAAGGAAGAAGTAAAAGTATCTCTATTTGCAGATGCCATGATCTTATTGACAAAAAAGCCTAAGGAATCCTCAATAAAACTACTGAAACTAATAGAAGAGTTCAGCAGAGGATCAGGATACAAGATAAATACACGAAAATCAGTTGGATTCCTCTACACCAACAAAAAGAACACTGAGGAGGAAACTACCAAATCAATACCATTTACAATAGCCCCCAAGAAGATAAAATACTTGGAGGTAAATTTTACCAGAGATGTAAAAGACGTTACAAAAAAAAAACTACAGTAGACTTCTGTAAGAAACCAAAAGAGACTTACATAAGTGGAAAAACGTACCTTGCTCATGGATGATGTTGTTGTTGTTAGGTGCCAATGAGGTGGTTCCAACTCATAGCGACCCTGTGCACAACAGAACAAAATACTGCCCGGTCCTGAGCCATCCTTACAATTGTTGTTATGCTTGAGCTCATTGTTGCAGTCACTTTGTCAATCCCCCTTGTTGAGGGTCTTCCTCTTTTCCACTGACCCTGTACTCTGCCAAGCATGATGTCCTTCTTCAGGGACTGATCCCTCCTGACAACATGTCCAAAGTATGTAAGATGCAGTCTCACCATCCTTGCCTCTAAGGAGCATTCTGGCCGCACCTCTTCCAAGACAGATTTGTTCGTTCTTTTGGCAGTCGGTGGTATATTCAATATTCTTCTCCAACGCCACAGTTCAAAGGCGTCAACTCTTCTTTGGTCTTCCTTATTCATTGTCCAGCTTTCACATGCATATGATGTGATTGAAAATACCATGGCTTGGGTCAGGCACATCTTAGTCTTCAGCGTGACATCTTCGCTCTTCAACACTTTGACGAGGTCCTTTGCAGCAGATTTGCCCGGTGCCATGCGTCTTTTGATTTCTTGACTGCTGCTTCCATGGCTGTTGATTGTGGATCCAAGTAAAATGAAATCCTTGACAACTTCAATCTTTTCTCCATTTATCATGATGTTGCTCGTTGGTCCAGTTGTGAGGATTTTTGTTTTCTTTATCTTGAGGTGCAATCCATACTGAAGGCTGTGGTCTTTGATCTTCATTAGTAAGTGCTTCAAGTCCCCTGCACTTTCAGCAAGCAAGGTTGTGTCTTCTGCATAATGCAGGTTGTTAATGAGTCTTCCTTCAATCCTGGTGTCCCATTCTTCACATAGTCCAGTTTCTCACATTTGCTCAGCATACAGACTGAATAGGTATGGTGAAAGAATACAACCCTGACGCACACCTTTCCTGGCTTTAAACCTATCAGTATCCCCTTGTTCTGTCTGAACAACTGCCTCTTGATCTATGTAAAGGTTCCTCATGAGCACTATTAAGTGTTCTGGATTTCCCGCTTTTCGCAGTGTTGTCCATAATTTGTTACGATCCACACAGTCGAATGCCTTCTCATAGTCAATAAAACACAGGTAAACATCCTTCTGGTATTCTCTGCTTTCAGCCAGGATCCATCTGACATCAGCAATGATATCCCTGGTTCCATATCCTCTTCTGAAACCAGCCTGAATTTCGGGCAGTTGCCTGTTGATATACTGCTGCAGATGTTTTTGAATGATCTTTAGCAAAATTTTGCTTGCGTGTGAAATTCATGATATTGTTCTATAATTTCCACATTCGGTTGGATCACCTTTCTTGGGAATAGGCATAAATATGGATCTCTTCCAGTCAGTTGGCCAAGAAGCTGTCTTCCATATTTCTTGGCACAGACAAGTGAGCACCTCCAGCGCTGCATCTGTTTGTTGAAACATCTCAATTCATATTCCATCAATTCCTGAAGCCTTGTTTTTCACCAATGCCTTCAGAGCAGCTTGGACTTCTTCCTTCAGTACCATCGGTTCCTGATCATATGCCACCTCTTGAAATGGTTAAATATTGACTAATTCTTTTTGGTATAATGGCTCTGTGTATTCCTTCCACCTTCTTTTGATGCTTCCTGGGTCCTTTAATATTTTCCTCATGGAATCCTTCACCATTGCAACTCGAGGCTTGAATTTTTTCTTCAGTTCTTTCAGCTTGAGAAACGCCGAGCATGTTCTTCCCTTTTGGTTTTCCATCTCCAGCTCTTTGCACATGTCATTATAATACTTTGTCTTCTCGAGAGGCCCTTTGAAATCTTCTGTTCAGTTCTTTTACTTCATCAATTCTTCCTTTTGCTTTAGCTGCTCAATGCTTAAGAGCAAGTTTCAGAGTCTCCTCTGACATCCACCTTGGTCTTTTCTTTCTTTCCTGTCTTTTCAGTGACCTCTTGCTTTCTTCATGGATGATGTCCTCGATGTCATTCCACAACTCGTCTGGTCTTCAGTCACTAGCATTCAATGCGTCAAATTTATTCTTGGATGGTCTCTAAATTCAGGTGGGATATATTCAAGGTCATATTTTGGCTCTCGTGGACTTGCTCTGATTTTCTTCAGTTTCAGCTTGAACTTGCATATCAGCAATTGATGGTCTGTTCCACAGTCAGGCCCTGGCCTTGTTCTGACTGATGATATTAAGCTTTTCCATTGTCTCTTTCCACAGATGCAGTCAATTTGATTTCTGTGTGTCCCGTCTGGCGAGGTCCGTGTGTATAGTCACCGTTTATGTTGGTGAAAGAAGGTATTTGCAATAAAGAAGTCGTTGGGCTTGCAAAATTCTATCATTCGATTTCCAGCATTGTTTCTATTGCCAAGGCCACATTTTCCAACTACTGATCCTTCTTCTTTGTTTCCAACTATCACATTCCAATCGCCAGTAATTATCAATGCATCTTGATTACATGTTTGATTAATTTCAGACTGCAGTAGCTGATGAAAATCTTCTATTTCTTCATCTTTGGCCCTAGTGGTTGGTGCATAAATTTGAGTAATAGTCGTATTAACTGGTCTTCCTTGTAGGCGTATGTACTTCAAGATGGATCTTGAAACATTCTTTTTGACGATGAATGCAACACCATTCCTCTTTGAGTTGTCATTCCCAGCATAGTAGACTATATGATTGTCCCATTCAAAATGGCCAATACCAGTCCACTTCAGCTCACTAATGCCTAGGATATCGATGGTTATGCTTTCCATTTCATTTTTGATGATTTCCAATTTTCCTAGATTCATACTTCATACATTCCATGTTCTGATTATTAGTGGATATCAATGTTCCACTGCTATTCATAAGGTTTTCACTGGCTAATGCTTTTCAGAAGTAGACTGCCAGGTCCTTCTTCCTAGTCTATCTTAGTCTGGAAGCTCAGCTGAAACCTGTCCTCCATGGGTGACCCTGCTGGTATCTGAATACCGGTGGCATAGCTTTTAGCATCACAGCAACACACAAGCCCCCACAGTATGACAAACTGACTGACACAACAACATTCTACCAAAAGCGATCTCTACATTTAATGGAATTCTGATCCAAATCCCAACAACATTCTTTAATGAGATGGAGAAACAAATCACCAACTTCATATGTAAGGGAAAGAGGCCTCGGATAAATAAAGCATTACTGAAAAAGAATAACAAAGTGGGAGGCCTTACTTTACCTGATTTTAGAACCTATTATACCACCACAGTAGTCAAAACAGCCTGGTACTGGTACAACAACAGATACGTGGACCAATAGAACAGAGTTGAGAATCCAGACATAAATCCATCCACATACGACCAGATGATATTTGACAAAGGCCCCAAAACAGTTAAATGGGGAAAAGATAGTTTTTTTAAGAAATGGCGCTGGCGTAACTAGATACCCATCTGCAAAAAAAAAAAAAAAAAATGAAAGAAGACCCATACCTCACTCCATGCACAAAAACTAACTCAAAATGGATCAAAGACCTAAACATAAAATCTAAAATGATAAAGATCATGGAGGAAAAACTAGGGACAATGTTAAGAGCCCTAATACATGGCATAAACAGTATACAAAACATTATTAACAATGCAGAAGAAAAACTAGATAACTAGGAGCTCCTAAAAATCAAACACCTATGCTCATGCAAAGACTTCACCAAAAGAGTAAAAAGATTACCTACAGACTGGGAGAAACCTTTTAGCTATGACATTTCCGATCAGTGCCTGATCTCTAAAATCTACATGATACTGCAGAAACTCAACTGCAAAAAGACAAATAACCCAGTTAAAAAATGAGCAAAAGATACGAACAGACACTTCACTAAAGAAGTCATTCAGGTAGCTAACAGATACATGAGGAAATGCTCACAATCATTAGCTATTAGAGAAATGCAAATCAAAACTACAAAGAGATTCCATCTCACTCCAACATGGCTGGCATTAATCCAAAAACCACAACAACTGTTGAAGAGGTTGTAGAGAGACTGGAACACTTCTACACTGCTGCTGGGGACGTAAAATGGTACAACCACTTTGGAAATCAATTTGGCGCTTCCTTAAAAAGCTAGAAATAGAACTACCATACGATCCAGGAATCCCACTCCATGGAATATATCCCAGAGAATTAAAAGCCTTTACACGAAAAGATATATGCATACCCATGCTCACTGCAGCACTGTTTACAATAGCAAAAAGATGGAAACAACCAAGGTGCCCATCGATGGATGAATGGATAAATAAATTATGGTATATTCACACAATGGAAGAGTAGGCATCAATAAAGATGAATCCGTGAAACATTTCATAACATGGAAGAATCTGGAAGGCATTATGCTGAGTGAAAAAGGACAAATATTGTATAAAACCACTATTATAAAAACTCGAGAAACAGTTTAAACAGAAGAAAATATTCTCTGATGGTTACGATAGGAGAGAGGGAGGAAGAGAGGGTGGGGGTTTTCACTAATTACATAAGAACTACTTTAGGTGAAGGGAAAACCAACATATAATACAGGCGAGTTCGGCACAACTGGACTAAACCAAAAGCAAAGAAGTTCCCTAAATAAACTAAATGCTTCGAAGGCCAGCGTGGCAGGGGCAGGGGTTTCAGGACCATGGTTTCAGGGGATATCTAAGTCAACTGGCATAATAAAACCTATTAAGAAAACATTCTGCATCCCACCTTGGAAACTGGCGTCTGGGGTCTTAAATGCTAGTAAGTGGCCATCTAAGATGCATCGATTGGTCTCAACCCACCTGGACCAAAGGAGAATGAAGAACACCAAGGACACAAGGCGATTACGAGCCCAAGAGACAGAAAAGGACACATAAATCAGAGACTACATCAGCCTGAGACCAGAAGAACTAGATGGTGGCCTGCTACAACCGATGACAGCCCTGACAGGGAACACGACAGAGAACCCCTGAGGTGGCAGGAGAGCACTGGGATGCAGGTCCCAAATTCTCTTAAAAAGACCAGACTTAACGGTCTGACTGAGACTAGAAGGACCCCAGTGGTCATGGCCCTCAGACCTTCTGTTAGCCCAGGACAGGAATCACTCCCAAAGAGTGTTCTTCAGACAGGGATTAGGACTGGACAATGGAATAGAAAAAGGTGATCGTGAAGAATGAGCTTCTTGGATCAAGTAGACACTTGAGACTATGTTGACAACTCCTATTTGGAGGGGAGATGAGAGGGAAGAGGGGGTTAGAAGCTGCTTCAATGGACACCAAAAGAGAGAGTGGAGGGAAGGAGTGGGCTGTCTCATTAGGGGGAGGGCAATTAGTAGCATATAGCAAAGTGTACATAAATTTTTGTGTGAGAGACTGACTTGATTTGTAAACTTTCACTTAAAGCACACTTAAAAAAATAATAATTGTGATGTAGACCAGCCCTGAAATTCTGATCATCAGTAAGTTAACCAGCAAGCACCTATGATGAGTTTATATTCAGAGCTCTGTGCTAGGCAGACAGAAAGAGGACTTGGGCATGCTAAGTGCTTCACCTCACTTTAGGTTCACAAGTATCCTATAAATTAGGTATTATAATACTCATCCTGCAAATAAGAAAATAATATTTACAACAACAAAAAAGAGTAGCTGCTGAGGCTATTTACGTATAACCAAAAACCGCATGGGATTAGGTTCCCTGGTTTGGAGGTTTTGGGTCATGGATATGTCAATTAACTGGACAGTAACAGTGTTTCTGTTCTACCATCTGGTTTGATGAGTAGTGCCTGGGGTCTTTCAAGTGGCTATCCAAAGCACAACAAATGGTCTCTCTTCACCTGGAGCAACAGAGGAAGAAGGACAGTCAGGAACAGAAGGAGGATATGGAATGTGTGGCTAATTGCCTCCATGAACAACTGCCTCCTTTGCCACAAGACCAGAAAAACTGGATGGTGCCCAGGTACCATTGCTAAACATTTTGATTAAACATTTTACAGCAAAATCCTGATCAAAAGAGGGGAAATGAAAAATAGATTTACAAATTTTCATGGAATCCAGACTTTCTGGAGCCATAGAAGCTGGATGAACCCCTGAAACAACTGCCCTGAGATAATCTTTAAACCTTAAACCAAAAATATCCCCTGAAGTTTTGTTAAAACCAAACAACAGTTAAGCTTAACTAGTGAAAAAGGTCTGCCTAAGCATTATGCTCTTTTAAGATCTATCTACACAAAATCAAATTGACAAGAGCAACTCAAAAGAAGAGATAGGAACCTTAGGGGGCAGTGAGTTTATGTCAATGGAGGAGGAATAACTAAGAAAAAGAGGGTGAAAATGGATGCACAACACAAAGAATGTAATCAGTGCCACTGAATTGTACATATAGTAACAGTTTAATCGGTGTGTGTTTTGCTGTGCACATTCTTGACAACTACAACAAAATACACTAAAAAAAAAAAAAAAGATAATTGAGGCTGAGTGAAATTAAATACTTTGCTCAAAATCACATTTCTAAAAACTGATAGAGACAGGTTAGGAATACAGCTTGATCCAGCTACTAGGCCCAAGGTCTATCAAGGCCACCAAACATTCACACACACATAAAAGGGAGACATCTATGTAGGAAGGACAGAAAGGGGACACAGACCAGTTTAGATAAACGGACATGTTGTTCATACAAAGAGTAGAAAGAAAGGGAAGCTGGAGTCAGACTGGGGACAGCCTTTGTATCTAGTTAAGAAGCACTTTGTCCTACGGCCCACTGGGAACCACAAAACTCTGGAAATAATGGACCAACATAAGAAAAAAAAATGCAAACGATTAAAGGACCTAAACAAGGTAACAGCATTCATGGAAGAAGAGAAAAGACAGAGAGAGGCATTTGGAGAAATGCTACAAGTGCCAAAAAGTTAAAACCCTGGACTGTAAATACGGGATTTAGATCTCTCAAAGTAAACCATTATTTTCTAAATTGGGGTCTCTAAATGATTCCTGGAAACCCTGATGGTACAGTGCTTAAGTCTACGGATACTAACCAAAAGGTCAGCAGGTCAAATCTACCAGGTGCTACCAGGTTTTACTCTGCCCTACAGGGTTGCCATGAGTTGCAGCTGACTTGGTGGAATCGGGTTTTAAATAATGTCTTGACCTTTAATATTTGGCAGATATTTTATTAAGGTCAAAAATTAAAAGTTCAAAAGTGATCAATAATGGTGCCCTATTACCACCAATGACGGCCCCGGCAGGGACCAAGAGAGTCCCTGATGGAGCAGGAGAAAAGTGGGGTGCAGAACTCAAATTCTACTAAAAAGACCAGGCTTCATGGTTTGACTGAGACTGCAGAAACCACAGAAGACATGTCCCCCAGATTCTCTGTTAACCCAGAACTGAAACCATTCCTGAAGCCAACTCTTCAGACAAAGAACAGACTGGACTATAACACATAAAATGATACTCATGAAGACCGTGACTCTTAAAGTAGATACACAAGACTAAATGGGAAGTTCCTGTCTGGAGGCAGGATGAGAAGGCAGAAAGGGGCAGAACTGGTTGAATGGACAGAGGCAATCCGGGGTGGAAAAGAGGAATGCACGCTCACATTATATGGATAGCAACTAGGGTCACATAAAAATATGTGTATAAATTTTTGTATAAGACACTAACTTGAGCTGTGAACTTTCACCTAGAGCAGAATAAAGAAATAAAATAAAATGGGGAAAAAAAAAGTGACCAATAAATGTTCTTTCTCGTGGAACAGGGAAAGCTATTGATAGCTAGGAGGATCATGCTCCCCCTTGCCTGCTTTCTTCCTTGTTTCTGATGCCCACTCTAAGGAGGTGGGCTGTTTGGAATGCGTCACATTTAAAAACATTAAATCAGGGGCGGGGACAAGATGGCTGACTAGGTAGAAGCTACCTCGGATCCCTCTTGCAACAAAGACTCAGAAAAACAAGTGAATCAATCACATACATAACAATCTATGAACCCTGACCATCAAACACAGATCTAAAGAGTTGACCTGAGTGACAGAGACTAAGCCAGCACAAGCAGGCTGCACACTGAAGCGGCTAACAAAAGAACAAGCAACCACGGGGAAGCACCGACTATTTCCGGAGCCTGAAGCCAGCATCCCAGTCAAAAAACCTTGGCGCCAGGCTTTGGACTGGTCGCAGGGGAGCTGAGCATCGCATCCTGAGACGGCGCAAACACAGGATGCAGCCCTAGCCCCCAGAAGTGAACTTGGGGGAAGCCCAGCCAGTGCACGCAGGCAGCACAGCAATGCGGCTGACAGGAGGAGAAGTCACTGGGAGGCAGCAACTGGTTTTGGAGCCTGGAGTGTGGCATCCCAGGCGGGGAACCTTGACACTGGGCTTTGGACTGGGAGCGGAGGAACTGACCACCACTTCTAAAACAACACAAGCACATGACGCAGGCCTGGCCCTCTGGGGCAATCTCGACCCAGCCAACACACACAGGCAACACACCCCTGGGGAATCTCCAATAAAACAGTCATCACCAAGCAAGATAAGTAACTTTGTCTATATTTCTGGGTGCTACTCTCTCCTATCTGATTCCTCCCCTCCCCTCCCCAGGCAGCTTCATTAACATTGGAATTTCCTGGACCAGAGAGTGAAGTGGTCTGCGGTTTTTTTTCGTTTTTTTTTTTTTTTTGTCTTTTCCTAACCCATTCTCCTGGCCTGAGAGAAGCAGCTACAAAAAACCCAGGGACCAAAAATCTTTCCCTGACTTCCCGAAATTGGACTAAAAATACAGAACCAGCACCAGCCAAGCATATGAGATCCACAGTCTTGGGCTTTTATCCCTACAGGGAACAAGATGGCTATTATAATGCAAAGGCAATTCTGATAGTGATCTGACTGTAATTGTTTCAGCGGATTACAGAAAAGACCAGTTTCCCAGGTCTGATATCTCTACCTATTAAACAGAGCCCTCACTGACCCACAATGGGGAACTGAGGGCTGAAGCTCCACCCAAAACACCTAGCATCCTGCCATAGGGGTCTGAGGATAGTGACATCTACCAATCTGTAGAGCTACATGCATTGGGTGCCTAAGGTACAGCTGCAGAGCCCACCCACCAAGGTGCTTTAGGAATAGAGATACACCTACCTCACTGGCACTTGGGGGAAGCCTGTCAGCATCCTGCCCCCCCTGGAGTGTGACCCCCTGCCGCTACTAGAATCTGGTGCACACAACTATCACCACTACTCCTCTAAGTGAATAGGTGACAGTCTACACCATACCCTTGGTGACACAAAATCAGATTCTACTCAAGAAAAGTGAATGGACTCTTAGGCTTATATATCTGGTAATAGCCCAAACCAGCTGGTAATAGGACATAAGTGATTCAAAGCCTACAACAATCAAGACAGAGCAATCTAGTAGCCCATCTACGTATATTGAAAGAAAACAAAACAAGACTCAGTGAGTGAATATAAAAAAAATCATTACAATATCTTATAGATGGCTTGGAGACAGCAGTAGATACCAAACCACATAAAGAAGCAGACCATGATTGCTTCTACAACTCCCCAAATTAAAGAATCAAAATCTTTCCCAAATGAAGATACAATCCTGGAATTGCCAGATGCAGAATAGAAAAAACTAATTTACAGAATGCTTCAAGACATCAGGGATGACTCAGAAATGAAATAAGGCAATCTACAGAAAAAGCCAAGGAACACACTGATAAAGCAGTTGAAGAAACCAAAAAGATTATTCAAGAACATAGTGGAAAAATTAATAAGCTGCAAGAATCCACAGAGAGACAGCATTCAGAAATCTAAAAGATTAACAGGAAGATTCCAGAATTAGACAACTCAATAGGAAGTCAGAGGAGCAGACTCGAGCAATTGCAATGCAGAGTGGGGGATCTGGACACCAATATAGCTGAAGAAAAATCAGATAAAAGAATTAAAAAAAATGAAGAAACCCTAAGAATCATGTGGGACTCTACCAAGAAGAATAATTTGCATGTGATTGGAGTTCCAGAACAGGGAGGGATAACAGAAAATACAGAGGGAATAGCTGAAGATCTGTTGGCAGATAACTTCCCTGACATCATGAGAGACAAAAGGATATCTATCCAAGATGCTCATCGAACCCCATATAAGACTGATCCAAAAAGAAAATCACCAAGACATATTATCATCAAACTTGCCAAAACCAAAGATAAAGAGAAAATTTTAAAAGCAGCCATGGATAAAAGAAAAGTCATCTACAAAGGAGAATCAATAAGAATAAGTTCAGACTACTCAGCAGAAACCATGCAGTCAAGAAGGCAATGGGATGACATATATAGAGTGCTGAAGGAGAAAAACTGCCAGCCAAGGATTATATATCCAGCAAAACTCTCTCTCAGATATGAAGGTGAAATTAAAACATTTACAGATAAACACAGGCTTAGAGAATTTGCAAAAACCAAACCAAAGCTACAAGAAATACTAAAGGAAATTGGTCAGAAAATCAATAGTACCAGATACCAACACAACACAAGGTCACAGAACAGAACATCCTGATATCAACTCAAATAGGGAAACCACAAAAACAAACTAAGATTAATTTTAAAAAGAAAAAAATGCTCAAAACAGGGAATCATTGAAGTCATTATGTAAAAGATCACAATAATCAAAAAGAGGGACTAAATACAGGAGGCATAGAACTGCCATATAGAGAGGAAAACAAGGCGATATAGGACAATACAAGTTAGGTTTTTACTTAGAAAAATAGGGGTAAATAATAAGGTAACCACAAAGAGGTCTAACAATTCCATAACACAAAATAAAAACCAAGAAAAACATAACGACTCAGCAAACATAAGTTCGAACACTATGAAAATGAGGAAAACCAATTTACAAAGAAAAATGTCTCAGCACAAAAAAGTAAGTGGAAAAATGAAATTGTCAACAACACACACAAAAAGGCATCCAAATGACAGCACTAAACACATACTTATCTATAATTACACTGAATGTAAATGGACTAAATGCACCAATAAAGAGACAGAGAGTCTCTGACTGGATAAAGAAACATGATCCGTCTATATGCTGCCTACAAGAGATGCACCTTAGACTTAGAGACACAAACAAACTAAAACTCAAAGGATGGAAAAAAATATATCAAGCAAACAATAAGCAAAAAAGAGCAGGAGTAGCAATATTAGCAATATTAATTTCTGACAAAATAGACTTCAAAGTTAAATCCACCACAAAGGATAAAGAAGGACACTACATAATGATTAAAGGGACAATTGACCAGGAAGATATAACCATATTAAATATTTATGCACCCAATGACAGGGCTGCAAGATACATAAAACAAACTTTAACAGAACTGAAAAGTGAGATAGATACCTCCACAATTATAGTAGAAGACTTTAACATACCACTTTCGGAGGATAGGACTTCCAGTAAGAAGCTCAATAGAGACACAGAAGACCTAATTGCTACAATCAACCAAGTTGACGTCATAGACTTATACATAACATTCCACCCAACAGCTGCAAAGTATACTTTTTTTTCTAGTGCACATGGAACATTCTCTAGAATAGATCACATATTAGGTCATAAAACAAACCTCTGCAGAATACAAAACATCAAAATATTACAAAGCATCTTCTCAGACCACAAGGCCTTAAAAGTGGAAATCAATAACAGAAAAATCCGGGAAAAGAAATCAAATACTTGGAAACTGAACAATACCCCACTCAAAAAAGACTGGGTTATAGAAGACATTGAGGAGGGAATAAAGAAATTCATAGAATGTAATCAGAATGAAAACACTTCCTATCAAAACCTCTGGGACACAGAAAAAGCAGTGCTCAGAGGTCAATTTATCTCAATAAATACACACACACATAAAGAAGAAAGAGACAAAATCAGAGAAGTGTCCCTATAACTTGAACAAATAGAAAGCGAGCAAAAAAAGAATCCATCAGACACCAGAAGAAAACAAATAATAAAAATTAGAGCTGAACTAAACGAATTAGAGAACAGAAAAACAATTGAAAGAATTAACAAAGCCAAAAGCTGGTTCTTTGAAAAAATTAACAAAATTGATAAACCATTGGCCAGACTGACTAAATAAATACAGGAAACAAATAACCCAAATAAGAAACAAGATGGGCCATATCACAACAGACCCAACTGAAATTAAAAGAATCTTATCTGATTATTATATAAATTTTACTCTAACAAATTTGCAAACCTAGAAGAAATGGATGAAATCCTAGAAAAACACCACCTACCTAAACTAACACAATCAGAAGTAGAACAACTAAATATACCCATAAAAAAAAAAGAGATTGAAAAGGTAATGAAAAAATTCCCAACCAAAAAAAAACCCTGGCCGGGATGGCTTCACTGCAGAGTTCTTCGAAACTTTCAGAGAAGAGTTAACATCACTACTACTAAAGGTATTTCAAAGCACAGAAAATGATGGAATACTACCTAACTCATTCTATGAAGCCACCATATCTCTGATACCAAAACCAGGTAAAGACACCACAAAAAAAGAAAATTACAGACCTATATCCCTCATGAACACAGATACAAAAATCTTCAACAAAATTCTAGCCAATAGAATTCAACAACATATCAAAAAAATAATCCACCACAACCAAGTGGGATTTATACCAGGTATGCAAGGTTGGTTTAATATTAGAAAAACCATTAATGTAATCCACTATATAAATAAAACAAAAGACGAAAACCACATGATCTTATCAAATGATGCACAAAAGGCATTTGACAAAGTCCAACACCCATTCCTGATAAAAACGCTCAGCAAAATAGCAATTGAAGGAAAATTCCTCAACATAATATAGGGCATCTATACAAAGCCAACAGCCAACAGCATTCTAAATGGAGAGAGCCTGAAAGCATCTCCCTTGAGAACGGGAACCAGATAAGGATGCCCTTTATGACCACTCTTATTCAACATTGTGCTAGAGGTCCTAGCCAGAGCAATTAGGCTAGATAAAGAAATAAAGGGCATCCAGATTGGCAAGGAGGAAGTAAAATTATCTCTATTTGCAGACGACATGATCTTATACACAGAAAACCCTAAGGAATCCTCCAGAAAACTACTGAAACTAATAGAAGAGTTTGGCAGAGTCTCAGGTTATAAGATAAACATACAAAAATCACTTGCATTCCTCTACATCAACAAAAAGAACACCGAAGAGGAAATAACCAAATCAATACCATTCACAGTAGCCCCCAAGAAGATAAAATACTTAGGAATAAATCTTACCAAAGATGTAAAAGACCTATACAAAGAAAACTACAAAGTACTAGTGCAAGAAACTAAAAGGGACCTACATAAGTGGAAAAACATACCTTGCTCATGGATAGGAAGACTTAACATAGTAAAAATGTCTATTCTACCAAAAGCCATCTATACATACAATGCACTTCTGATCCAAATTCCAATGACATTTTTTAATGTGATGGATAAACAAATCACCAACTTCATATGGAAGGGAAAGAAGCCCCAGATAAGCAAAGCATTACTGAAAAAGAAGAAAGTGGGAGGCCTCACTCTACTGATTTTAGAACATATTATACAGCCACGGTAGTCAAAACAGCCTGGTACTGGTACAACAACAGGCACATAGACCAATGGAACAGAACTGAGAACCCAGATATAAATCCATCCACATACGAGCAGCTGAGATTTGACAAAGGCCCAGGGTCAGTTAACTGGGGAAAAGATAGCCTTTTAAACAAATGGTGCTGGCATAGCTGGATATCCATCTGCAAAAAAAATGAAACAGGACCCATACCTCACACCATGCACAAAAACTAACTCCAAGTGGATCAAAGACCTAAACATAAAGACTAAAACGATAAAGATCATGGAAGAAAAAATAGGGACAACTTTAGGAGCCCTAATACAAGGCATAAACAGAATACAAAACATACTACAAAACCAGATAACTGGGAGCTCCTAAAAATCAAACACCTATGCTCATCTAAAGACTTCACCAAAAGAGTAAAAAGACCACCTACAGATTGGGAAAGAATATTCAGCTGTGACATCTCCAACCAGCACGTGATCTCTAAAATCTATATGATTCTGTTAAAACTCAACCACAAAAGACAAACAACCCAATCAAGAAGTGGGCAAAGGATATGAACACACACTTCACTAAAGAAGATATTCAGACAGTTAACAGATACATGAGAAAATGCTCTCAATCATTAGCCATTAGAGAAACACAAATTAAAACCATGATGAGATTCCATCTTACTCCAGCAAGGCTGGCATTAATCCAAAAAAACGCGAAATAATAAATGTTGGAGAGGCTGCGGAGAGATTGGAACTCTTATACACTGCTGGTGGGAATGTCAAATGGTACAACCACTTTGGAAATCTATCTGGCGCTTTCTTAAAAAGTTAGAAATAGAACTACCATATACAACCCAGAAATCCCACTCCTCGGAATTTACCCTAGAGAAATAAGAGCCTTCACACGAACAGATATATGCACACCCATGTTTATTGCAGCACTGTTTACGATAGCAAAAAGCTAGAAGCAACCAACGTGTCCATCAACAGATGAATGGTTAAATAAATTATGGTATATTCACACAATGGAATACTACGCATCGATAAAGAACAGTGACGAATCTGTGAAACATTTCATAACATGGAGGAACCTGGAAGGTATTATGCTGAGTGAAATTAGTCAGATCCAAAAGGACAAATATTGTATAAGACCACTATTATAAGATCATGAGAAATAGCATAAACTGAGAAGAACATATTCTTTTGTGGCTAGGAGAGGGGGGAGGGAGGGAGGGTAGGAGAGGGTTATTTACTGATTAGATAGTAGATAAGAACTACTTTAGGTGAAGGGAAGGACAATACTCAATACAGGGAAGGTCAGCTCAACTGGAGTGGACCAAAAGCAAAGAAGTTTCAGGGATAAACTGAATGCTTCAAAGGTCAGTGGAGCAAGGGTGGGTGTTTGGGGACTATGGCTTAAGGGGACTTCTAAGTCAATTGGCAAAATAAATTCTATTAAGAAAACATTCTGCATCCCACTTTGAAATGTGGCGTCTGGGGTCTTAAATGCTAACAAGCGGCCAACTAAGATGCATCAATTGGTCTCAACCTACATGGATCAAAGGAGAATGAAGAACACCAAGGTCACACGTTAACTATGAGCCCAAGAGACAGAAAGAGCCACATGAACTAGAGACTTACATCATCCTGAGACCAGAAGAACTAGATGGTGCCCGGCCACAACCAATGACTGCCCTGACAGGGAGCACAACAGAGAACCCCTGAGGGAGCAGGAGAACAGTGGGATGCAGACCCCAAATTCTCATAAAAAGACCAGACTTAATGGTCTGACTGAGACTAGAAGAATCCCGGCAGTCATGGTCCCCAAACCTTCTGTTGGCCCAGGACAGGAACCATTCCCGAAGACAACTCATCAGACATGGAAGGGACTGGACAATGGGTTGGAGAGAGATGCTGATGAAGAGTTAGCTACTTCTATAGATGGACACTTGAGACTGTGTTGGCATCTCCTGTCTGGAGGGGAGATGGGAGGGTAGACAGGGTTAGAAACTGGCAAAACGGTCACGAAAAGAGAGACTGGAAGGAGGGAGCGGGCTGACTTATTAGGGGGAGAGTAAAGGGGAGTATGTAGTAAGGTATATATAAGCTTATATGTGACTGACTTCATTTGTAAACTTTCACTTAAAGCACAATAAAAATTATTTAAAAAAAAAAAAAAACATTAAATCAGCCGCAGCTTTACTTGTTTGGAAGTCCAAGGCAACAGCCAATGATGGGCTCAGGAGAGAGAGCACCAAGAGGCACTGCCCCTTCCTGCACCTCATAGGAAGGGTGGGATCGCTCACCAGATTGGAGGTTCTCAGTCACAGGTCCTCAATCAAGCATCTGCACCCACAGTCCTTCCCCTGGTGCACATTTATCCCTCAGGGGTCTCACAGGGAGTGGCCTGCAGCAGGATACGATTCAAGGATCCAGGATTTTAGCCTCTCAGCCATCTTTTAGAATCTCTCAGGATTTCTTTACATCCTGGACGGAGCAGATGTCTTTATCATTGCTACAGAATCTTCATGAGGGTTGTGGCAAGTTAATTTCTGATCCTACTGGAACAAAGATAATTTTGTTTTATTTTTGGAAAAAAAATTATATATGCACAGATTTGAGCTGTTTTATTTTTATCTAGTTTAGCCTGCAAGATTAATGCTCATTTAAAATTAAAACTGAAGGTTTTAATTTTCTGGCAACATGTGATCATCTATATATAAATCTTCCTATTCAAAAGAAATAAAATTAAAATTGACTATATATAATTCTGTACTTTTTTCTCTTCTCATTTATTTTTTTAATTCCATAGAGGGTGTAGGAATCTTCAAGAAGTGGAAGAAGGGCAACTGGAGCAAATGATTCCTCTCTGTGCTTTTCACTTCGGTAGTCAGCTGCTGGGTGAGAAAGCTGACCCCGGCCACCCCTGGGTAACAAACTACACTTTCCACTCACCCACCAGCTGGAGAAGCTCTGCTGCACCCCTTCTCTGCTGACTCCCAATCAACAAAGCTCCATCCCTCTAAGGAAACGCGGACTGATTCTCTGTATGCAGTACCACCGGGATCCAGCTAGTCGGTGAGAAGAATTCAGTATTAGAGCCTTAAATGAATTCATCGACATGGTGAGCTCTTTGTGCTGCCACAGATCACCCCGCTCACAGCTGTGCCGGTCCCAATGGAACCTGGACCGTCGTTCTTACCCTGACACAGAATCAGGAATAAGGACAGAGCCTTCTGTGATATTGTAATGCATTCCCTTGTAAAGTCACACTCAATCGTTTGTTCACATGAACAAAACACAGTATAAAAAAATTTTAAGTACACTTTCTAAGACAGTAAGCCCTGAAATGACACAATTTACAGGGAATTTATTTTTAGACTAATAAGCCAACCTATTTTCTTTGTCAGAACTAAAATTTTACAAGCCCAGCTGTTGAACAACACTTTTCACAGGTGTCAAAACGTCTTTCAACATTTAGACGCTCACAAAGCCATTATTCTCGTGGGATACATTAGTGGCTGAGAGAATCACACTTGACAGATGCAAAAAATAGGCTATCCATGTGGAAAACACAACTCCCCATTTCCCAATCATCTAGTGCTAGTCTAGCAATTCCCTACAGTTCAATACTGAGATGCAGCCCATTGTGTCAATTAAAAGAAAGGGTTCATGCTTTTCCCCAACTGCTACTAAACATGAGAACATGTAAGTTTTTTGAATAATCGTCCAGTTCTCTATGCTACAAATAAACCACAAATGCTATTTATATTGATTCTAGAAGTTAACAATTCAGGGTCCCTATGCCAGAGAGAGAAGTCCCTGAGTGGCGCAAACGCTGACGCACTTGATTACTGGCTAAAAGGTTAAAGTTTGAACCCATCCAGAGGTACCCTGGAAGACAGGCCTGGTGCTCTACTTCTAAAAGGTCACAGCCTTGAAAACCCTATGGAGCATTTCTACTCTGCACGCATGCTCTTGCTATGAGTCAGAATCGACTTGACGGCAACCGACAACAGCAACATACTAGAGACAGAGTCCCTGGGTGATGCAAACGGTTAAGCACTTGACTACTAACCAAAAGGGTGGTAGTTCGAAGCCACCCTGAGGCTCCCTGGAAGAAAGGCCTGCTGATCCGTTTCTGAAAGCTCATGGCATTGAAAACCCTATGGAACAGGTCTACTCTGCACACAAGGTATCACTGTGAGTCAGAAATGATGCAAGGGCAACTGGTTTTTTGGTTTACACTGGAGAGGGGTCTCATGTTCTATCAGTCTATTCTACCACTGCTCCCTTCTAGGAAAACTGCCAGGACCACACTCCTTACTGAAGCAAGTAGCCCTAGGCCACAAATGTTTGGACCATGTCTTGGACTGAATTATGTCCCCCCCAAAAATGTGTGTATTAATTTGGCTGGGCCATGATACCCAATATTGTGTAGTTTCCTCCATTGCATGATTGTAATTTTATGTTAAAGAGGATTAGGTCGAATTGTAACACCCCTATGAAGGTCACACCGCTGATTCAATGTAAAGAGAGTTTCCCTGGGGTGTGGCCTACACCACATTCATCTCACAAGAGATAAAAGGAAAGGAAAGCTAGCAGAGAGGGGGACCTCATACCACCAAGAAAGAAGCACTAGGAGCAAAGCACATCCTTTGGACCCAGGGTCCCTGTACCTGAGAAGCTCCTCCACCAGGGGGAGATTGAGGGCAAGGGCCTTCCTCCAGAGCCGACAGAGAGAAAGCCTTCCCCTGGAGCTGATGTCCTTAATTTGGAATTCTAAAAAAAAACTAAAGCCTACTAAAAAAAAAAAGAAAAGAAATTTCTCTTTGTAAAAGCCATCCACTAGTGGTACTTCTGTTATAGCAGCACTAGATGACTAACACAGACCAGGAGAAGGTATCAGCATCCGTAAGATTGCCTGGTATAAGAGTTTAGGCCAAAAGGGATGATAGCTACTACAGAACCTATCACAGTCCATTCTTTTCTTGCAGTTTAGTCCGTACACAGACCATCAGCTAGGCTGTGGGAGCAAGAAGAGGGAACAGAAGCAGAAAGACACCAGAAGAGAAGCCAAAATGGAAATGCTGTGTCTTGTTAATGGCCAAGAAGTAGAGCACCAATGAGCAACCAGTGTTAGTGCAGACACATCCTGGAGTGGCACCAGACCAGGAACTATCTTCCTGCTCATGAGTTAGGTCCCTCCCTGGCAGTAACAGAGGCCTGTGTTGATTTTGAGCCTCGGGGGCCAAGTATTGCAGTAGCAGAATGCAATTCCTCTTGTCTAATAGAACAAAATCAGCTCCTAGTATCAGTTCTAGCACTGCGAGAAGTGGCTGTTTGGGGCCAGGTTATGTCAGAAATTAATGAGCCAGCCCCTTGGAGCACCTGCACCTTCACCAACTCTCATCACTTCTCCCTCTGGAAAAAGACACCAAGCTAATCTCTTTAGCAGCCAGTGATTCTCAATCACAGGCATTTGGAAATGTGTATTGCGAGTGGGGTGGATACCTTTGGTTGACACATGACTTGGTTAGGTTGGATTAACATGGGCATCGAGGGACCAGGGATGCTAAATGTCCTAAATGGGCAGGACAGTTCCATACCATGATAAATCACGCCAAAACATCCTCCTTGAGAAACACTGGGCCCCCTCCAACATTCTGGGCAGACAAAAGAGGATAAGAAAGGCAATTAAAGAGAGGAGGGCATTAAGAGAATAAACAACATCCTCCCTCAGAAGTGAACCTGTCAAGTTAAGGCTGTCCAAAGGTCAACGTGATCTCCTATGCACCTCCTTCCCTTACCTCCAGCAATAATGCTAAAGACACACAAAGTTCTTACTCTCACACTCCTTCCATGGGCCCAGTAGCTTTCAATTTCATCTTTTAAACACTGTGCACTTCCACATCTTTTCATTTGTTCTAATTAGGAGAATTTCTTAGCAAATAAATAATTATTGCTATTGTTGATAACAGCAATGCCAAAATCAAATTCATTGCCATCGAGTCGTTTCCAGCTCAGAGCAACCTGACAGGGCAGAGTAGGCTGCCCTATAGGCTTTCCAAGGTTGTAATCTTTAGGGAAGCAGACTGCCCCATCTTTCTCCCTCTGAGCAACTGGTGGGTTCCAACTGTCGACCTTTCAGTTAGCAGCTGAGCACTTAACCACTGCATCACCAGAGCTCCTTGATAATAGCAATAGAGTATCAACTGAAAATTTTTCCACGTTGCTAAAGAGCTTAATTACTAAATCTGTGGTGTAATACGTCTGTGGAAATTTCACTTTAGCGATTAATTCTTCAGAGGATAACTCTTCACAGATTAAGTCTGTGAATTAATATCCTCTTATGAAACACTTTTTTGAGCCATGCTGGGGAAAGACCAGAGGTGAAATTCTCTTGCCACCTCTTCCAGACTCTTTACAAAGTTCTAGGCAGTATTCAAACAGACATTCTGCACAAACAAGCTTTACCACCGATGGTCAGGGCATGGGGAGACCAAATGGAAAGAGACAGCTCAGCAACCTTAGATTAAAGAGCAAATATTTTAGAGGCAGTGCACTCAATCATGTGGGAGACAGGCCCATGGCACTTCTATACCAGGCAGATAAAAAGTTCACCAGGATACAACTACAGACGGAAAGTCTCCCCAGGGTAGAGAAGTCCAAAACTCAATTTTGCTTTGAATGAGTTGAGTTCTTGACTTAACTAGAACACACCATCACTACAAGTGGGGGTTTCCAGCCTGTATGAGTCAAACAGGGGTCATAACAGGCTGAAACACTGTTGTCCGATAGAACTTTCTGTGATGATGAACACGTTCTACATCTGTGCTCTCTAATAAGGTAGCATTAAGCACATGTGGCTACTAAGCACTTGAAACGTGGCTAGTTCAACTGAATAACTAATTCAGTATTTAATTGTATTTAATTATATTAATTGTATTTAATTATACTAATTTAAAAATGAATAGCCACATGTGACTTGTGGCTATTATACTAGACAGCATAGTTAAAGGCTTAGACCAAAAAAAACTGGGTAAATAATCCAAAAGTATATCACAAGACAGTCTTACTCATCCTCCGACTACCTGATAAAACACTTCCTTAACCCTTGCCCTTCATACACACGCAGACACTATGCATAAGATATCACCATATCACGCATCACCAGAGCAGTACTTTGCAAATTTTAACATACATCAGAATCATGGTGGGCTTGTTAAAACACAGATTATTGATCTCCAACCCTAAGGTTCTGATTTAGCAGGTCTGGGTTGATTGAGCCCCGATCATTTACAATTCTGACAAAAAAAAAAACAAAACCCACTGCCACTGAGTCAATTTCAACTCATAGCAACCCTACAGGACAGAGCAGAACTGTCCCATAGAGTTTCCAAGGAGCGCCTGGCGGATTCGAAGTGCCGACCTCTTGGTTAAGAGCCGTAGCACTTAACCACTACACCACCAGGGTTTCCCACCTCTGACACGTTCCTAGGTAATGCTGATGCTGCTAGGACCACACTTTGAGTAGCACTAGAATAAAAACTTCAACTATTCAAACACCAACTTTCATGGATTGAATTGTGTCCCCCCAAAATGTGTGTCAATTTGGCTAGGCCATGATTCCCAGTATTGTATGACTATCCACCACTTTGTCATCTGATGTAATTTCCTGTGTTCTAAATCCTACCTCTGTGATGTTAACGAGGTAGGGTTAAGGGCAGTTATGTTAATGAGGCAGGACTCAATCTACAAAATTAGTTTGTATTTTAAATCAATCTCTTTCAAGGTATAAAAGAGAGAAGTGAGTATAGAGACATGGGGACCTCCTGCCACCAAGCATGCAGAACCAGGTGGGGAGCACTTCCTTTGGACACAAGGCCCCTGCACTGAGAAGTTCCTAGGATGGGAAGGAAGGTAGATGACAAGGACCTTTCCCCAGAACTGACAGAGAATAAGCCTTCCCCTGGGGCTAGCATCATGAATTTGTACTTCTAGCCTCCTAAACTGTGAGAGAACAAATTTCTCTTTGTTAAAGCCATCCACTTGTGGCATTTCTGTTACAGCAGCACTAGATGGCTAAGACACCAACCTATCTACCAAAACAGCTTCTCTCACTGTCCCCTTTCTGCTACACAGAAGTGCCCCCCTTTTCTTCTAGTAAAAACTTAACACCTAGTAGTATAAATGCAGGGCAGACAGAATATGCATAACAAGGCTACCTGTCTAAGATGGCTTCTCCACCTATTAGATCCAAAATCTGTCCACATTTGTCAGAAGCTTTGCAAGTGTGTCTAACACTACAGAGACCAGAAAACACCGCAAGGGCGAACGCAAGCCTGTCGGGGTGGTTTACATCTAATACCTGCACTGACCCTGTCTTAGAGTCAAGTTGGTGCTTTCTATTAAAATAACGTACATCACTCGGGTCTATATCAGGATTACAGCCTTTTTCACCTTTCCGACACACAGTTCTGAAGAGTAACAAAAGAACACACGTATCACAGTAACGCGTTTATCAAAGGCATATGTTGAAGACAACGTGTTTCCATATTCCAAAAGAGAGGAGAGAGAAAAGTAAAGGCTCTAGAACAAAGAGGCTTCTCCAAACAGTCTCTGGTCTTCATTAATCACCTGCAACAACTCTTCTGGATCAGCAGTCATTTGAAAAGATATTTTGATTTTGGGGGTTACTTCTCTATGTCCTCTGGTCTAATTACATATGAGTCACTTTCACAGTATGAGATCACCCCGTCAAGTGCACTTCCCTGACTGCTCTAGTAGCAGCCACCTTCCTGCCTCCTTCACCCTCCCCTTTCTTTCCTCTCCAAAAGAAAGCCTTCATCCAGAATACACGGTCACAATAAACTAGGACAGGATGCCTTCAAATAAACTCAGATGTCAGCACTGTTCACCATTTCCCACACCACTAAGCCTTTACCCTGTTCCAAATTCCCACTACCCCTCAGTTACTGCCATTACAAAGATTAAGAGTGATCTTTCGGTCCTGGAAATGTGGGGAGACAGGTATTGTCTTGAGCACTTACAGAGTACTTGCCACGCAGTACTATGCACATTACTTCCTTAGACTGTGTCTACAGGTAGGGAAACTGAGGCACGATGAGGTTAAATCATTAAAATACAGTCCCAGAGAAACTCAGAGAAGATTAAATTACTGTATCTCCCACTGTAGTCACTCTCAACTGGGGCTATTTTGGTGCCCCTCTGCCCTCACGCAGACTTCTGGCATGTCTGGAGACATTTTTGATTGTCACGACTGGGGAGGGGGCAATGCTACTGACATCCAGTGAGCAGAGACCAATGATGCTGCTAAACATCCTACAACAACCGCCCCACCCCCACCCCCCAACAAGAACTGTCTGGACCAAAATGTCTACTGCATTGAGGTTGAGAAACTCTGGTCTACTGATATCTCTAGGATTACTTCTTTGGCCCCTAACTGATAGTTAAAGAATGGCTTACTCTACAATTTTATCATTGTACAGCATTTACACATGCTGGTCAAGTGCTATTTCTGACATGCTATACTTTTTAGTTACTGTTAAAACAGAGGATATAGGGAGCCATAGAGGAAAAAGAGTAGAGCTCACAAAGCCCAACTCTTCCTTTATTGAGAAAACCTGGCAAAGACCAGCTCCTTTCCTTAGCAACCTCCGTCCCCTGAGCTGTGGTCTGCCTGTGACTGGCTGCTCACCTGGAGTCTTCAGTTGCTGACATGCTCCTTCAGCTGCCTTTTCTCTGCTTTGCTCATCTCCACGCACATGCGTCACTCAAGAGCAGTAATGATATATGTTGATGGGAATCTCCAGAGATCTACAGACCCTAATTGTCTATTTTACTCAGTAAATTGCACTCATTACCAAGCCATGCGAGGCACCCACGGACATCAGCCTTTGTGGCTGCCCTCTGTCTGAGGCTGGGCAGTGGGATATTATCTAGTAAGGTCTCCAAAGTACTAAAGTAAGCTTGAGAAAAACACTCCAACCAGTTTTTCAGCTGAATACAATTTTTCTTTTTTAATTTTTCACCTCCTGTCCCTCTTTCCTAACCATCCTTAGCTCTGCCTAGATTTTTATTAGTTGTAATTTTCTCTTCAAGGAGTCTGATTTGAGTTCAAGCTGTAGAAGCTGGAGAGCTCAGAAAGAGATGTGGTATCTTTTCTACCCCTTCTTCCCAGACTTCCACCTGGACTCTGAGAAGGGAACACCAAACAGAGACTTTCTCCTTCTGGCCTCAAAACTCTTCGGCATGAATGAAAGCTCAAAGGCAGCCTTGGTCAATGCTTCCAATGCCAATGCCTGATTCACTGTTGTCAGGTGCTATCAGATTCCCAGGTCCTTCTCCCATGGAGCCCCTGGGCGGGTTCAAACTGCCAACCTTATGGTTAGCAGCCGTGTGCTTAACCTTCGTGTAACCTGGGCTCCTTACCTGATTCACTAGGAACTGTAAAGAGATGAGTAAACAGACATGTGACCGCCAGTGATGAAGGATAAAGTGGAACTGGCAGGACCATGTGCTTTGCTCATGCTATTATCCACCAAACCTGGAATCTTCAACTCTGTGGCAATCTGCTTCCTTTCTAGAAAAAGTAAATAACAAAACAACAGTTACGGAAAGTGAGCCATGGAGAAGAAGGATGGTGGCTGAGGGAATGTGAGCTGGCAGAGCTAACAACCTGATATGGTACAGGGGAAGGGCAATCAGACCTGGTTCCATTATCAACAACACATCTCAGGAAGGTCCAACAACGCTTCCCTGATTTGTGGAAAATCACATCTCATGTCAATAAATCCCTAATAATGCCTGAGATATTTCCATGCACATAATGAATTCCATCCTATCACCCAAAAACCGAATGGTTTTCTCTTCAGAATTACTGATTGGCATGGTGTGACGAGTTGAATCAACAGAGGCTTTGGGAACCTTTCACAGGCAGGGCATCCCACTGCACTAACTCTGAGAGGCTGGAGAGACAAGAGTCCCCGTGACTTGGCAAAGTCAGAGTAACAGTGGCAGCCACTGCCTTTGCCTTACCCTGGAGTAGAGAGTGTGGCAGCCCTCAAACACACGTCTTCACAACTCATCAGCTCTGCTGCTTTTCCCCACTCAGTCACTTCTGCATGCTGGACCACGATTGATCGATCACCAACTGCCAGGGACAAAAAAAATGAATGAATGTATTAGGCCAAAAGAACCACGACTTCAAGTACTAGGTCACTGCTCGAGTGTATTTGTTAGAGTTGGGTAAGCACTTAAGAAATAGACCCAAACACAGATAATGGCTCAAGCTCAATAAAAGTTTACTTCTGGCTCCTGTACAGATACTGGACAGGTGAAAGGTCCATCACTGTGGTGGGCCTTCTGAATGCAGTGATCCAAGTACCCAGGCTGACAACAGTCTTGCCATCTCTAAACCATTTCTAAGGTTGCTCTGGGGTAAGGCGGGGCCAAGATGGCATAGTAGTTAGATGCTTCCAGCGATCCCTATTACAACAAAGACCAAAAAAAACAAGTGAAACAGTTATATACATGAGAAGGTAAGAGCCCTGAACTTCACAGGCAAAGTTCGGAAATTGGACTGAGCTGAGCAGCAGGGGGAGGGAGAAATGGTTCAGAAGCGGGCAAGGAGTTGCTGGACCTGACTCGGCAGGAACCAGCACCGCTGAGGCACAATTCCCCAGAACAACCACAGCAGAGCTGGCGGTAATGTTCAGGATGCGGTTCCTCAGGGAGAGACAGCAGGCCGCACAGTCTGCTCACATCTCCCCAACCAGAGAAGAACAGCACTCTCGGCAAAAGCTAAGTACTCGCGTTTATTTTACCACACCCCCAGGGGTTCTGCTGCGCACCCTGAGCCATTCTCCTGTCCTTGGGGGAAAAGATAATCTGCCAGCTCCACTAAGCTGGGGAGCTGAGGATAGAAACTCCTGCTGAGGCACAAACGGTCAATGGATTTTAAATACCTTTAACCCCTGCATGGACCTATGTGGGCCCATTTCAGATTAGGCCCTTGTTGGTAGACTGCAACAGTGCATCTACTTGAGATCTGACTTCAACTGTCTCAGCTGGGTGGTGGAGAGGTAGGTTTTTCATGTTTGACACCACTTTGCCTATTAAACAGGTTCCTCACCTACCCACATCAGGGGCCTGAGGACTGGTGGCTCCACCCACGTCACCAGGCCACCCACAAGAGAGGTCCAAGGATAAGTGGTGCCGACCAGTCCTTACAACCAAAATCATTGGGTGCCCCTGGTCCAGCTGCAGAACCCACCCACCTGTGTGTTCCAGGAACAGGGACATGCTTCCCTCACAGACACTGGGGGGATGGCTGGTAGCCCCCTAACTTGTTCAGAGCATGACCCCCTGCTGCAACCAGACACCTGTACTTACACCATTCTCCCCTGCCCCTTGAAGACCAAGGCTGCTCTCAGTAGTTCTCTCCTTTCAAGCCAGCTAGGAGTGGAAAACACAATGGAGGAGCTTGCACGGCAGTTATATTTTTGAGTTTGTCTCTTTTCCCTAGAAATGGATCTCAGTACCTCCCACCTACACTCACATTATGCTGGCCAGAACTCAGCCACTAGTTGGCTAGAACTATCCACATGGACTGCTAGGCAGCCAGGAGTCTCTGTTGTACAAGGCTGACTCCAGCCCAACCAAGAAGACAGCATTAGGTTTGTTGTTGTTGTTGTTGTTAGGTGCCATCAATTCTGACTCTCAGAGACCCTACATACGATAGAATGAAACACTGTGCCATCCTCACAATCATTGCTATGTTAGAGCCCACTGTTTCAATCCATCTCATTGAAGGTTTTTCTCTTTTTGGGTGACCCTCTATTTTTCCAAGTATGATATACTTCAGAGGTGGGACCTGATCACATGTCCAATGTACGTGAGATGAAGTTTTGCTATCCTCACTTCTAATGAGCATTCTGGCTGCATTAGGTTTAGAGCAAGAAATTTTAGATAAGACACAAGCACAGTAACCTTGACTTAGTTACTTAACAACTCTGAGTCTTGATTTCCTCATCTGTAAAATACCCTGCCTTCCTCTGAGGGTCACTGTTGTTACTGTTGTTAGGTGCTGGTGAATTGGTTCTAAATCATAGCGACCGTATTAGGAGACTGAAAATGAGACAAAGCAGCAGTTCTCAGACTCCCTGTGCATGCACATCACCTGAACATCTTGGTAAAATGTAGATTCTAACTCAGGAGGACATGGTGAGGTCTGAGATTGTGTTTTTCTGGTAAGTTCCCAGGTGATGTCAACGCTGCTGGCCTCAGAAGAACAGAAAAGAGAGTAAAAAGGGATAAAGAGTTAGAGAATAGTTTTGTAAACCACAAAGTGATTTGTAGAAATAAAGAATAATTTTCCTGGTCCTGACTTTAATTGATTATAAATGAATTCCCAACTAGCCAGCAGTTCTAGGATGTGTTTAGTATGAGCATCAGATAGAATCTGACAGTCACAGGGTTTGGAGAAGAGGAAGAATCTAAGGAGTTACTACCCAACACCCCCCCCCCCCTTATATTTAAGACAAGGAAACAAATTCAGAGAAGTCACTGATGCCTCCAAAATCTCTCAGTAACTTAGTAGTGTGGTCGGATTAGAATGCAATCACTTGACTTTTTTCTGTCATTAAATAAGCTCAATGATAACCACCTAAAGAAAAGGTATTGTTATTCTTCACTAAAGCTAGAACAAATATGATTCTGGCCCATACCCAAAAAGGTCCCAGAAGGTGAAATTCACCAAGAAAGGCCACCAGGGTACTAGACAGAGGCAAGCTGTCACAGGGTACACATCAAGGGATTTTTCAGGGAAATGATCTTCACAACACAGTGAGCCCTAAGAAAGATACGTCCTATGGATCCAAAATGTCACTTAAACACAAATTTCCTTCTTTTTACTTTCTGGCAAAAAAGAGAATTTTGTTTCCAATGTATACAAATTCTGAGTCATTCCTATCTGGGGACAATCAGAAAAAGAGAGAACATAGAGTAGCAAATAGTAAAGGGAAAAAATGAATTCGCTGAAGAGGAACACTGGTTTCTGCGGCAAACTCTGAAGGCAAAAGAATCTAACATTTGCTTTTTTTTTTTCAATTCCTGGCATGTAAATTATTTTGCACCTCTGAGATGATGGTGGGTCCTAGGCGCTTATAGAAGTACATGAGATGTAGGATGACTGACGTGAAAGACAGGAGTCAAAAACTCCCAAGTCATAAATCAGAAAGGCACAGAATATCTGGAAACCAAATCAGAGTAGAAAAGAGGGGAGCCACTTAGCACACGTGTCATCTCCAACAAAGCAAAGTGAATCTAAAAGTGTCTTCCTGAAATTAGGAAGGAGTACTTATTGAACACGGTACGGTAAATGGAAATCAATACTTGCATATCCATTATTATTTTTTTTTAGTTAAGTGTATTTGCATTTTTCATTGTGCTTTAAGTTTACAAATCCAGTCACTCACAAAAACTTATATACAACTTGCTACATACTCCCAATTACTCTCTCCCCACTGAGACAGTCCGTTCCCTCCCTCCATTCTCTCTTTTCATGTCCATTCTGCCATCTTCTAACCCCTTCTACCCTCTTATTTCCCCTCCAGACAGGAGATGCCAACATAGTCTCAAGTGTCCTCCTGATCCAAGAAGCTCCCTCCTCACCAGCATCCCTCTCCATCCCATTGTCCAGTCCATGTCTGAAGAGTTCGCTTTGGGAATGATTTCTGTCCTGGGCCAACAGAAGGTCTGGGGGCCATGACCACCAGGGTCCTTGTAGCCTCAGTCAGACAATTAAGTCTGGTCTTTTTATGAGAATTTGGGGTCTGCATCCCACTGCTCTCCTGCTCCCTCAGTGGTTTCCTGTTGTATTCCCTGTCAGGGCAGTCATCGTCTGTAGCCGGGCACCATCTATTTCTTCTGGTCTCAGGCTCACATAGTCTCTGGTTTATGTGGCCCTTTCTGTTTCTTTGGCTCGTAATTACCTTGTGTCCTTGGTGTTCTCCATTCTCTTTGGTCCAGGTGGCTTGAGGCCAATTGATGCATCTTAGATGGCCGCTTGCTAACACTTAAGACCCCAGACGCCACTATCCAAATTGGGATGCAGAATGATTTCTTAATACATTTTATGCCAGTTGACTTAGATGTCCCCTGAAACCATGGTCCCCAGACCCCCGCCCCTGCTACGCTGGCCTTCGAATCATTCAGTTTATTCAGGAAACTTCTTCACTTTTGGTTTAGTCCAGTTGTGCTGACCTCGCCTGTAGTGTGTGTTGTCTTTCCCTTCACCTAAAGTAGTTCTTATCTACTATCTAATTAGTGAATACCTCTCCCCTACCCCTGCTGCCTCTCCACTCTCATAACCATCAAAGAATATTTTCTTCTCTGTTTAAACTATTTCTCAAGTTCTTATAAAAGTGGTCTTATACAATATTTGTCCTTTTCCAACTGACTAATTTCACTCAGCATAATGCCTTCCAGCATAATGCCTCCATGTTATGAAATGTTTCCATTGTGTGAATATGCCATAATTTATTTATCCATTCATCCATTGATGGGCAACTTGGTTGCTTCCATCTTTTTGCTATGGTAAACAGTGCTGCAGTATACAAGGGTGTGCATATATCTGTTCATGTAAAGGAGCTTATTTCTCCAGGATATATTCCAAGGAGTGGGATTGCTAGATCCAATGGTAGCTTTTTAAGGAACTGCCAAATAGACTTCTAAAATGGTTGTACCATTTTACAATCCCACCAGCAGTGTAGAAGTGTTTCAGTCTCTCCACAACCTCTCCATGTATTATTTTGTGTTTTTTGGATTAATGCCACCCTCGTTGCAGTGAGATGGAATCTCATTGTATTTTTGCTTTGCATTTCTCTAATGACTAACGATCATGAGCATTTCCTCATGTATCTGTTAGCTTCCTGAATGTTTTCTTTAGTGAAGTGTCTGTTCATATCTTTTGCCCATTTTTTCATTAGGTTACTTGTCTTTTTGTAGAATTTTTGTAGTATCATGTAGATTTTAGAAATCAGGCAATGATCAGAAATGTCATAGCTAAAAACATTTTCCCCCTCTGTAGGTAATGTTTTCACTCTTTTGGTGAAGTCTTCGGATGAGTATAGGTGTTTGATTTTCAGGAGCTCCCAGTGATCTATATGTATACAGTTTATGCCATATATTAGGGCTCCTAGCATTGTACCTATTTTTTCTTCCATGGTCTTTACCATTTTAGATTTTATATTTAGGTCTTTGATCTATTTTGAGTTTTATTTTTGTGCATGGCGTGAGGTATGGGTCTTCTTTCCTTTTTTTGGAGATGGATATCCAGTTATACCAGCATCATTTGTTAAAAAGACTGCCTTTGCCCCAATTAACTGGCTTTGGGTCTTTGTCAAATATCTACTGCTCATCTGTGGATGGAATTATGTCTGGATTCTCAATTCTGTTCCACTGGTCTATGTATCTGTTGTTGTACCTGTACCAGGCTGTTTTGACTACTATGGTGGTATAACAGTTTCTAAAATCAGGTAGAGTGAGGCCTCCCACTATGTTCTTCTTTTTCAGTGATGCTTTACATATCCGTGCTCTCTTTCCCTTCCATATGAAGTGGGTGATTTGTTTCTCCATCTCAGTAGAAAATGTTTTTTTGGAGTTTGGATCGGAATTGCATTAAATCTACAGATCGCTTTTGGAAGAACAGACATTTTTACAATGTTAAGTCTTCCTATCTATGAGTAAGGTATGTTTTTCCACTTATGTGGGTCTCTTTTGGTTTCTTGCAGAAGTGTAGTGTAGTTTTCTTTGTATAAGTCTTTTACATCTCTGGTAAGATTTATTCCTAAGTATTTTGTCTTCTTGGGGGCTACTATAAATGGCATTGCTTTGGTGATTTCCTCTTCGAGGTTCTTTTTGTTGATGTAAAGGAATCCAACTGCTTTTTGTATGTTTATCTTCTCTCCTGATACTCTGCTGAACTCTTCTATTAGTTTCAGTAGTTTTCTGGAGGATTCCTTAGCCTTTTCCGTGTATAAGATCCTGTCATCTGCAAATAGAGATACTTTTGCTTCTTCTTTGCCAATCTGGATGCCCTTTATTTCTTTATCTAGCCTAACTGCTCTGGTTAGGACTTCCAGCACAATGCTGAATAACAGCAGTCATGAAGGGCATCCTTGTCTGTTTCCCGATCTCAATGGGAATGTTTTCAGGCTCTCTCCATTTAGGGTGATGTTGGCTGTTGGCTTTGTATAAATACCCTTTATTATATTGAGAAATTTTCCTTCTATTCCTATTTTGCTGAGAGTTTTTATCATGAATGAGTGTTGAACTTTGTCAAATGCCTTTTCTGCATCAATTGATAAAATCATGTGATTCTTGTCTTTTATTTATATCATGGATTCCATTAATTGTTTTTCTAATGTTGAACCATCCCTGGATACCTGGTATGAATCCCACTTGGTCATGGTGAATTATTTTTTTGATATGTTGTTCAATTCTATTGGCTTGAATTTTGTTGAGGATGTTTGCATCTAAGTTGATTAGGGATATAGGTCTGTAGTTTTCTTTTTTTGTAGTGTCTTTTCCTGGTTTTGGTATCAGGAATACACTGGCTTTATAGAATGAGTTTGGGAGTATTCTGTCCTTTTCTATGCTCTGAAATACCTTTAGTATTAATGGTGTTAACTCTTCTCTGAAAGTTTGGTAGAACTCTGTAGTGAAGCCATCCAGGTCAGGGCTTTTTTTGTTGGGAGTTTTTTGATTACCTTTTCAATCTCTTCTTTTGTTATGAGTCTATTTAGTTGTTCCACCTCTGTGTTAGTTTAGGTAGGTAATGTGTTTGTAGGAATTCATCCATTTCTTCTAGGTTTTCAAATTTGTTAGAGTACAATTTTTCATAGTAATCTGATATGATTCTTTTAATTTCAGTTGGATCTGTTGTGATATGGCCCATTTCATTTCTTATTCGGGTTAATTGCTTTCTCTTCTGTTTTTCTGTTGTGAGTTTGGTCAATGGTTTTTCAATTTTGTTGATTTTTTCAAAGAACCAGCTTTTGGTCTTGTTCATTCTTTCAATTGCTTCTCTATTTCAGTTCTGCTCTAATTTTTATTATTTCTCTTCTCCCACTGCCTGAGGGTTTGTTGTTGGTTTGTTTGCTCTCCTCTATTTGTTCAAGTTATAGGGAAAATTCTTTGATTTTGGCCCTTTCTTCTTTTTCTTTGTGTGCATTTATTGATATAAGTTGACCTCTGAGCACTGCTTTCACTGCGTCCCAAAGTTTCTGATAGGAAGTGTTTTCATTCTCATTGGAGTCTATGCATTTCTTTATTCCATCCTTAATGTTTTCTATAATCCAGTCTTTTCTGAGGAGGGTACTGTTCAATCTCCAAGTGTTTGATTTCTTTTCCCTGCTTTTTCTGTTATTGATTTCCACTTTTATGGCCTATGGTCAGAGAAGATGCTTTGTAATATTTCAATGTTTTGGATTCTGCTAAGGCTTGCTTTATGACCTAATATGTGATCTATACTAGAGAATATTCCATGTGCACTAGAAAAGAAAGTACACTTGGCTGCTATTGGGTGGAGTGTTCTTTATATGTCTATGAGGTCAAGTTTTGTTTACTGTGGCATTTAGATCTTCCGTGTCTTTACTGAGCTTTTTTCTGGATGTCCTGTCCTTCACTGAAAGTGGTGTGTTGAGGTCTCCTACTATTATTGTGGAGATGTCTATCTCACTTTTCAATGCTGGTAGCATTTGTTTTATGTATCTTGCAGCCCAATCATTGGGTTCACAAATAGTTAGGATGGTTATATCTTCTTGGTATATTGTCCCATTTATCATTACATAGTATCCTTCCTTATCCTTTATGATGAATTTAACTTTAAAGTCTATTTTGACAGAAATTAATACTGGCACTCTTGCTGTTTTTTAATTGTTGTTCGCATGATATACTTTTTTTTCCATCCTTTTTTTGTTTGTTTGTGTCTCTATGTCTAAGGTATGACTCTTGTAGGCAGCAGATAGACAGATTGTGTTTTCTAATCCATTGTGCCACTTTCTGTCTCTTTATACGTGAATTTAGGCCATTTACATTCAGCGTAATTATGGATAAGTATGAATTTTTTTTTTAATGAATTTAGTGCTATCGTTTTGATGTCTTTTTTTCTGTGTTGTTGACAGTTTCTTTTTCCCACTTAAATTTATGTCCTGAGTATCTTCATATATTGTCCTTTTCTCCTATTTGTTGTTGTTGATTTTGTTTCTGAGGAGTCTCTATTTTTTTCTTGTATTTTATTTTGATGTGTAGGATAGTTTGTCTCCTTTGTGGTTACCTTATTATTTACCACTATTTTTATAAACTTAAACCTAACTTTTATTTCTTCGTATCACCTTGTCTTTTCTCCATATGAAAGATCAATGACTACACTTCCTAGTCCCTCTTTATTGTTTTAATGTTGTCTTCTATTACATAATAACATCGTTGTTTCCCTGTTTTGAGCATTTTTTATCTTGATTTATTTTTGTGATTTCCCTATCTGGGTTGACTTCTGATTGCTATACCCAATATTCTAGTCTTGGGTTGATACCTGATATTATTGATTTTCTAACCAAAGGACTCCTTTTAGTATTTCTGGCAGTTTTGGTTTGGTTTTTACGAATTCCCTGAACTTCTGTTTATCTGGAAATGTCCTAATTTCACCTTTATATTTCAGAGACAGTTTTGCAGGCTATGTGATTCTTGGCTGGCAATTTTTTTCCTTCAATTTTTTAGATGAGTCATCCCGCTGCCTTGTTACCTGCATAGTTTCGGACGAGTAGTCTGAGCTTATTCTTATTCACCTTCCTTTGTAGGTGACTTCGTTTATCCCTAGTTGCTCTTAAAATTCTCCCTCTATCTTTGGTTTTGGCAAGTTTGATTATGTGTTCATGAATTTCTTTTAAAATCTACCGTATGTGGAGTTCGATAAGCAACTTGGATAGGTATCTTCTCATCTTTCACGCTACCAGGGAAGTTTTCTGCCAGCAAATCCTCCGTTAATTCTCTCTGTATTTTCTGTTATCAATCCCTGTTCTGGTACTCCAGTCATTCGTAGGTTATTTCTCTTGATAGAGACCCACATGATTCTTAAGTTTTCTTCATTTTTTTAAATTCTTTTATCTGAGTTTTCTTCAACTATATTGGTGCCAATTTCTTCAATTTCAGAAATTCTGCCTGCTCAATTCTGCTCCTATGACTTTCTACTGAGTTGTCTAATTCTGTAATTTTATTGTTAATCTTCTGAATTTCTGATTGCTGTCTATGAATTTTTCCAGCTTATTAAATTTTTCATTATGTTCCTGAATCATCTTTTCAATTCTTCAACTGCTTTATCTGTGTGTTCCTTGGCTTGTTCTGCACGTTGCCTCATTTCCTTCTTACTCTCTTAAAGGTTACTGTTTATTAATCTTTTGTATTCTGCCTCTGGTAAATCCAGGAATGCACTTTCATCTAGAAGATCCCTTGATTCTTTCTTTTGAGGCGATCGTGGTCTTTTCGTTTATGTGGCTGAACATGGACTGTTGTCTCTGAATCATCTATAGGTTATTGTATTAGGTTTTTTTTTTTTTACGTTTGTTTACTGTGTCGTAGCTTCTTGCTTTGTTTTGTTTTGATATGCCCAAATGGGTTGCCTGAGTAAGCAAGCTTGATTATTTTCACATTTGGAGCTCTGACATCCTGTCTCCAGATGGCCAGAGCTGTTATCAGGTATATCAGTTTAGGGGTCCATTCACTTTTCTTGTATGAACTCAGCTCAGGTATCCAGGAAGCTGATCATCAAGTGTGTGGTGCAGGCTCTGTCCTGTAGTCTTAAAAAAAAAAAAAAAGAGGGGCAAATATCTGGTTGCAGCAGGGTGTCATGCTGTGAACATGGCAGGGGGCTGAGAATTGTTTGACTATTAGTAGCCGTAACTGTGCTTCTCACATTATTGGTTTTCCTGCATATTAAAGTCCTAAAGATTCTTTACTTTCTTTTTCCACTATCTAAAAAACTCTTCAAGAAATCATGCATCTTCCCCTGAAAAACAAAATGAACGAAAAACTATCCCTGTTCCCTACAGCGTACAGGGGGGTGGGTTCTGCAGATGGACCATGGGCACCCAATGTTTTCAGTTGTAAAGCCTGGGAGGTACCCGTACTATACCTGGGTCAGGGTCAAAGCTGATGTCCTCGGTATACACTGTAACCTTCCCATCACTGGCAACCACACCCATCTCCCTCAAACATCATGTTTACAATGTTCATTCCTAAGAACAGACACCTAGTAATTTCAAAAGAGAGAATGGATGAATGAACCCTGGCTTGTAAGGTCAATAAAACCGATGTTCACATTTTGGATTGTGAATACAATCACAAAAGGACAGAATTTAAGAAAATCCATACTTATTAGGAAGATTCAAGTTTCAGAAGAGACTGATTTCAGAATAACTTTGACCTGTCTTCTGTGCCAGCCCTGAAGTATGATGACTAATTAACCAACATTATTTTTACTAATACTCTCACCCCTAGCTTCAAGGTATGTAATTATTGGATATTGATCAGGTTTAAAAGTCACATGTATATTTCCAAAATCCCACCCATGTGTGTAGACTAGCTTTACAAGCAAAGAATCACAAGTATGAAGTTATTGGGAATTTTAATTGAATCATGATTTCAACTTCACATTCAATTAACCAATTTATGTAAAGTGCTGTCAAACCCTGTATTATGATGCTTAATTCTTACGTTACATTCCGCCTTCTCCTCCACTACACACACACACATACACAACCAGCAGAGTAACCACAACCATCCCTCAGTCCCCACGACACCCATTATTCCAAGCTTATATAAACACTTTGGCTTTCACAACTATTTTCTTTGAGCTTCTCTTTGACTGAGATCTCACAAAGCCTCTCAAGATCTTCTAGAATAGACGCTACATGCTGCTGGTTTGCCAGCTCCATTATTTCACCTCCTCCAGGCATTCCCAGAGACAGCAGTGCCACCTGCTGGTAGGGAGCGCACAATCTGCTTTCTGGAAGCCTATGGGTAACAGGAATGGCAGCCTAGATTTCTGTCTTTGTGAGCCTTTCTTTTCTAGACCACATTATAAGCATAAGCTACAACCTGAGATGTGTCACCTCCACAGAAGCCTTCACTGTGACTGGCAAGTTGTCCAGGAGCCATGTAAAGCAAAGCCAGGCTAGCCAACACTGAGGCACTTCTGCCCGGAAATGCCTCCTCAATGTTCTAAATGCAAGAGCCTCACTGAATTCAACATTTCCTGGCTCTCCTTCTCCCCCACTGCTTCAGTATCAGATAATAGCACTCCCAGTCCCTACCTGTGGCTATGATATCTAGCTGTATCTCACATCCTAAGGAAGGTGCTCAGACCCCTCTCGATGTGAAGGCTCTTACATTTACAATGTGACATGGATTCTTCTCAAAGGACAGTACTCCTTAGGCATGCAGGTCAGACTCGAATCTCTTTCATTCGCTCTCCATCTTCCCAGTGCCTAACCCAAGGGACAGAAACGACAGAAGGAAAATGATTTTGTTGTTGTTTTTAAAGTAACACTAGTGAGCTTTCATTGATTCAGAACATAAAACCTTGTGCTATAGGTTACTGATACATGTCGCGTCCCTCAAGATGAACTCAGCCTGCTGATCTTCCCCGTTTCCCTTCCTTAACCTGATCAGTGTTTTTCAACCTTTTCAAAGCCCCTTCTTGTAAGAACTGCACACCCTTTGTGTAGTTTTCACAGGCAGTCCCCAGTTACATCCGACTAACATGCAACCTGTAGTTACAAACCAACCCCCTATTTATATTAAATATTTAGATATATACATTGGTTTGCAAAAATACATTGGCGCTACTTTGAGAAGCACATTAAAACACTGTTATTATTACTATATTATCATGTTAAAGATATTTTAGTGTATCTGGAAATGATTCGTTAATGTTTATGTATAGAAAAGGAACACTACATGCTAAGACAAACATTTGATTAACTGACATTAGATACGTACCGTACCTAACTGTTCAGACTTATGTACAAATTCAACTTAAAGACAGATTTAGGAATGGAAATGGTTCGTAATCCGGGGGCAGCCTATATGACAAAAATGACATTTTTTCTTTAGACCTAAAAGCACATACTTTTTCAAGTTATACTACCTCCCTCAACCTTCAGAATTCCTTCCCCCACCATCAACAACACCAACTTAAAAACTCTAGACAAAATTTTAAGTTATTCCCAGTAATTTGCTTTGTGTTCCAAACCTGTCAACCTATATTTCAGTTTACGTTCCCAGAGAGCTTGAGCTTCACAGCAACTTCTCCTTTTACTTTCATTCACCTCAGATTTCTCATCTCCGTAACAACTGTTAAGTGCTCCCTATTCAATTTTTTTTAACTTGCCAAGCTAATTGATTTCGTATGAAGTGTAGACATTTTGCAAGTATGCAGGGGCAGATTAACCAGTAAGCAAAGTACCCACGGAGTTACACTAAGCAAGGTGTGCAACAGGCTTAATCGTGTTTACTTACTAATCAGTAGGGCACAATTTCACAGGCATTTCAACATATCAAAGATGTGGTGAAAAACAGGTAAATTGTGACTACAGGTTAGTAAGTAGGCACAAGTAAACCCGTGTGTACCTTGCTTATTGGATAATCCATCTCTGGAGTATGTCTTAGATGTGCGAAAATCACAGTTTCCTAAAGAAACAAATTTGTAGGGAGAAGAGTAATAAAAGGGCTTTGAAAATGTATCAGGATGTCTCCAAGGAATCAGGTAGATAGATCTTTGTCAATCTCATGCCAGAATAAGTTCTAAATGGATTACATTGAAACTCCAGAATACAATAAAATTTGCACACTAGTTAACCACTGGAAAACTGAAAGGACTTCTTACGTTTCACTACAAGGACGGAAAACCCTGGCGGCATAGTGGTTAAGTGCTACAGCTGCTAACCAAAGGGTCGGCAGTTCGAATCCGTCACGGACTCCTTGGAAACTCTATGGCGGCAGTTCTACTCAGTCCTACACGGTCGCCATGAGTCGAAATCCACTCGGCGGCACTGGGTTTGGTTTTGATTTTCCATATGGATGTACAGTATGCCCTTGCTATTGCAGGTCTGGGGAAATGAAGGAGACAGGTAGGTGATACCTTGCAGTTTTAATCTGCTCTTAAACTCCTGCACACACCTCCCCTTTTCAAAGCATGGTTTACAAGAGATATTCCCTCCCAATCCCTCTTCTGTCGGCCAAATGGTCTTCTTCAAACACACACTTTTCAAAGAACTGAGGAATTCTGAAGAGGCTTAATTTAGACCCTGCCTTCCTCTCCCTACAACCCATTAACGTGCAGAAAATAAGTAATTGCCCGCTTGAACAGCCCCAGAAAAACCTCAGTTTACAGCGACCCCCCCAACCCCCCCCACACACAAAAAGTCCTGTCTTCTTGAAGAAGAATCTCAGTGTGCTGATCTGGTCTGCAGTTCACTGCAGGTATTTCCTTCCTCACAATTTACCAGTCATCAGTTAAGCGTCTCATTCAGACCTGCTCCGCCAGTGCCCAGCTACTTAGGACATTTTTACCCCTGTAACGAATCTCTGGCTTCCTTCAGCCCACTCAGAGCGCCCAACTGCGGGGAACCTGGGCCAGGGGCTCGCCTGCAGGTCCAGCGGGCAGAGAAGCTTCTTCAGGCGGCACTCGGGCTCGGTCCCCGGGTCACGCCGCCCCGCCCCGCCCCGGCCCATCCTGCTCACCCCGCCCCGGCCCATCCTGCTCACCCCAACCCGGAGAAGGTGAGGCAGGACCGGCAGCCCCACGACCTTGCTCACCTCAGGACAAGCGCTCCGGCTTCCTCCGACAGCGCGAAACAAAGCCCCGCCGCTCGCGCACGCGCACTAGCGCTCTCGCGCCTTCTCCCCTCTGGTCCGCGCGCGCCCCTCCGACCAGGCTCTGACCCGCCTCGGCCCCGTCCGTCAGCGTCCGCGAGAGCCAATCAGCTCACACGGGAGGCCCAGCGCCGGTCACGTGGCCACAGCAGCCAATCACTAAACGGCCCTCGGCTGCGCCGGCTCCAAAGTCCCTGGGGGTTAGGTTGCTGCAGCGCCCAGTGGGTGCGAGGTATGCACAAAAGATTGAGCCTGCGTGTTCAGGGACTGGGAAGCGCTCGATTGATCGTTTGCTACATCTGTTAGTTTCTAAAATCCTAATATGAATAGTCATCACCTGGGTATCTTGTTTAACTGCGGATTCTGATCCAGTAAGTTTGGGGTACAGACCTGAGATTCCACCTTTCTAACTAGCTCCCAAGTGGTGGTGATGATGCTCCTGGTCCGAGGACCACCCTTGAGGAGCAAGATTTTAAGGAAATCGGTCAAAGCGTTGGTTTTGCACCTGCCCCATGTTGTTTTGAAGTTTTGAGACCTCTTCCTCCAGTGATGCAGAGGATTCCAGTGACTAAGCACGGGGTGTCCTGGTGACGCTCATAGTTTGGGCACCAGCTGAGGGAAAAAACCCGCTAACCAAACTCACTGCTGTGGTGTTGATTTGGACTCATACGACCCTACAGGACAGAGTAGAACTGCCCCATAGGGTTTCCAAGGCTGTAAATCTTTAGGGAAGTAGACTGCTTTGTCCCAGGAGCAGCTAGTGGATTGGAACCCCTGACCTTACACTGCTGTGCTGTGTTTAATTTCCACACCACCCACCTCAGGCTAAGGGACAACAACCTATGCCAACTTGGGCTTGGAGTATGGAAAGTAGAAATGGAGACTGTATGATCCTTGGAGATAAAGAGGACTGTGTTTTTTCTAAAATATTGGGCATGTGTTTCTGAGTGGCAACTGTGCCAGACTCTGGCATAAAGTGCCCCCTACTTTATGGGATTTACAGTCTGTCATAGAACTACAAGGGTAAGTTCAGGAAAGGAGCTTCAAGTATAGGAAAAACATGCAGGGACCTAATGGTTGCAGCAGAAGCGAGAGTGGTTGTAAACTAACCTGCCTTAGAAGTCTTGAATATTTTCCAGATGCTCTTCTGTAATTCCAGAGTCAGGACGTCAAGAAGCCCATTGCCTCCGCCATCTCTCAAAATTGACCTGAACTTAGTGTACAGACTGGACATCTAGAAGCTTTGTGGTTCAGCATAGCCAAGCTCTTATTACCCGCTGTTGTACTGCTGTGGCTCAAGAGTCTAAATGCTAAATTCTCCAAAACCTTCAGACCAGGTGGTGTGGTATTCCACCACATTGCTTCAAGCAGTTATCACTCATTATTCATCAAGGGGACTAAACTGCCACTTAGAGAAAACTTCATCCTTGTCAAAGTGTCTTATCAGCGCTAGGAGTGAAGCCCAACTGGTAACCTCAGACATTGTTCATCACATTGCTCAGTATCAGAGCAGGCATAGCACAAAATTCAGAGTTTCTGGGAACACATTAAATCAATACCGCACTAGTTCTGGTTACAGCAGGAATAAACAGATGTCCGACCAAGAAAAATACATTTGAAGTCTCAAAGAAAATTTCCTTTGCTGTCTTCTAATGTCGCTATGAGTCAGAATCAACTCGATGGCAATGGGTTTGGTTTGGGTTGGTTTGAGCATTAAACTGGAGGAGTCCTGGTGGCTCAGTGGTAAAGTGCTCAACTGTTAACCAGAAGGTCAGTGGTTTAAACCTACCAGCCGTTTTCATGGGAAGAAGATGTGGCAACCTGCTTCTGTGAAGATTACAACCTTGGGAACCCTATGTGGCAGTTCTACTCTGTCGTATAGGGTCGTTATAAGTCAGAATTGACTCAATGGCAACGGGTTTGGTTTTGGGTTTATCATTAAAGCAGTGGTTCTCAAGCCTGACTGTACAGTAAAGGTTTTTAAGGGTATAGATTTTTGGGTCCCTGTGCCCAGAGATTCTGATTTGGGTGAGGCGTGGAACCTGGGTAGCTATAGGTTTAAAAGGCTCCACAGGTGATTTCCTATCCAGCATGTGTGAGAACACCTGCATAAGTTGCTACATCAGTAGAGTCATTCTTTCACAAGGAAAAGTCAGTTCTGCAACATAGATCACTAATGACATGAAGACTATGAAGACAGAGGGCATTTTCCACATAATATGTGAGAATAGATAAGAAAGGCCAAAAATAATTCATAGGAAATAAATACACCAAGGACAATTCAGCAGAACAAATTGAAAAGCCAGCTCCACTGAAATCCACCCACTGATCTGTTATGAGCAGAACGTGCATAGACTCCTTTATAATTGCTAATTACATTTTTTCTCTCTCTAGCTATAAACATCTTCTCTAAATGTAATTGATTTCATTCACAAAGACCACAGGTTATCCAAAAATTTACTCTCCGGAACATTTTATATCTATGTATCTGTATTTTGAAAACCCTGGTGGCGTAGTGCTTAAGTGCCACGGCTGCTAACCAAAAGGTCAGCAGTTCGAATCCACCAGGAGCTCCTTGGAAACTCTATGGGACAGTTCTACTTTGTCCTATAGGGTCTCTATGAGTCAGAATCAACTTGACAACGAAGGATTTTCCCTGTATTTTAATAACTTGCTTTTTTCTTCATCCAGTATAGTCCTGTACAGATTTAGATTTAACCTAACACACAAGGCATAGCTTAGATAAGATGATTTTCTTTATAGTCTCTATAGGTTGTTACTTTTAAAAAATATATTTCAGACTTAAGAAATGTGTAGGTTATAATACAGTATACCCTTCTATAGCCCTCCCCTTCAATTCATGAAATAAAACATTATAAATAAAGTTAAAACTCCATGTACCACTCCCAAGAAGTTTATTTTTCAGATGGAGAGTTCACATTTAGCAAGCTTAGCCACAAAGGAAAGAGAATGGCTTATGCAAGGAAACATCATATTGTATATATGTAATAAACAACATAAATATAAATGGACAAAGTTCTTACTGAACAAAATGGTTGGAAATTCCAAACTGGTATAAGAACATGATAACAGAGCTGGAGATTCCACGTGGTCCAACCAACCCTTGTGGTTTACAGTTACAGATTTGGAGCTGGAAAGCAGGTAACCTTTGGAAGGTAGCACAGGTAATTAGGAGCAGGCATAAGGTGAGGGATCAGATCTCATTCATTCAATAAACACACACCATGAGTCCTGTGTTTAACAGCCAAGTATATTAACCGTTTGCACCACCCCGGGACTCCTTAGGAAATTTACTCTCCTTCATATCCTGCACATCCTTCCAGCCTTACCTTCCAGGCTGAGAAGCTCTGTCACCCTGGGATGGATGGTATTTGTCATGGATTGAATTATGTCCCCCCACAAATGTGTGTATTAACTTGGTCAGGCCATGATTCCCAGTATTTTGTGGCTGTCCTCCATTTTGTGATTGTAATTTTATGTTGAGAGGATGAGGGTGGGATTGTAACACCACCTTACTCAGGTCACCTCCCTGATCTAATGGAAAGGGAGTTTCCCTGCGGTGTGGCCTGCACCACCTTTTATCTCTCAAGAGATAAAAGGAAAGGGAAGTAAGCAGAGAATGGGGGACCTCATAGGTAGTGTGGGGAGCAGAGCGCGTCCTTTGGACCTGAGGTTCCTGTGCTGAGATGCGTCCAGACCAAGGGAAGACTCATGAAAACAACCTTCCTCCAGAGCCAACAGAGAGAGAAAGCTTTCCCCTGCAACCAGTGCCTTGAATGTGGGTTTCTAGCCTACTAGATTGTGAGAGAATAAATTTCTCTTTGTTAAAGCCATCCACTTGTGGTATTTCTGTTATAGCAGCACTAGATGACTAAGACACTATTGGTGTCCCACCCAGATCCACTGGAATTCCTTCCACCAGCTCCGTGTGCCCATCCCCCAGCCTCTGCTCTTTTTACTGTAATCTTCAGAGGATTGCCTTTGAGACTGGAGCCACCTTGCCCGTATGAAGAGTGTACACTGCCCTGTTGGACAGCCCATAACCATGACCAACAGGACAAATGTACATGTACAAAAGCCCAGCTCCTTTACCTCAAAGTGTGACAAACTCTGAGGAATAGTTGACACTACAGACCTCCCCACAGGGTCAGGCTGAGTCTGTTGCTTGAAATAGCATGTTTGTTTAGCCCACTCCCTTACTGACTTCTCCTGGGAGCACTTCTTTTATAAATCATTTGCCCCTGAATGTTTGACTCAGCTCTGCTTCCAGAAACACTCAACCTATGGCCACCCCTTTGCTTATTATTATGGTATAGCATTATCACACTGTATTTACTTTTTTTTTTTTTAACTAAGTTGTGTGATATAATCTATATTAGAAGCTCCTTGAAGACAGAGGCCATGCTTGATTCATCTTTGAAATTAAGCTATGGCCCTGGTCCTGACACCTAGCTGGAGCTCAATAAACCTTTGTTAACTCGACTTGAACTGAAATTATGTCTTTGCTATGTTTCATCACACCATTCTTACCCCTCACCAGCTACTTCTCCACCTTATCCCCACCTCTCTGTCCCTTGATAACTTAGCTTCAGCCACAACTATCTTCTTAACTTTTCCTCAAATACTCCAAGCCCACTCTTGTATCAGGAAGACACCACTCTCTCTGAATGGAATCTTCTGGCCCCAGGTACCTGCACGACCCCCTCTCCCTCACTGAATAGGTCTTTGCTTAAAGGAGTCCTTGTGAGAGAGGCCTTCCCATGTCAAATGATCCAAAGAAGCACCTCTTCCAGCAACGGCTGCCCTCTAACCCAGCCTTTCTCAACCAGGGTTCTGTGAGAGAATTTCCCTACAGAAAATCATGTCGGTGACTGTTTTTTCATGCCTCCCGAGGATGGTACATAGCTAGCATCCTTCCAGTTGCATAGAAGAAGTTAATTCATTGTATATAACAGGTACTTTAGGGCATTAGTATTTAATTCTCTGTTGGAACTGATAGAAAAGGGCTGCTGTAAATGATTATCCTACTTGATTTTTCTTCTGAGCTCTTACCAACGTTTCATGAATTATTTCTTTATTGTCTCCTACCCCACCCCTCACTAGAATGTAAACATATGGGCTTTGATTTTGTTCCCTGTTTATCCTCCATGCCTAGAGCTGGTATATATTAAAAAAAAAAAAAAAAAAACAAATCCACTGCCATCGAGTTGATTTCAACTCGTAGTGACCCTACAGGGCAGAGTAGAACTGCCCTATGTGGTTTCCGAGGAGCGCCTGGTGGATTTGAACTGCTGACCATTTGGTTAGCTGTCATAGCTCTTAACCACTATGCCACCAGGGTTTTCCTGGTATATACTAGACACTCAAAAGGCTGTTGTTGAATAAATTGCACAGCAGCAATTTGTGTTATAACTTTTTACGTAAAAGCTTTTCCATTGTTGAAACAATTCATGTTAAAACTTCTATATCCAGAAACATGTATATTATGGATTTCCTGAGTAGTGTAGTAAGACAAAAAATGTTAAAAGAATTGGAAAAGCTAAACATATTAGTCCAGATAATAATAACAGAAGGCTTTCCCATCTCTTTCCTGATTGAGCAGTTGGTCATTTATGTTTGGATGATGAAAGCCCAACCCAGTGCCTTTGAGTCGACCAACTGCTCAATCAGGATGAGAGATGGGGGAGGGGTTAATAATTTGAGGATGTTTTCTACAATCCTTCACGACAGAAAATAGAGTGGGCTTTCATTCAAAACACGATCAGAAATGGACTCCAGAGATTGGTGTGGGTAAGCCACTCAGTAAGAATTAATAACATAATTAAATTCTGTATCCTCATGAAAACCAAAATATGAAACCCAGTGCTGTTAAGTCGATTCTGACTCATAGTGATCCTATAGTACAGAGTAGAACGCCCCATAGAGTTTCCAAGGAGCACCTGGCAGATTTCAACTGCCAACCCTTTGGTTAGCAGCCGTAGCACTTAACCACTACGCCACCAGGGTTTCCATGCATCCTTATGAGCAGAGGAAAACCAAGAAACCCGTTTCATGCACTCTAGATTTTCAAAAGGAAAATATGATAAACGTAGGCCCCATTTAGGAGATAATTGAAAGGAAGTACTTTGAAAAGTCAATAACCCACAAGAAAACCCTATATAATTTTTCCCCGCTTTCCATGAAAAGTATGTACCAAGAAATAAAAATAACAAGCATTTGGGGGTAGAAGCTAAAAAGAGTACTGGTAAAGCCATACAAATTACTAGAGAAGAAATAGGGCATTTTCCCCAAACTCACAAGAGAGCTAATGTGAAAAGGATAATGACACCCAATAAATTGTAAATGAGGAGAATAATAACTACACCAGAAAGACTTTGAAGAGCGCCTTGCAAGTGTCTTAGAAACCAATAAAAGGAGGTTATTTCAACATGTGAATGGGAGGAAGTCACTCAACGAATAAGTGGAATCTTTGATCCTTGTGGATAAAGGATTTGCTCAAGAATGGAAAAGGGGACATTTTACAGGCTGAATTGTTTCACCCAAATTGAAAGAATAAATGGAGAATTCCTTTCCCATGATGTCCCCAAAGATGAACTATTTGGAATTACTTGACTGCATGCTACTTTACCAGGCTGGACAAAATCAATGTGGAAAAACTGTCAGGACAGAGAGATGGAGAATCTGCTGACTCTGATGGGTGGCTTATATCTACAAATGTGCAGCTGTAACCCCATTCAATGAAGGAGTTCAGAGGAGACCTGAAGAATCACGATCAGAAGAGTTTTGCCTTAATACCAGGCAAAGTCACAGAGCCTATAACAGCAATTAAAAAATCATTGAATATTTAAACAAAAATCATCTTTGGGAGGAAAGACAATGAGAATTTTAAAACTAAAAGCATGCTTAATTTGCTGGTTTCAGGATAGATGCGCTGGTCACTAAACAAATGAGAACTGATGAGTATCTTCTAGGCTAGTATATTTCTTTCCAATTGGCTTTAACTGGACTCTTCATCATGGCAACAGGGGTACAGACCACAGAATGCTGCGCAATCAATAGACAGCAACGTGCCCTCCTCTGAATGAAGTCCAAAGAGTAGGAATCCTCAGGGCTACCATTAAACATACACCTACTTCTTAACTTCTGTAGTAAAGAAATACTTAAGTGTTTGCTAAGTAGGTTACTTTCAAAATTTGACATGCTTCAAATGCCCTCATCATATACATTGTCTTCCTGTTTGACTGGGTGTGATAAGAATTACATATTACCATATTGTATTTTTGCTTATCTCTTATGACCTTACTGTTACTTGTGAATTTATTAACCAGTTAAAGTTACAGGTTTAAAACAAACTAAAACCCAGCACATAGTAAGCATTCAATAAATGTTAACTGTGTTTAAATTGATTTGTTTTAAGTAAATAAACAAAAATTTAGAAAATCAATCAATAAATTCCAGGCTGTCCACTCTCCCCTCCCAACTCCAACTTTCTTTTCTTTTGTACTGGGCTCCCTTCTGGAATTTCATCAGCTATCTCCAGCTCTATCAGCAACAGCCCTCTGACAAAAAGTTCCTGCTAATAAGGGTGCAAAAAAAATGCTCTTTATATGTTTTCATAGCTATTTATGTGAGTTCCCGGATGGCACAAACAGTTAAGCACTGGACTACTAAGCTGCAGAGGTTGGCAGTTTGAACTCACCCAGAGCTGTCTGAAAGTTCGCTGCCTTGGAAATCCTGTGGAGCACAGTTTTTAACACACATGGGGTCGCCATGAGTTGCAGTCAACTTGGAGGCAACTGTTTGTTAGCTTACCTAAAAATATTAAAGTTACTGAACAGTAATCCCATTCATTCCCTCACACATGCCCCAGCTTTGAGGAAGCCCTCCTTGGGTATGGTAATTTAGTCCTGATAAGTGTGTAAGGTTTGGGATGCAGCAGTCACCCATAGCTGAGGCACAGGCAGATAAGACATGGCATAAAACAGAGAAAGGGAAAAAAGAGTGAGAGAGACACAGACTATGGTTTAGGGCAGATGTTGTAAGACAGATGCCTATAGGGTGAGACAGGCAGAGATAAAACAGTAAGAAGAGCTGGGGACTGTGGTATTACTAAATTGCAGCCCATTTTTGCAACATGAGAGTGCAAGACCTACAGTATCTCATGATATTTTTAGAGATCTAGAAATCTGGATTTTTATGAGAACTTTACCCATTTTTAAAAAAGAAATCTCTGTGGGCCAAGCAAAACGCATCTGCAAATCAGATTCAAGCCACAGCTACAACCCTTAGCTAGAAGGGTCAATTCTCTAGCCTAAAATCTTTCAAATTCCTTCCCAGAACTGTGTCATATGACCACTACTAGGTGCAGGGGAGGCTGGGAAATTAGGTTTTTTTTTTAAGCTGAGTACATTGTTGCAGTAAAACCTGGATTCAGCTACTAGGAAGGAGACCACACATCCAACGGATGGAATATGCCCCATGCTTTGAAATACTAGGTCTAAGAGCAACCTCCTTTCTCCCTGCTCTTGAATGTTCCCTGGAGGTCCCCAGATCAACCAACTAGCCTGAGTATAATGTGACTTGTACTGTTTTATTATACAACTGCATTCAGTTGAAGGACTGCAATCACTGTGCTAAATGTGGCTGTTATCAATATAGTGTGTGTCTGGGTAAAGCAGACAAATGAGAAGGGAAATATATGCTAGAAATACCAGGTGCAAGAAATTAAAGCCTGAATCCCTATTTTGCTGGGCCTTTCATGACGTGACAGATGTACTCCTGTCACTGTCCCAGCCTCAAGACGAGCAAATGTCTGAGAAGTCATTAGATTTAAATTACTTAGGAAAATATCTCTGAAGTCAAAAGCTGTATGAACCAAGTACACATTTCTCATTTTCACGTCAGTGACCGTCCTATCAAAGAGTTAGATGTACCAACTTTAAAATGTGAAAGAGACGGCAATAATCTACTAGTAATGATGCAACAGGAAGCCCTGGTGGTTCAGTGCTATGGCTGCTAACCAAAGGGTCGGCAGTTCGAATCCGCCAGGCGCTTCTTGGAAGCTCTATGGGGCAATTCTACTCTGTCCTATAAGGTCACTATGAGTCGGAATCGATCGACGGCACTGGGTTTGGTGGTTTTTGGAATGATGCAATATCAATGGGTGTGGGTTGATCAAGACCTCTGGACTGCCATATTATTTTTCTTGATTTTATACTCTCTGGGCTTTACCTTAAACAACATAGGAGCAATACATCTAGTTGAGACACTAAGCAGAGTATCAGTTTCCGGTTTTCTGTAGTCTTTTTTTTTTTTTTTTTTTTGAACCTTTTCTTGTGATTTGAGTAAAATTTCACAAAGCGAATTAGTTTCCCATTCAACAATTTATACATATTTTATTTTTTGACGTAAGTTTTAATCCCCTCAATCCCCAGTTCCTTCCTGGGTTCCCCATTCCCATTAGCCCATCTTTCCTGCCCCTTCCTGCCTTCTGAATTTTGTTCTGGGGAAAATGCTGCCCTTTTGGTCTTGTGTGGTTGACTGTTCTGAGGAGCAGGTTCCTCAAGGGTGTTATTCACTTTAGGGGCCGGTTTATTGTTTGGCCGAAAGGTGATCTTCAGGAGTGGGTTCAGTTCCAGGTTTGAAGAGTATCTAAGGGCTATAGTTTCAGGGGTTCTACCAGTCTCTATCAGACTGGTAAATCTGGTCTTTTTTATAAATTTGAATTTTGTTATACAGTTTTCTCCCACTCTGTCCAGGACCTTCTATTATGATCCCAATCAGAGTGGTCAGTAGTGGTAGCCAGACACCATTTGATTCTCCCGGTCTCAGGCTAGTGGAAGCTTTGGTTCGTGTGGTCCATTAGTCCTTTGGACTAATTGTTTCCTTGAATCTTTGATTTTCTTCACTCTTCTTTGCTCCAGACAGGAAGAGAGCAATAGTTGTACCTTAGATGGCCGCTCACAAGCTTTTAAGACTCCAGTTGCTACTCACCAAAGTAGGATGTAGGACCTTGTCTTTATGGACTGTGTTATGCCAATTGACCTAGCTGTCCCCTGAAACTATGGTCCTAAGCCCTCAAGCCCAGTGACTCAGTCCCTCAAGGTGTTTGGTTATGGCAAAAAATTTTCATAACTTTGCCCACTGTGTGCTCTACTGTATACATGGATATGTTGGCAGCACATACATATATGTATATTCTCATGGGTGTACTCTCACACCTGTTCACCTTACATACCTAACTATGTATCCACTCTTAAATTATTGCTTGTTGTTATGTTATTGCAGAATTGTGTATTTACCTGCCAGTGCCTTCTTTTGCCTTGGTCATGTGGTGCTGACCTCTCCTTTATTGTGTATTGCCTTTCCCCTTACCCAAGTTAATACGTGTCTACTATTTATTTTGTGATTTTCCCTCCCTCCCACTCCCATCCCTGGTAACCATCAAAGAATGTTTCTTTCTGTGTGTAAACCTTTTATTGACTTTTTATAATAATGATATCACATAATATTTGCTTTTTATGATTGACTTATTTCACTCAGCATAATGTCCTCTAGGTTCATCCATGTTGTGAGATATTTTGCGGATTCATTGTTATTCTTTAACGTTGCATACTATTCCATTGTGTGTACATATCATGGTTTGATTATCCATTTAGCCAATGATGGATACTTAGGTTGTTTTATCTGTAGTCTTAAGAGGCCTGGAATTGCTCTTGATTTCTACCTAGAATATACTTTCTTCAAATTTTTTGAAGATCAAGTTTGTACTTAACCTCATTTTCCATTTACTGGGAAGAAAGAAAAATCATTTCCTTCCATTTTTACTTTTTACTTATTTCTCGGCATTTTTGTGGAGCTCTCCCCCACACTCCTCCACCAATTATGAAATCTTCTTTAATTAACATCTCTAGTCATCAGGATTTTCTAGAGCTAATGATGCCTGGGAGCCCTGGTGGTGCAGTGGTTAAGAGCTCAGCTGCTAACCAAAATGTCTGCAGTTTGCATCCACCAGCCGCTCCTTGAAAATCCTATGGGGAAGTTCTACTCTGTCCTTTAGGGTCACTATGAGTCGGAACTGACTCGATGGCAGTGGGTTTGGTTTTTTTGGGGGGGCTTAATGATGCACGAGGAGCCTGTCAATAGCAACACAATTCCACATACGAACATTAAATCCCTGGTACTGGAGTTGTTAACTCTGGGCCTTGCTGACCAGATCTTCGTGTTCCTTCATCTATTTGCATCGATGTGGGCTGCCAGCTTTGGTAGAGTCAATACTTGTGTTTCAATCTAGCCAAGTGTCTTCGAAGTTCATCCTTCTTTATTCTTCCAGTGAGAAATGTCAAGGCCCTGCCCTTTCCTGTAGTTTTAGGGAATGGCTTGTCCTCATCTTCATATTCCAAAGCAGGAATCAAATGAGAATGACTGTTTCCCTCTCAATCTAGCACTTTCACTTCTGTTACATTAGCCTTCAGCAACCCAAGCTAAGTCTCATGAGTCAAATCTTAATTTAGATTTTAAAACTATATTTCAAAATATGAAATACCCTTCTGTCTTAGATGGGGTTTGCTTTGGACTATATATATGGGAAATCCAGTTGCAGTGGCTTATCCAACATTTTTAAAAATCTCAACAAGTCCAGAGGTAGACTGGTGCAGCAGCTGTGCAAAGTCATTGCTGCAGGTTCGGTTGCCCGGAAAGCAACTCTGGGATGGAGAATGCACACAGGGAGTTTACTGAGGAACGCTCTTGGGATCAGTCCCTATGGGATAATGAAAGGAAGCAGGATTGGACAGAGAACAAGTTGGGCTGTGGAGCCCTCACAAGAGGACCTCAGCCAATCACGTGAGATCTGAAGCTGTGATGGTTTTTTTAGAATTTTCCTGAGTTGGGGCAAGGGAACAGGCCTTTACACTCCCTCAGAAACCAGTCACTGGATGTGGGTTGCCCACCAGGAAGGAGGCATGACTTTGGGAGGGGTACCATCTTCAGCTGAGGGTAATTCCCAGAGAGGGCTCACAGCTAATGGCTATCCACTGGCCACACTCCCAGCAATGCAGGGTAACAGACTCCAGTCCTGAAGGGAATCTGGGTAGAGAAGGTCTGTGCCCACCACAGTCGTCATGTCCTAGGCTCCTTCTACCTTTCTGAGCTGCCACTCTTAGCATTTGGCTTTCACGCTTACGGTTGCTTCATGCTCTCAAGATGACTATTCCACCCCGTGCCTTATTTCTGCACTTGAGGCAGAAATAAGAAGGGTGCAACAAGGACGAAGAGGTAGCACCTATGTTAAGAAAGGAATGATTTCCCAGAGATGTCCATCAATCTTCTGTTTACATCTCACTGGCCACAACTTGTCACATACGTATTTCTAGATGCAAGAGCTGATGGGAAATGTATGTTCTAGCCAGACACATTGCTGCCTCGATGAAAGTCAGAATTCAGAGTTTTGATTTTCAAGAAAAAGAGGAGAAAGGAGATTGGAATTAACAACTAGCAATACTCTCACACCATCTGATTTTCAAAAATAGTTCACTCTCTTTGACAAGAAGTTGGCAATTCTCTGTAAACCTCAAGCATTTTTTCCCTAATTTCTTCCCAGAAGCCACTTCTCTATCCTAATCACACACGAGTTGTACTACTTCCTTCTGTGGCCACTGCAGGTTAGGGTTCCTTTTCTAGTAGTCATGATTATCTCAAAAGGTAAACCTTAAACTTCTTTCTTACTGATTCATCATTTCTCTCTTTTGCCCTTTTTCTCTCTCACACACAGGCACAGAAACACCTGATTTTACTCTTCCCATGTTTTTGAGAGTAGAGTGATAGTAACAAAGTGCCCTCATTTCATCCAGTCTAAAATCATCATTGTATCCTTGTCAGTGTGGGATCAAACTAAAGTGCATCTACAGATAAAAAAGGAACCATTAGCAATAACGGATACACAGAGGATAGAGGTATAGCAAATCCAAGGGAGGGAATCCAGCCAAAGTAGAATGGACTGGGAAAAAGGCTGCCAGGTTGGGCAAATAAAAATACAGGACACCCAGTTAAATTTTAATTTCAGATAACTAACGAATATTTTTAGTATAAGTATATCCCAAATATTGTATGGGACACACTGATACTAAATATTTATTTGTTGTTTATCTGAAGCTAAAATTTAACTGTTTACCCTGTGTTTTATCTGGCAACCCTGACCAGGAGGAATAGTGTCCACACCATCACAGAGCTGAATACAGCTACTGTGCCCACTTCTCTAACTGCTGACTTCACCTCCTCCCCTGGAGCTTTCCCATAAACCTCTAGCCTGAGAACTACTGTCCAGTATGTTTGCAAAGTCATCAAGACAGCTAAAGCTGAAGCATTCTTTGCAAAAACTTACATTTTTTATTATTTCCTGGAACACAGACCCTCTTGGGCATGTAGATGAGCTTCAGGTGGGTCTCTGAATCCACTGAAATTGTGGCCTTATATTATTTTCATTTATTTATATTCATTCATTTATTCATCCTTTCATTTAGTCATTCAACAAACATTTATGGCTCCTTACTGTATTCAAGGCACTAAACAAGGTCCAGAGATAACAGTCAAATAACACAGAGTCCCTTCATTCAAGATGTCCCTGTTATATTTGACATAACCTACTCTCGGGTGTAGTTAATGGTGGTGTGCCAGGGACCCTTGGTGAATTCTGCAGACATGGCTGGAGGCCTTCTTGGCAACTAGCCGTGGTGTAAGTCTGTCATTTGTGAGTACATGGACTCAGAAAACTTGTTAGGAGCACACAATGCTTCAAAAGGTAGACCACGCCATTGCATTGAGTACTGAAGGGAGCTTGAAGTGAGGGGTATTCTGCTATCTTGCATTATTAGATCATGAGACTCTTTCCACACTTGCTACTGTGTAGCATTCACTCTAAGAGGACAGAAGTTCAAATGGGAAGCAAAGAATAGTAATTGGAGGTTTTCACTGTCAAGCACTGCGAACGAACAGGACACTTAAGGGAGAGAAGTAGTGAGAAGGTCTTTTCACAGGACTTGATCACAGAGAAACTTCTTAACCTGCCTCTCCAAAGACAGGGTTTGGAGAGGGAGTACGGTGGTCTCTAATCTCTACCCTTTGAAATAGCTGAACAGTTTAAGGAAAGAAACCTCACAGGCAGAGATGCTGGGAAAGCAGTGCTAGTTATTCGTGAGATTAAGGGCTTTGCTGAAATACTCTCACAACTAATGTCTAATTCTATCATTGACTTTGGACTGGCAAAGAAAAGGGCTAATATCAACCTTCCTTTTTCAGACCTACTCCTCCCTAAGAACTCGGAATACAGAACTACGTACTTCTTCCCAGCCTCTACAAAGAAGGGAGCAGATTTTGAACATGTATTCTACTCCTGAGGGATGTTGTCATCTTTTATTTTGAAGTTTCTAGTGATTAGATTTGAGAGACAGAAAGAGAAGATAGATTCAAAGATCCCAGATTTATCTTAAAAACACAGCCCATAGCCAGAATGCTCTTTAGAAGCAAGGATGGCAAGACTTGTCTCACGTACTTGGAACATATTATCAGGAGATTCCAGTCCTTCTGGATTCAACAGGGCTTGTAAAACATACTACAGAAAATCTCCACCCTTAGGTATGTCCCAAGTGCCCCCCTTCTCAGGGGAGGCCATAGATCCTTCTATGCCTCAGGGGACCCATGCTTTGGAGGGCTTCCTTGAAATTTTCTGTCCCCTTCTTGTAGGTATGGCAACACCATTTGCGCAGCTTGCCCAGAGCCCAGACTGGGATCTCTGTGGACCTTGTTGCCTGTTTTGTCCTTTGGAGCACTCTCTAATTCTCTGCCTCATGGGTAGAGTTCACCAGATGCCCCAAGAAACTCAGGCCCATGTATCTGTGGGGTTGTCACAGACCTTCTGGGCTAGGTCCTGAATCTAGAATGGCAGTTTGGTGAGCAGATTGTTCCTGATGGCAAAAGCAGTACTTCTTGTGTGGGATCACATGAGATTAGAATAAATTCACAGCTGGGGAAAAGATAATTTGCCAGCACCACTAACCAGCAGAGCTCAGGACAGAAGCAGCTCCTGTCCAGGCATAAACGGTCCACTGACTTTGAATATCTTTCCCCCCTGCAGGGACCTGTGATGGCTTATTCCAGGAGAATAGGCCCTTGAAGGCAGACTGCAACCATTTCAGCAGTGCAGTGGAGAGGTGGGTGTATCATATTTGACACCACTTTGCCTATTAAACAGGGTCCTCACCTTCCACATCAGGGACAAAAGGACTGGTGGCTCCACTCAGGTCACCCAGCCACTCGTGACAGGGGTCCAAGGATAACTGGTACCTCCCAGTCCTTACAAACAAAAGCACTGGGGGCCCATGGTCCATCTGCAGATCCTACCCACCTGTATGCTCTAAGGAACAGGGACGCGCTTTCTTCACAGACACTTGGGAGACGTTTCTCAGCCCCCTGCCTTGTTCACAGCATGACTCCCTGTTGCAACCAGATACCAGTACCTACAACAATCATCTCTGCCCCTCTAAGATTGTAGGACAGAAACTGTGCCACAGACTAGATGATCAGCTACCTGGACACCTGAGCTGAATCCACACAAGAAAAGTGAATGGGCTCCTAGACTGATATATCTGATAACAGCTCTAGCCATCTGGGGACAGGACAGCAGAGTTTCAAAGGTGAAAATAATCCAGCTAGCTCACTCAAGCAACCCATCTGAGCATATCAAAACAAAACAAGCGAAGAAGCTAGGATACAGGAAGCAAAAAATCTTGTGAATGGGTCACTAGGGGTAATAGTGAGTGGTGCCACTCCCTTTTCCACCCCTTGATTCCTGGACCCATGAATCCTGGCTATGGGAGATACAACACCATATATTGGACGCTGGTTTAGAGCATATACAGCCTCTAGGTGAACACTGCCCTAACCCTACGAGGTATTGCCACCTGGCTGGCACCGTAATTGTGTCTTTAGGAGTCCACTCCATCATTCTATCAAACCAGCTACTTCAGGATGATGGGGAACATGGTAAGACCAATGAATTCCATGAGCATGGGCCAACTGCTGCGTTTCATTTGCTGTGAAGTGAGTCCCTTGATTCAAGGAAATGCATGTGGGATACTATGATGGTAGATAAGGCATTCTGTAAGTGCACGGGTGGTAGTTATGGCATAAGCATTGAATGCAGGGAAGGTAAATCCGTATTCAGAGTAAGTGTCTATTCCCGTAAGAACAAAACTTTGCCCTTTCCATGATGGAAGTGGTCCAATGTAATCAGCTTGTCACCAGGTTGCTGGATGATCACTTTGAGGGATGGGGCCATACTGGGGACTCAGTGTTGGTCTCTGCTGCTGGTAGATTGGGCACTTAGCAGTGGCTGTCACCAAGGTGGCCTTGATGAGTAGAAGTCCATGTTGCTGGGCCCATGTGTAACCTCCATCCCTGCCATTGTGGCCACATTGTTCATGAGCAATGATGGGAGTACCTGGGAAAAGAGGATGAGTGGTTCCAACAGAACACGCCATCCTATTCACTTGATTGTTAAAGTCTTCGTCTGCTGAGGTCACTCTTTAGTGAGCGTTCATATGAGACACAAATATTTTCACTTCTTTGGCCCATTCAAAGAGGTCTATCCACATACCTCTCTTCCCCATAAATCCTTGTCTCCAGTTTCCCAATCATATTCCTTCCAAGTCCTGGACAATCCAGCTAAACCGCTGGCTGCAGCCCATGGATCAGTATACATACATTTGCACATCTGGCCATTTCTCCTTCCAGGCAAAGTGAACACCAAGGTGCACTGCTTGAAGTTCTGCCCACTGGGAGGATTTCTCTTCACCACTGTCCTTCAGGGAGGTCCCAGCAAGAGGCTGTAGTGCTGCCGCTCTCCATTTTCAACTAGTGCCTCCATTATTGTGCAGAACCATCTGTAAACAAGGCACGAGTTTTCTCACCTTCAGTCACCTGATCATAAGGAGCTCCCCATGAGGTCATAGGTGCAGACTGGGAGATGAAAGGTATGTGACAGGAGTGGAGACCATGGCATTTGGGCCATTTCCTCATGAAACTTACTTGGGCCTTCACATCCTGCTCAGGCCTGATCTTGTAGATACCACTTCAGTTAATGATGGAGTGCTGGTGTGCACATCCAACTTTACAACTGTGGGTCAGACAACGTCCAGTTCATAATGGGAAGCTCAGGCCACAGGTTGACTCGGTGGCCCATGGTTAAGTGTTCAGTCTCTACTAAGGCCCAGTAACAAGCCAAAGGTGTTTCTCAAAAGGAGAGTAGTTATCTGCACAGAATGGCAGGGCTCTGCTCCAAAATCCTACAGATCAGGGCTGTGATTCACCAAGAGGGGTCTGTCCTTCTAAACAAAAAAGAAAAAGAAGAAAAAGGCATTGGCCAGATTAATGGCTGCATACCAGGTACCAGGAGGTGTGTGAATTTGCAGTTCACTCCTCCAAGGAAACTCGCCTTCCAACTGATTGGCTGCTCACATCAGATCACAAAATGGAGGCTGATTACATAATTTCTGCCAAACTCCCGAGAATCGTGGCCTAACCAAACTGACATATAACATTAACCATCACAGTGGTGATGAAAATGTTCTGAAGTAGACACTCATGATGGTTGAATAAGATTGTAAAAGTACATAAAGCCACTATATTACACACTTTAAAACTATTAAAACATTTTATTTTATGGGAAATCTACTTGTTTAAAATGGTATAAAGTATAAAGTGACCTGGAAAAATACTACAACAAAATCAAAGAAATTCCCACTCAGGTGAGTTGAGGAAAAGGTGTGCTTCTGGAGCTGATATTCCCTAGCTGTGAATGAGGGGTGGCTGTGGAGGACATAGAGCAAATGAATCAACCTCTGGTGACTGAGGCAGAGCTGGAGATGGAGGACCTGGTGCTCTATGGAGCTTTGATATACAGCAGTAGCAGGATCAACATAAGCAGGTGGTCTGGGAGCTGGTTCTGAAAATGACCCATGTGGTCTCTGTCCCCAGGAGCTCACAATCTATCTGTAGGGGAGACCCGAAGATGGATAAAAGAATGAAAACAAATACATGCAAAGAAAAGAGCATATTTTATTGAGAAAATAACATAAGGTGCTGTGAGATAAGGCTGGTGTGTGGTCCAAAAGTGACATTTATGTGTGACCAGAATGACAGAAGGGACCAGCCCTGCTCTTGTCTGGGGACAGAATGCCAGGGAGAAGACACAGCTGGTACAGAGACTGGGAGGCAGACGTGAGTTTTTCCAGAGAGGGAGTTGAAATGCAGCCAGTATGGCTAGAGGGAATGGAGGAGGAGAGGAGGCAGGGATAAGGAGAACAGGTCCAGGACCCATGACCTGGTAGGCTGGAGGGGTTATCTCCTGCTCTATGATAACAACACCCCCAAAACTAATGACTCACAACACACCATGGCACACAGTCTCTGTGGGCCAGGAATCCAGGCATGGCTTACCTGGTGACTGCCCCAAGTTCAGGAAACTATGGTTGTGGTCTCAACTGAGTCTTGACTAGGGAGGATCTGCTCCCTACTCACTTCCATGTTACGAGCAGGACTCTGTGAGCTGTTGGTCTGGGGGGCCTAACTTCCTCTCTGTCTGTTGACCAGGACCCTCCCTCAGGTCTTTGTCACATGAGTCCCTCCATGGGCAGGTCACACATCACAGCTGCTTCCTGGGGGGAGGGAGAGAAATAAATGACAGAGAGAGAGATGACTGAGAGACAGAGAGAGAGAATAAAAGAAAGCCAAGAAACATTGCCCTAAGTGGGGTCATTATGAGTTGAAATCGACTCAGTGGCACCTAACAACAACATTCTTGAGAAGCGAGTCCCTGAGTGCAATCCACACCGAGGGGACGGGGTCACACAGGATATGGAGACCAGGAGTTAGGATTGTCGGGAGCCTCTGTGCAGGTTATCCACCCCCTAGTCTGAGATGAGGCACTGGGTCAGATTCTATATAATGGGAGTTACTGGAGGGTTTCATGGAGAGGGTAACAATATCTGACGTTCGTTTAATTCCAACCCCATCCTAGTGCAGTTGGGGAAATGAGGCCAAGAGTAGAAGTGACTTTCCCAAGCTCACACCACCAGGGCCCACCCCTCTTTGGAGATGTACTCCATGCTGCTCCCCACCCCTGCTTGAAATTCTTCCATCTCTGAGTTCATGCATTAGCTACATGAGCAGATGACCCAATAGGCGAGGTAAGCATGGTGAACACCACATCTCTGACGTGGCAAAACCCATGTGAAATTGCTCACTAAAGATTAGTAAGTAAGCACAAGTAGACATGTGCTTATCTTGCTTATAGGGTCATCTGCTCCCCGTCAGGGATTGTATATTTGAAAAGAGGCTTTGATTCTGTAGGAAGGTGCTGTGGGGTTGGGAGAGACAGATACCAGCCATACCTAGAAGCAGAGTACTGGATATGGTGGAAAAATATGAAAAGGTAAAAATGTTCATTACAGATGATCTGGGAAGCAGGTAAGGCCTGTCCTTACCTTGACTATTAGATAATCCACCCCTGATTAGCTTCAGGTAATGCCAACCCATGGGTTCTATAGGTATTATCTCACGTATACCTGCTGATATCAGTCCCTAGGAAGAAGACACTAATATGATCCCTATTGTGTGGGTAAGGGGACTCGGGAGGCTCTGCGAAGCACAAAGACTTGTCCAGGGTCACAAACTGCTTGAGAGGGATGAGCTTTGTTTGAACCCAGCTCTGTCTGCTCAAAGCTGGGGCCCTGGCTACACCCAGGCCTTCCCCAGGTTCTGGGGGCAGGGGGAGGACTGTGTTGATGTCACTGTGTACAGTTATGGAGATGGCATGGGGAGAGGTGAGCATTCAGCAGCCCACAGGGGACTTTGGAGAGGTCTTAACTGACATCAGGCCCAAGTCAGGAGACCAGGACATGACCTCACTTCCTTGACGACAGAGTACATAGAACTTGGAACCCTGGTAACCAGCCCCCTATCCAGCTCACTTGAGTGGAGACACTCAAACTAGGAATATATTTTCTTGTTGTCTCCCATCTTCCCTTGTATCAAAGCTTGAGAGACCCAGGAGTTCGGCACTTTCACCAAAGCTGAGACATGGTCTCGTCTCCCAACCACAGAAGCTCAGGCCGTTTACCAAAAAGAATCCGAAGGTAACACAGGGTGGCCCAGGGCTGCCAATCCAGGCCAGGCCGCCACTGTGATCCCACCTGGGCAGCCCCACACCCCTCCCCTAGGTCATACCATCCCCCAGGCCATGCCAGCCCTTGTCCTTATAGGGTCCCTGGTAATGGGCACTGGGAGGAAATGTGGACAGAACTGATGAGGCAGAAAGTTGCTCGATGAGGCAGGGACCATTTGGGAGAGAGGTGGTGGGGGTCGGGGAAGAAGGAGCCATGTGACCCGGGGAGATTTGGGAGGGGAGGAGTGATAATGAGGATGATGAAAATGGGGCTGCTGCTTCAGGACTAGCACACATTGAGGGCTCCACCAAGCTCCATCCCCATGGTCTCTCACCATACTGGGTTCATGGGCCTGAGTCTGACCGTGGCTGGGACTAGTGATCAGGTTGGGTGCCTTGGGGAGGCTGCGGGCTAGGCTGGCAAATGTGGAGACCTCTTTTAGTTCCCTTCCCTCACCATCCCGATAACACAGAACACTGGGATGTAAGTCTATCCAGGGGTTCCAGTTCAGACCAGGCCTTAGGGAGGGACTGTACGGGTCACAGGCTGAGTCAGCACTCTCACCTGGGTCTTCTCTGATATCCAGTTCACCCTGAGTGTGGCAGTCGACATGCAGCCCTAGCTGCTGGCATTGCCTGGGCTACTGCTGACCCTGTGCCAGCCCAGCTTCTGCCAGATCCTGCTGCAATCAGATCCTGATTTTTCTATCTGTTGACTTGGTCAGGCCTGGATGGTGTTGCCCACAGGCCAACCCATCCAGCATGGGGGAACTGGGAGCTCCTCAGAGGCACAAGGGCTTGAGGGGCAGAGAGGGAAGGAGGTAGCTCGGGGGGCTCTTGATACCTCCCTGTCCGCTGCTGGCACTGTCTCTGCAGAACTGCCCCCAGGAGATCCCCAAGGAAAAGGAGAATGGCATCGTCTACTCGGTCTACCCCAAAAGCGGGACCAGAAAGGACTGGCACAGGTTCTGGGTGAGTATGGAGGGAGGGGAGTGGTGTCCCCACCTAGGGACCCGAGATGAACAGAGGGGGCCCAGGACCCGGACACCACCCTGTAGACCTCAGGTCCCTCACAGGGCTTTCCCTCTTGAGGGTCGCCAGTCCCCTCCCAAAGGAATCAACCTTTCTCCCCTCTCCCCCCCACTGCCTTCCCTCCCTTGGCCAGCTACAAAGTCACTCTTCCCATATTTGTAGGAATATCAGAAATGAGTTTTTTATACTGTCCTCACTTCACATCAGCCTATACATCTTTTGCGTGTTGCTGCTGTTTTAGTGTTTAACTTCCAATGCCAGGGCCCCACGCAGCAGTTGGCTGGACTGTCCTTCCACACCTTCTCCCAGCCTCACATATCATCACACTTAGACTTCTTTTACCCTAAAGTGCAGGGCTCAGGCTATGACACACCTTTTTCTACAACCTGCAATCTCGCAGAATACATCACATGACCCCTTCAGGTCAGGGGCTATATCCTGACTCGACGCACAATGTTCCAGAAGGAAGGCCGGTCCCCACAGTGACTGAGCCTCTCACTGCTGCTGGCCCTGGACTGATTCCTTGTGCTGCCCTTTCAGCAGGGCTGCAGGAGCACTTACGTGTGTCCTCATACACTGACCCACCCGGTATAGACTCCCAGGAGTGGCATGCTGGGGGAAGGATGTGCACATTTCAAGTGAGGATCAGTAGAGCCAGACTCCTTTCCCAAAACAGCGGTCGCAGACCCGTGGCCCAGTAGTCTGTGACAATGGGTGTGTCCCTGCATCGAGCCAGTTCCGCGTATTAGGGTTCTTTTCCATTTTGCCAATCTGCTGTCAGGGTGGCCAATGGAACTGCAGGGTGGCTTTGAGTTGCTTTGTGGCCCTAAGACGCGGAGCCCCCTCTCACTCCTTTACTGGCCATTCGGATTCACTCTTTCTGAGTCATTTGTTCAGATCCTGGGTCCTGTGGGGGTCTTTCTCCCACCCAGAATCTCCAGGCTCTCACCCTTGACTGGATCTGGGTGCGCCCTAGCCTCAGGTTCTCAAAACCCCCTAATGTACAGAAAGAAAAACCTGTGTCTGGCTTATCTCATGGGTGTGTCTGCTCTGTGCACTGTCTCCAGCTGGGAAAGAGTGAGCTTGCACCGGACGTTCCCCTCTGAGTCAGGAGCAGAACAGATCTCATGTAGCACAGAGGGAACATCACAGAACCCTAGCGTCAGATGGTTCTGGGCGCTGACTAGGTGACTTCGAGCAGACACTAGATGTTACCAAGCCTCTGTTTTCTCATCTGTGGAATGGGGTATTTTGTGAGGACTCAATGGGATACTGCTCTTCCTCCAGGGTGGTACCATGGTTACTTAGTTAACAAAATCCCTTCAGGTTCCTAATGTTTTTAATCATCCCCCACCTCTAATCCTGCTTGGAAAGCCGAGGCCTGTTTTCTGCTGAAGGTACTCGTGTCCCACCTCCTACCACAGGTCACTGAGGGAGAGGGAGTGCCTGGGCTGAGCTCTGGGGCCCCAACCCTCCTGGTGGTTCATGGGGCTGCCTCTGACAATATGTCCTTCCTCTGTCCCACCCCAGTGTGTCTGTGGTTCTGACGAGGACCTGGATGCGGCCTGGGTGATGGAAACCATCAGGGCAGGCTCACTGGAGAAGCTGGTTGAGCACTTGGTGCCTGCCTTCCTAAAGGGTGACTTCTCCTACATCGAAATCTTCCTTGGGACCTATAGAACCTATGCCACCACCCAGCAGACCAGCTGTTCCAAAGGTGAGCACCCCGTCCTCCACAGCCCAGGGCAGATTCTGAACCCTACCAGTTCTGAGTCTGGAGAATCCCACTTCACCACTCAGAGCCTGTGTGCTCCATTGAGAAGTGAGGTGGTAAAGGACAAGTCAGCTAGAATTACTGTCAGGAGCCCATGGGACAAGCCATGGAAAGTGTGTACTGGAGCCTAGCTCTTTGGTAAAGAGTGTTGGAAGTGCTGGGGTGTTCACATTTATTATTTTCTTCTCCCCCATGAAGAAGCTGCCTCCCTCACCCCTCACTGACTACGTGCTCTTGAGCAAACCTATTTCCTACTTGTGAAGCAGGATTGAGATTCAATTTAATGTGTCCTTGTTCTTGGTCGACTCAACTCGAAGGCAGTGGGTTTAGTTTTGACATTTTTTTTTTTTTTTTTTTTTGTCCTGGTATAGCCAGAACAGGGGCTCCTCTTCCTGGAGGCTGGAAGAGGGGCCCCAGGACTCTAAGATACCTGGGAAGGTGCTGGTTGGGTTGACTCATTCACCAATTATCCATGAAGCCCCTCCTGTTGCAGACACCGTTCTAGGCACTTAGCATCATTCAGTAGACGAACAAGATAGGCAGCCCTGCCCTCCTGGGCCTCCATTCTAGTCAGGGAGTCAGACAGGAACACCAGACATCTTAAGCAGGTAGTGTCCACAATGCATTCAATGTGACACCCGCACGCCACCTCTAGGTATGGATGTAACCACCCCTATTCTGCCCAGGATGATGAACTCCATGACCAGCTGAAAGGGTCAGTGGACTTTGGGTGGAGAAAGAGGGGCTCCTGCCTATATGGACGGGTGGAGGCTATAGGGATTCTGTGTCTGGATTGGGGCTGGGCAGACCCTGGGCCCCACTAGAGGAATGAGTTTAGGAGCACCCCCTGCAGGACGTAAGCAGTCATAGAGCTGCGGGTGGAACCTGGGCGTCCTGGGGAGCAGAGGGGAGTCTGGGGACTCAGAAAGACCCCTGAGAGAACCTATCCCCCCACAATCCCCTCACATTTTTGCTTGCCCCCTCCCCTACTGGAGGCCCAAAACAGGAGGTGAGGAGGGCCAGGGGGTGGAGAAAATTGCTCCCAAATCCCGATCCCCAGTCATGGCTGCTCAGCTGCATGTGGGGCCCCTGTCCCAGAGGAGTACAGTGTCCATGGGAGAAGAGGCCCTCACACAAGTGCAGAGAACCAGGCAGCACGCTGGTGCACACACTTCAGAGGAGGGGCCCTGTGGTCTGGGCATCTGGGTCAGGGGATGGACCCTCCGTATCGCCCAGCATCAGATAATCCTGGAGCACTATTGTGTGTCAGGCTGTGAGGTGAACATGCAAACACACATCTCCGTGCCCTTAGAGGGTTACCATCCAGTGGGGACAGAGAGAGATGTAATTCAGGCTCCCCGAGCAGGGAGAGTTGTACAGATCATTGATGGGGAGCTTCCTGTGATGGAGGCTGTGTGGTAGCCCTCTGCTCAGTGACCAGGCCTGCCACTGCCAGGATAGCCAGAGGGTGTGAGGCAGGGTGGTGCTGACCTTTGGAAGCACGGGCAGACACAGGGCCCTTTGCAGAGGTGCCCTGGGAGGGCAGTGTGGTGGGAAAGCAAGGCCTCTGAACCTGCTCTTTACCACCCACCCCCAGTGCCATCTCTTTTATCCTGGGCACATGGCTGAAGGAATACTTGGAGGATTACGATCAGCCCCCATACTTCCCCTGCCTAAAGCTCCTGGTAGACTATGTGCAGGTGAACATGCCAGGCTCACATCTGGAGCACCGTGCCCAACTTCTCTTGGCCCAGCTGGATCAAATGAAAGTCACTGAGACAGAGTCAGAGGGTGAGGAGGACTGGACATGCCTGCATGTGAGCTTCTGAGGGGGACATGGGAAGGCTGGGGTTGAGCCACAGCGCAGAGTAACCTCAGACCCTCCTCTGGTAGGCTACAGTCTAAGAAGACTTCCCGGGGTGGAAATCTTGGGAATGGGCTTCTTTTGGTGGCAGTGAGATGTTTTCCATCATTGGAAAGCACGAGGAAAGGCAGTCATATTGGTGAACATTTCTCCTCTTGCAGCTCTGGAACCACAGCCAGCACCAGTTGTAAAAGTACCTCAGGATCTATCTTTGCCCCAAGAATCGGCTACTGCACCATGTTCTGGGGCATATTCTGCTCCTGTACTGGCACCGGAGCCCCATAGCACACCACCTATTACATTGCCAGCTCCAGCACCGCACCAGATGGAGAGCTGGCTGGAGGGGTGGATTCCCATCCAGGGTCACCTCCAGAAGTGGCTCCCGAACCACTGGCTGATGTCAGTCCTGCTCCTGCTGCAACAGCAGAGCTCCATACCACACCAGCTCTTTTATCACCAGCACCTACACTGGCACCAGAAGAAGTGCCAGCTGGAAGGTCAGAGTCTTACCCTGGGGCACCTTCAGAGCCAGCTCCTGGACCACTGGCTACTGTCAATCCTGCTCCTGCTCCAACATCAGAGCTCAATGTAGCCCAGGCCCTCCTCCAGCTCCATCACAGCATCCGATGGACAACTGGATGGAGAGGTGGATTCCCATCCTGGGCTTCTTCCAGAACCGGAACCTGGACCACCAGCTGATGTCGATTTTGCTCCTGCTCCAACACAGGAGCTCCGTGGAGCACCAGCTCTTCCATGACCAGCTTCAGCTGTGGCAGCAGAGGGATAGAACGAGGGAGGTTCGGATTCTTAACCTGGACCACCTCCAGAGCGAGACACTGGACAACCTGGTGATGGAGATCCTGGTCCTGAACCGACACCGAAGCTCAATAGAGCATCACCAGCTCCAGCACTGCCAAGAGATGGAGAGCTGGATTTTTACACTGGGCGACTACCAGAACAGACTCCAGGACCAATTCCTGCATTATATTCTGTCCTTGCAGCAACGTTGGAGCCGGGTACAACAACAGGTCCTCCATGAGCAAGTTGAGCAGACAGAGAGCTTGCTGAAAGATCAGATACTTTTCCTTGGCCAACACCATAATGGACTCCTGGACCACCTGGTGGAGTTGATCATGCTCCTGGACTAACACTGGACCTCCATAGAGCACCATCACCAGCTGCATCATTGGTACCAGATGGACAGCTGGCTGGAAGGTCTGATTCTTATCCTGGGCTACATCCAGAACTGCCTCCTGGACCACCGGCTGATGTCAACCCTACTCCTGCTGCTACACCAACACCAGAGCTCACTGTAGCCCACCACCTTCCATCTCCAGCTCTGGCCTGGGCACCAGGAGAACAGGCGGCTGGATGAGCTGGATTCCAACCCTGCACAACCTCCTGAAATGGTTCCTCTGTCACCTGCTGATGTTGATCCCGCTCCTGCACCAACACCAGAGCTCCTTAGAGCACCAGTTTTTCCACAATCAGCTCCAGCAGTGACACTAGACAAAGAGCAAGCTGGAGCATTGGATTCCTATCCTGAGTCACCTTCAGAAGTGGCTTCCATAGCACCAGCTGATGTCCATTCTGATCCTGGACCAACACTGGAACTTGTTGAAGCCACAGGTCTTCCTTCTCCAGCTTCATCACCGACACTAGATGAAGGGCCAGCTGGAGGGGTGGATTTCCATCCTGGGCCACTTCCAGCTGGCTCCCAGATGAACAGCTGATATTGATCCTGCTCCTGTTCCAACACTGGAGCCCCATACACCATTAAGTCTTCCATCTCCAGCACCGTTTGGGGCACCAGAGGCTGAGCTAGATGCCACACCTCCTCCACAGCAGCTCCTTATTGACAGCCAGGGAACATCTGCTCCAGAAGCAGACCCTTATTTCTCCTCACCTGAGTGGGTAGATTTGGGGTTTTGTTGCAGTATTTTTCCAGCTCAATTTATTCTGTATAGTTTACAGTATTTTAACTGGTAGATTTCTCATTAAATAAAGTTTTGTTTTAATAGCTTTCGAGCGTGTAATATAATGGCTTTATGTACTTTCAGAATCCTATTCACCATCATCAGTATCTCCTTCAGAACATTTTCATCACCACTGTGATGGTTAATGTTATGTGTCGACTTGGGTAGGCCACGATTCTTAGGGTTTTGGCAGACATTATGTAATCACACTCCATTTTATGATCTGATGTGAGCCTCCAAGCAGTTAGAAGAGGCATTTCCTTGGGAACGTGGCCTGTAAATTAATACATTTCCTGGGGTATGCAGCCATAAATCTGGCCAATGCGTTTTTTCTCCATTCCTGTTTAGAAGGACCACCAGAATCAGTTTGCCTTCAGATGGTAAGGCCAGCAATACACCTTCACTGTTTTATCTCAGAAGTATATCAACTCTCTAGCCATAAGTCATAATTTAATCAACAGGTACCTTAATCACCCTTCCTTTCCACAATACATCACACTGATCCATTGATGACATTATGTTGATTGGACTTAGTAAGCAAGAAGTATCAACGACTCTAGAGTTATTGGTAGAACATTTGCATGCTAAACCAAAAAACCAAACCCAGTGCTGTCAAGTCGATTCCGACTCCTAGCGTGCTAGAGAGTGGGAATTATTCCCAAAAAATTCAGATGTCTTCTACCTCAGTGAACTTCTAGGGCTCCAGTGGTGTGGGCTTGTCAAGATGTTCCTTGTAAAGTGAAGGATAAGTTGCTGTATCTGGCCCCTCCTACAACTAAAAAGGAGGCACAAACCCTGCTGGATGTCTTTGTATTTTTGAAGCAACATACCCCTCATTTGGGTGTGCTACTCCAGCCTATTTATCAAGTGACTTGAAAAACTGCTAGTTTTGAGTGGGGCCCAGAACAAGAGAAGACCTTTCAACAGGTTCATACTGACATGCAAGCTGTTCTGCCACTTCAGCCATATGATCCAGCTGATTCAGTGATGTTTGCAGAGTCACTTGCAAATAAAGATGTTATTTGGGGTCTTTGGCAGGCTCCTATTGCTGAATCACAGTGCAGATCTTTAGGATGTTGGAGCAAAGCCCTGCCATCCTCCACAGATAACTACTCTCCTTTTGCGAAACAGCTTTTGTCTTGTTACTGGGTCTTAGTAAAGACTGAACTCTTAACTATGGGCCACCAAATCACCAAGTGACCTGTGTCGCCCGTCATGAATTGGGTGTTGTCTGACCCACAGAGCCATAAAGTTGGATGTGCACAGCAGCACTCCATCATTAAATGAAGAGGTATATATGATACAGGGCCTGAGCATGACCTGAACACTCAAGTAATTTGCATAAGGAAATGGCCCAAATGCTCAGGGTCCCCACTCCTGTCACATTACCTGTCCTCTCCCAGTTTGCACCTATGGCCTCATTGGGAGTGCCTCATGGTCAGTTGCCTGAGGAAGAGAAAACTCGTGCCTGGTGTATTGACTGTTCTGTGTGACATGCAGGCACCACTTGAATGTGCACAGCGGCAGCGCTGCAGCCCATTTCTGGGACTTCCCTGAAGGACAGTGGTGAAGGGATATCTTCCCAATGGCAGAACTTCAAGCAGTGCACCTGGTTGTTCACTTTGCTTGGAAGTAGAAATGGCCAGATATGCAACTGTACACTGATTCATGGGCTGTGGACAATGGTTTGGCTGGATAGCCAGGGACTTGGAAAGAACATGATTGGGGAATTGGAGCCAAGGAGGTACGGAAACGTGGTCTGTGATAGACTTCTCTGAATGGGCCAAAAAACTCACATTAATGAGTGGTGACTCCTTGTCTTTTACCAGGGACCCCTGATTCTGCATTGGGCCTTTAGGGCAGACAAAAAGCATTATTGCTCTAAGCACCATTGTGGATTGAAATTATCATTGCAGGGTGTTTCATCCTGTGATCTGCTGAACTGGAATAATGAGGAGAGGCATAGTAATATGTGTAGGGCCTTTCCCACTTATTAGCTGTGAGATCTTTAGCAAATTACTGCCCCTCTCTCACCCTTGGTTTCCTCAGCTTTACAATGGGAGTAATACTGTCTTCCTCACAGAAAATGGCCCGTGGTGAGGGTGAGTCTTGAAGGTGATTGGACACAAATGTTGGACTTTCAGATATTCCCAGAAAGTGGACAAGGCTTGAGGGCTTCTCTTTAGGGCCTGACTGAAACATATTAATCCTACCTCAAATAATAAAAACAGAACGAGTCAGGAAGTGAAAAGTACAAGTCAGAGACAATTTCCATACTATGTAGTTCTGGCATTAATCTCCAATCCCTACTGACTAAGAATCAAGGGACTCCATCTGGGTGTGGCAAGGACTTCTCTGTCCTGGCCCAATCTTTTCTTCTATCACCTGGTTCTGCAGTCCTCACTGATCCTCCTTTGTGTGCCATGCTGTTCTACATCAAGCTTTCAGGCATTAGGAAAGATGCCTTCTTAAACAAAAGTTCTGTGCCTGTTTTGGCTTTTACACTGAGATTGCAGAGGATTCTCATTCTTTTCCAGCCTAAAGGTACAGAGCTTTATCGGCTGTATTCCTATAGATTTAAGGTCCCTGGGTGGCTGTGGAAACAGCATGGGGATGGTGAGTGACCTCTTCTGACCTCACAAGGGGGAAAAGAACCAAGACCAACAGCCTGGCCCCCATGAGGTGGAGGCCAAATGCGCCTCCTCTCTCCACCATCTTCACCAATTCTGACATCAACCTTCCCTCGCACAGCACTCTCTACTTCTCTGCCGGGTTCGATAATTCATTGCTGTGGCCACGCAGAACTCACAGCCCATACTCGTTATTATGGGGTTTATTAGGGAAGTAACAGGTTACAATTCAGCCCCAGGAACACTCAAGGATACAGTTCTTCCATAGGCCAGTCTCTTCCCAGCCATGCTCACAGGCATACTTCTTCCCGGCCCTAGGCCTCTGCCCAAAAGCACCCTCTCTCCGTGAGCTGGAAAGCGCAATGTGCAGTCTCCCGGCTGCCACGTCTCTGCTGCAGCTTCTCACTGCCTTTAGTGTTACAGTTCTCTCTCTCTCTGTCTCCTGGTTCCAGGAGCTTCTCGGCATACGGATCCCAGGTCCAAGGACATGCTCTCTGCTCCTGGCTATTCTTCCTTGGTGGTGGTGGAATCTTCTCCTTCCTGCCTCCTTCAAGCCTGGCAGGATGGGAAACCTGACCAATTCCTTTGGTAGGCTGTAATTACCATATCTGCACAGTCCTGCCCAATCACTTGGGTGGGAGTTGCAAGACCAGGGCTAGAAAGGCCATACAAAAGTGATCCGTCACACTGCAGTGGTGCAAACTGTTTGCATTGGACTACGAACCAAAAGGTTGGGGATTCAAAACCACACAGCAGTGTCACAGAAGAAACACCTGGCAATCTTCTTCCATAAAGATTACAGCCAAGTAAACACTATGGAGCTTGATTCTACTCTGTAACAATTGGGGTCCCCATGAGTAGGAATTGATTCAACTGCAACAGGTTTAGTTTTGGTTTTCATGTAGTTTTAACTTTGCCTTTTGCTATTGGGACATTAAGGGAATCACGCCTCCTTTTCCAAGTGGGCTGTGAAATGCTGCTGCTGCCGGGTTCACTGGGAATGGCCTTGTACTGCCTGTGCTGCTCAGCGTTCTGCCTCGCTCTGGTTTCTGCACACTCTGATCTGCCTCGCCGGACTATGAGGGGGTTTTAAAGCCTGTGCTGTTAACTGGGTAGCAAGAGATGTAAACAGACTACAAAGGCCTCCCCTGTGTCATCATAAGCTGTGGGACAAATTGGATGTTGCACTGGGAAACATTCCCCCGTCCCCGTCCCCCTCCCCCCCAGCTACAGCTGTCTGAGGTTTTTATTTTTATGGTTTGTTGTTTAACTATTTCATGCCCAATTCTATGCAGGCTGCCTAGGCAGTTCTCCAGCCCACACACTGCCCAGCTCAGGTGAGGCCCTGAATTCACCCTGGAACCAAGATAGAGCCAGAGCAACTGCCACCATGAGCACAAATTAGTGACACAAAGGTCCCCAGACAGACTTGTGTCCCTAAGGCCCCCAGCTGTCTGGGGCTGTTAGCTGAAGCTTGAGGAGTTTTTAAATTTTAAAACACTTCAGTCTCTAATATCAAAAGAGGTGCTGAATAAAACATACAAGGTATACACACGGCAAGGGAATCAAATTCTGAACATCAGGACTGAGTGTAGTTTTTTTTTTTTTTTTAATGTTACGAAGTTTAGCAAGAAGCACTGTTGTGTTTATGTAAATTTTATATGCACTAATACGGAAATTATTATTTTGGGACAAAAAACCTGAGATTCTTTGAAGGAAAAACACAAATAAGGACAGAAGAAATAATGCAGCAATGACAGGACCCCTTAGCAGTTACTCAGCCCGTGTGCTAAAATTAAGGGGGAAAAGGTTCTAATTGTCCCATCCAGGTTCCAGCTGAGTCCTTCTCAACGGACTGAGATAAAGTATATGTGTGGGTGGGTTAGAAAGAAACCAAAAACCTGTTGCCGTTGAATTGATTCCGACTCATAGCGACGCTATAGGACAGAGTAGAACTGCCCCATAGGGTTTCCAAGGAGTGGCTGGTGGATTTGAACTGCCAACTTTTTGGTTAGCATCTGAGCTCTTAACCATTGCATCACCAGGGCTTTAAGAAAGAGAAAGACAGAAAACGTAAATGTGAGTGTGCCAGTCTAACTTGTGTTTGTAAACATGAGTGTAAATGTGAATGTGTGTGTGACTATGAATATGAGTGTAACGTGTGCATTTGAACATGAGTGTAAGCTGTGTGAGAGTGAATGTGTGTGTACAAGTTTGTGAATATGTGGATATAAGTACGTGAATGTGTGTGTGTGAGTCGCATAAGTGTGAGAGTAGCTATGTGTGAGTAGAAGTTGTCTGGTGTGAATGTGAGTGTACAAGTTTGTGTGTAAGTGGGTGTGAGTGTGAATGTGAGTATGAGTGTAAGTTCTCTGAGTGTGTGCATTTACTATGCACCCAAAGATGTAACATTCAGGGATCTCAACTTTCAAAACTCCATTATTTCTGAGCACGAACACCCCCTTGTGCCCAGTGAGGTTAGCTTGGGGGTTGGTAATGGCTACAAGGAGCCCTGGTGGTGCAGTGGTTAAGTTCTCGGCTGCTAACTGAAAGGTTGGTGGTTTGAACCCACAAGCTGCTCCACAGGAGAAAGACGTGGCAGTCTGCTTCTGTAAAGATTGCAGCCTTGGAAATACTACGGGGCAGTTCCACTCTGTCCTACAGAGTCACTGTGAATCAGAACCAACTCAACAGCCACAGGTTGTAACGTCAATTCAGCCCTATTTGCCCAAGACAGAGCTCATTTATGCCTGTTGTCCTGGCATAACTTTCATTTCTTTGCAGCCATATTGATTCTTGGTTGAGGTATAACTCACATCAGTAAAGGACACAACTCTTAAGAGTACAGCCTGATGATCACTCCGGGGAAGTCTCCCTGGGTTCCTCGTCAGCCCACCTGAAAGAGGGCGGATTTCATTGTCCACTAGCATTTTACTTCCCTTGTGGTCTTTGAGGAGTATTTTATACATGCTGGAGAATAAAAGGAAACCCTGGTGGCATAGTGGTTAAGTGCTACAACTGCTAACCAGAAGGGCAGCAGTTCTAATCCACCAGGCGCTCCTTGGAAACTCTATGGGGCAGTTCTACTCTGTCCTATAGGGTCGCTATGAGTCGGAATCGACTGATGGCAGTGGGTTTGGTTTTTGTTCTGGAGAATCAAAGGAAATGTACTGCAGCTGTTTGAAAACCAGTGAGGGTTTTAAAGTACGTTGCCTTGACTTAATGGACTTTATGGCTGTGCCGATTACAGAAGGTAGAAATCATTAAAAACCTTCATAGAAGTTACCATAATTCAAAGTGTCTGAACTTCCCTTTACCCCGTCACCACCAATCCAGCATTCCCCTGACAAACCTGACTTTGCTTAAAGGAATGAGTCATCCCATTGGGAATCATATAGGAACTGTGGGAAAGAGTATGGGATTTGGAGTTGCCCAGGCTTAGCTTTGTAACTTGACTCTACCATTTGCTAGCTCTATGTCTCTGGCTGGGTAAGTTGGTTTTACTTTTCTGGGCCTCAGTTTCCTAAACTATAAAAGGGGCAACAGGATTTACTTTGCTGAGTTGGGGTCAGGATGATATTTAATGGATATAAGGGGCCTGGCGCATGGGCACCAAGTAGATGATAGCTAAGATTTAACGATCAGAATAAAGGCAAAGTGTGGCAGATTATATTTTCCAAAATTGGCTGCAGCACTATTTTCAGTTTCACTCATTCTTCCAGAATTTTGCTGCTCCCTATCAAGGGCAGGGTCTATTTCCCCTCCCTGTGAACCTGGACAAGACTTTGTGATTGCTTCAATAAACAATGTGGCAGAAGCAATGTTACACGACTTCAGAGGCTAGATCAAAAAGGACAATACAGCTTTTGCCTAGTCCTCTCTCTCTCTCTCAAGATGCTTACCCTTGAAACTCAGTCACTATGCTGTGAGGAAGCCCATACTAGCCTACACAGAGAGACTACATGGAAAGGCCCACATGAAGAGGAATCAAGGCCTCCAGCCAATAGCCATTATCAACCATCAGACTTAGGAGTGAACAGGCCTTCAGATGATCTCAGCTCTCAGTCAATGAGCCTTCCAACTGAGGTCGCAGAAATTGTGAAGCAAATACGAGACATCCCTGCTGTGTGCTGCTCAAATACCTGACCCACAGGATCCATGAGCATAATAAATGGTTATATTAGCTATGAAGTTTTGAGGTAATTTTTAATACAGGCATAGTAATTGGAATTCAGCATAATCAAGGTGTTTCAGATGGGGTTGACATTTCTCTTATACATCTGCATCAGCCTGTTTGCCTTCATTCATTCAAAAATCAAAGATTAAGAGCCTATTACACATATTTGTACTGTTGCTTATGTTTGTAACCCAGTGTAGAGGTTTCTTTTCACAAAATTAATTGGTTCTGTACTCAAACCCAGTGTGGTCTTCTATATCCAAGCCCCTACAGCCCTGTGTATTATTTAACACTGCCCATTGACTAGGCTGTGGGAGGTGGAACTATAAAATAATGTAACCATTGTATAATCAAAGATGTGTGAAGTTGTATATCCAAATTGCTGCTATCCCATCCAGACAGCAGCTGTGCAAGACTGAATCCTGTTCCTTTGTTTCCCGTGCCACAAAGATGGAAACTTTCTCCAGTACTATGAATTCATTTGAGGAAGAGAATTACAGTAAACTAGCAAGACCTCAAGGAGCCCTGACAGCTCAGTGGTTAAAGGACTCAGCTGCTAACCAAAATGTCGGTGGTTTGAACCCACCAGCTGCTCCATGGGAGAAAGATGTGGCAGTCTACTTCCATAAAGATTTACAGCCTCAGAAACCCTATGGGAGACTTCTATTCCATCCTAACGGGTTGCCATGAATCAAAGTTGACGCAGTCGCAGTGGGTTGGTTTGGTTAGCAAGACCTCAGGTCACAGCCAAGGAAAATTAGGCCAGAAAGCTAAGGCAGCAGCAACACCAGTTTTGCAGACAGGTCCAAACCAGAGAGAATGGGATCCACAGGCAGGTCATGCGCATGAGAATCACACTGTGGTCTAGAGCAGTGGTCACAGTAGAGTGTGTAATAGAGCAGCTAGAGCATGAGCTTTGGATCAAACAAAGCTGGGTTCACATCTGGTGTCTCCACATACTGGCTGTGTGACTTTGAGTGAGCTCCTCAATTTTGTCATCTGTAAAATAGTACCTCCCTCTGGCAGAGGTAACTGTTTTCCAAAGATATGCATTCCTCCTATATAGTGTAGTTGTGGCTGGGAAGCGGCTGCCCAGCATCTAAATTGCTGTGTGACTAGACCTGGTTAATGAAATACGAGCAGAGGTCACGTGTATCACTGCTATGCTGAGGTGGCTAAGTACCCACTGCACGTTGCCCACGCTAACTTCCCCTTTCCTGGTGAACCTGGAGGCCACAAGTTGAAGATGGTGACATCACAAGGTACAGTGAGTCTGGATCCCTGCATCACCACTTGGAAGAGAACCACTCAACCAAGAACAGACACATTGCACTTTGTGTAAGTTACTATGTTAACACGCTGAAAATTGGGGGTTGTTTGTTACAGCTGCTAGCCTACCCAGACTCAAACACTGTTAGATAATTGTTAACTGCATAATTGTAGGTAATTAAAAACGATTTTTTACCATCTGTCTTTCCTACTTGACTAGATATTCCTTGAGAGCAAGGACTGGACCCTATTGACCCAGTGCCTTACACTGTGTCTGGTGCATATGTTATGGATTGAATTGTGTCCCTCCAAAACACGTGTGTCAACTTGCATAGGCCATGCTTTCCAGTATTGTGTGATTGTCTACCGTTTTGTCATTTGATGTGATTTTCCTATGTGTTGTAAATCCTATCTCTATGATGTTAATGAAGCGGAATTAGTGGAAGTTATGTTAATGAGGCAGGACTCAATCTAAAAGATTAGGCTGTGTCTGAAGTCAATCCCTTTTGAGATATAAAAAAGAAATTCGAGCAGGGAGACATGGGGACCTCATACCACCAAGAAACAAGAGCCAGGAGAATAGTGTGTCTTTTGGACCAAAGTCCCGGCACTGAGAAGCTCCTCAGCTGGGGAAGAGTGATGATAAGGACCTTCCTCCAGAGTTGACCGACAGAGAAAGCCTTCCTCTGGAGCTGGCACCCTGAATTTGGACTTCTAGCCTCCTAGACTGTGAGAGAATAAACTTCTCTTTGTTAAAGCCATCCACTCGTCGTATTTCTGGTATAGCAGTACTAGATAACTAAGACAACATACAAGGCAGTAAATAAAATTTGCAGCTTGATTAAGAGAAGAAAATTAGAATCTGGGCTGTTTAGCAAAAGGAGAAAGAAAAGGTTGATGTTAAAAAAAAAAAACACTTCATTACTGAAAGTAGTTATTTAAACACTTGCCAGAAGTAACCCCCCCTCCCAAAAAAAATCTGCTTAGCTGTAAAGTTATGATTTGCCAATGAGCACTTTGATGCCAAGTGGGACTGGTGGAATGAGTTTTCCCAATAGAAAGTTTTGGAAGCCAATGTTTCCTGGTAGACATTCTTTATTTTTTTTTTTTTTATTCTTTAAAGTTCCACAAAGCTTTTCAAGGTTAATTAAATGGTTGGCTTAACCACTGGTTCATGCTTTCAGCAGATGAAATGGAGTCATTTAGAGAAGGAAACAATTGTGTAAATGCAAACTTGGCAGCAAGAATTGTACCCCAAAATGATGCCTTATTGGTAACATCTAGGTTTCCTCTTTGAATTATCAGTGTGAATAAACATAACTTGCATTTATACAGCACTTTCTTTTTATCATTGCCATGTATTTTCACAACAATCCTGAGAGTTAGGACATATTTTATTGTCATTATTTCAAGATGGAAAATCCACGAAATAAAGAGAGATGTGATTTGGCCGCGTCTGATGGCCCATGTGAGAATCAGAAGCCAGGTCTCCTGCCTCTCAACATAGGCCTTTTTCCCCACCAGACCTCCCAGATCGATATGTTTTCAACATGGATGACAGCCCAGTAGGAACCAAATCAGACAATTTTTGAGCCCAGTCTGGGCAAGGTCTCATGTTTGGGTGTTTTATGGGATAAAAAACTAGGACATGGGCTTATAGTCCAACAATAGCCCAGCTAGGGAGAAATAATCTAAATATGTGGCCAGTTAAAAAACTCAATAAAATATTAAGGTATTCATCCCTTTTGGTAACAGAAGATACAGCATTGGACATGAGGGGTTAAACAACAAATAAGTAGCACATCCAAGAAGCATGATAGCCATTCAGAGGAGACATTCAGAAGAGAGGCTTTGGTAAGTGCAAGAGGCAATAAGAGGACCGAGGAAGTAAGAGAAAGCAGGGTCACCACAGCCAGGGAAGCAAAGAGATTGAATAGGGAGAGGTTAAGCAGTGGTGAAAGGAGGCAGGGAAGCCAGTGAGAAGTTTGAAGAGAAAGTCTATGGAGATTGGGGAACAGGAAGTTATTGGTGAGCCTGGAGATGGGAGACTGTAACCGGATGACGGAGAGAAGGATAAGTTATAGGTACAGCAATGCAGCAGATACTGTCAATGCTCACCCACATCCCTTGGACTTCCTGTGGGTTCTGGCTGAGGTTCAACTGGGAATCTACATCTCTTTGCTTAAGCAAATTTAATTTGCTTAAATTTATTTATTGCCCCCAAACTACTGGCCACTCTGCCATGAGGCAGATCAGATGGGATGGGGAATTAGGAGCCCCACGAATAGCCTTGTGACTCTCGGGAATTGGTGTATAAATACCCCAGCTCCCTTGCCTTTCCCTTGCTTTGGGGTGGCACAATCCTCAGGCATGCATTTTGTACCATTTCCCAGAGTTTTCCTGCAGGATTAAGCTCCAGGAGCCCACTGTGGTAGCTGGCTTAATGCTCTTGTTGTTGAGTGCCATCGAGTCAATTTCAACCCATAGCGACCCCATGTGACAGAGTAGAAGTGCCCCAATAGGATTTTCTAGGCTGTAATCATTATGGGAGCAGATGTCCAGGTCTTTTCTTCTGTGGAGCCACTGTGTGGGTTTGAACTGCCTACCTTTTGGTTAGCAGCCAAGCACTTGACTGTTGTGCCACTAGGGCTCCTTATGAGTATTCTAGGACTGACTTAATAGCACAATCTTCATTAGCTGCCTTCCCTTTCTTGTCTCACTTCCCCACTCTTCTACCAGTGTGTTTCCTATGCTTCCCAAATAAATTGCTTGTGCTTGAATCCTTGTCTCAGTCTCCTGTTCTGAGGGAACCCAGACTAAGAGAAATGATCATGTAATTTATGGTTCAAACTAGGACACCTGTGAGAGTGAAAGGGAGAAGGGTGCTGTTAATAATTATGGCAGAACAGCTAGTGCAAAGCAGGATTTGAATTCCCAGGGATATGCCTCTCCTTTGAGAGGGAAGGGAAGTGAAATTCAAATACCAATTCCTTATAATAACAGAAAGTAAAGATGTGCAGAGACTAAAGATGCCTTTTATTTAGTGAATACTTGTGTCCTATGCCCCACTACCTGAGGGTTCTGGAAAGGAACATGTCAGCTCAAGAGAAGGAAAATATCTCAGGAGAAGAATGAACCATGACAAGTCGGCCAGTGTTCAAGCTCCGGGAAAACAAGGCTGTGCGTTTCTAAACTCCCTGTGATTCTACCAGGGCACCAAGCCATCCTGTCAACCTTAGTCAATAAGACATTCGTCCAAGGCATCACAGGGCACTTCCTTCCTCCTTCCTCTCATGTTAGTGATATGAGTGCACTCCTCTCTGTAGCTGCTCAAACAGACCAGCCTCTCTTGGTCTCACATTCATGCCCTCTTTGTTAGTCCCAGCAGCCCACAGGATATTGTCTAGGAATGGATGCTTTAATACCCAAGACCTTTCTACTTCTTCCCTCCAAAAGGGATTTTTCCCCCCTCCAAGAAAATATTTCAAGAAAACAGCTGCTGCTGCTGCTGCTGAGAAGAGCTCTCTGGATGTGATGGTACTGGGAAGGACAAGAAGCTAACATTGTTTTTCCTTCCCTATGCACATACTGGAAACCCTGGTGGCACAGTGGAGAACAGCTTCATGCTGCTAACCAGAAGGTTGGCAGTTCGAATCCACCAGGTGCTCCTTGGAAACCCTTTCCGGTATTAGTTCTACTCTCTCTTATAGGGTTGCTATGAGCCGGAATCCACTCAATGGCAACAGGTTTCTCTTTTTTTGTTTTTAATCCCATCCCTGGATTTAAGATAGGAGTGTCCATGTGATGTCAATGGTGTGACCTGAGGTCTTTGGTAGCAAAGGGGCCTCTGTGCTCCAGCAACAAATGCTGAACTGGGTTGTGATGCTGCCTGTTTCTAATGGCTCCCAGGACCCCATTCCTGAGAGATGTTTCCCATCCCTTGGCCTCCCTGCTCTTGACAATCTGACTTGCCATTGTCCCTTCCCCCTTGAGTTTGGAATTGATATATAAATAGATAGGTTGGTATTGCTGTGCTAAGCACCTCATAGTATTAAATCATTTAATCCTCACAAAGATTCTATGAATTAGATCCTGTTGTTAATTCTGTTGAGTTCCTGGCAGTTCCCTGTCCATATACTGCTGCAGACAGTTTGGAATTTTCTCCAGCAAAATTTTATTTGTATGTGATATTAATGATTAAGAAAAAGAAAAAAAAAATACCTGCTGCCGTCGAGTCAACTCTGACTCATAGCGACCCTACAGGACATTAGTGGTTGGTATATAAATTTGCATCCTAGTCATATTAACTGGTCTTATAAGAGTATGGATATTATCCTATCACTGACAGCACTGTACTTCAGGATAGACCTTGAAATGTTGTTTTTGACAATGAATGTGACACCACTCCTCTTCAGTTTGTCATTTCCAGCAGAGTAGACCCTATGATTGTCTGATTCAAAATGACTAATTCAGTCCATTTCAAGCTCACTAATGCCTAGAATATCAGTCTTTACGTGTTCTATTTCATTGTTGAAGACTTCTAGTCTTCCTAGATTTATACTATGTACATTCCACATTTGGATTATTAACGGATGTTTGCAGCTGTTTCTTCTCATTTTGAGTCTTGCCACATCAGCATACAAAGATTCTGAAAGCTTGACTCCATCCGAGTCATTAAGGTCTACTCTGCTTCATGGAGGCAGCTCTGCCCCAGTCGTCTTTTGAGTGCCTTCCAAAATGAGGTGCTCATCTTCTAACACTATATCAGACAATGTTCTGCTGCTATTCAGAAGGTTTTCATTGGCCAGTTTTTTTTAGAAGTCACCATGTCCTTCTTAACAGTCTGTCTTAGTCTGGAAGCTCCGCTGAAATCGGTCCAGCATGGGTGACCCTGCTGGTATTCGAAATACTGGTGGGAGCATAGCTTCCAGCATCACCGCAACATGAAAGCCACCACAGTACAACAAACTGGCAAAGAGTGGTGGGAAGACTGCCTAGATGAAAACAAAAATAATTTTAAATATCAGTGTGCTTATTTGAAAAGTTTTGTATAAAACACTGCAATGGCCTACATGACCACTCAACTTCCCTTCCAGATCTAGAATAATTCTTTAAAGTTTTGGCCCCTAATTCTTCTAAATGTGTGGTGTTCACTGGACCCTGTTTGTCTGTCCCACTCTGGTGGCCATTATATAAATAACAGGTCGAAGAGCAACTCTTAGGGCAGTGGTTGCTTTCTCTTTCATCAATATTTCATTCATTCATATGAACATCACCTACTATACGCCAGCTCATACACTAGATGTTAGACATAAGAAACTAACAAGATAGAACACTTCAGTCAAGGGTGGTAAATAAACAAGTGAATAAATAATTACAAATTAATGAAACAAGAGTCATGGAGAAGCATACAGAGAATGCTGGGAGTGTACATAGGATACTTGGGCGGGCCTTGGCATTGGGTTAGGGGCAATGAGGGAAAGTGGAGAAGCTGGGGATTGAGAAGGACAGGTAGAGTTCCTAAATTCAAGGAGGAGTAGGAGATAAGAGGAGCCACTGGGAATTCAGGGAGTTGCCAGGATGCTCGTTCAATATGGCAGAAGTCAGAACACAGGTTTCAAGGGAGGAGAGCAACAGGTGGGGTCAGAGAGATTGTTTGGGGCCAGATCACAAAATGCTTTTTATGTCACACTAGAGATCGAGCTTGTATCGTCTAGGCTAGTGGTCTCTCCATTTTTTTGATCATGTTCCTCACCAATAAAAATATTTGTGTATACAACTCCAGTATATGAATATTTATTCATTTACACATTTTATACCTAGGCAGTGTAATGTAATGGTTAAGACCTTGGGCTCTGGAGTCAGATGGACTATGTTCCAAATCCTGGCTTTGCTACTTTTTAGGGACGTGACCCTGAGCAAACAACCTCTGTATCTCAGCTGCCCCATCTGTAAACTGAGAATAATAGCAGGCTCACCACCTCTGAGGGTTGCAGAAAGGGTCAAATTCAGTAATTCATGAGAACTTAGAACAAGCCTGGCACACGGTAAATGTTATGTTAACTTGCTGTCAAGTTGATTCTGACTCATAATGACACTATAGGACAGGGTGTGACTGCCCCATAGGGTTTTCAAAGAGTGGGTGGTGGATTCCAACTGCTGATCTTCCGGTTGGCAGCCGAGTTCTCAAGCATTGGACCACCAGGACTCTGAATATTATTCTATACATCTACTATTGAGTGCCATTATAAAAGTGGAGTTGGAATTTATACCTAGTAGGGGCTCCACCGGAAACCCTGGTGGGTAGCTGTTAAGTGCTACGGCTGCTAACCAAAGGGTTGGGAGTTCAAATCCGCCAGGCGCTCCTTGGAAACTCTATGGGGCAGTTCTACTCTGACCTATAGGGTCGCTACGAGTCGGAATGGACTCGACGGCACTGGGTTTTGTTTTTGGTTAGGGGCTCCACCTACCCCAGAAAATCTGTTTTAACACAAACTCACTTCAAAATGTCAAGAATTATTTTTCATCCTCAAAACTTCTAACTGGAAGAGCAGACCACTTCTAACCCCTCACCCTACCTAACAGTAAATAGCCTTGGCCTTTCCTGATTGTACTTATACCAAACTCATCAGTGCAGGTAATTCCTACATTTAGCTCAAAGCAGTGACGTGGGGCCTGGGGTGGGAACTGAGAACCTTCTTTGATAACATGCTTCCAAGTAGTGCTGATGCTGCTGGTCCAAGTACTATACTTTCACATTTTGAAAAGAAAATATAAATATCAAATGAACTACCTTTAAAAAATGTTTTATTTTTCCAGCACAACCACATGGTGCCTGGCTACCATCACCAAATACTCTAACAGGGATCACAATAGAGGCTCCCAGACAGAGCTGGAGAAAAATGGAGAACAAAATTCTAACTCACAAAAAAAGACTAGATTTCCCGGTCTGACAGAGACAGGAGAAACCATGAGAGTATGGCCCCTAGACACTCTTCCAACTCAGTACTGAAGTCACTCCTGAGGTTCACCCTTCAGCCAAAGATTAGGTAGGTGCATAAAACAAACAATAATGCACATAGCTCAACCGTGTATACCAGACTAAATGGGCCTACCAGCCCAGGGGCAAGAACAAGAAGGCAAGAGGGCACAGGAAAGCTGGATGCATGAAAATGCGGAATCCAAGGTCGAAAAGGGGAAAGTGTTGACACGTTGCAGGGCTGGCAAGCAATGTCTCAAAATAATATGTGTATTAATTGTTTAATGAGAAACTAATCTGCTCTGTAAACCTTCATCTAAAGCACAATAAAACAAATAAATAAATAAAATACTTTAATTTTACTTATTAGGACACAGCACATTTTTGCTCTCACTAAAAAATATGTGTGTGTGTGTGTGTGTCTGTGTGTGTGTATATAAACCCTGGTGGCGTAGGGGTTAAGAATTCAGCTGCTAACCCAAAGGTCAGGGTCGGAAGTCTGAATCCACTAGGCTTTCCTGGGAAACCCTATGGGGCAGTTCTACTCTGTCCTCTAGGGTCACTATAAGTTGGAATCAACTTGACAGCAACCGGTTTGATTTTTATTTGTTGCTGTTCATGTATATATACATGGAAACCTTGGTGGCATAGTGGTTAAGAGTTTGGCTGCTAGCCAAAAGGTCGGCAGTTTGAATCCACCAGGCACTCTTTGAAAACCCTGTGGGGCAATTCTACTCTGTCCTACAAGGTTGCTGTGAGTCAGAATTGACTTGTTGGCAACAGTCTGGTTTTGTTTTGGTTTTATATATCTCTCTGTGTGTGTATGTGTGTGTTTTAGCAAAGGTAAATATGCTTAATTTTTTGACAATGTTGGTTTAGTTCTAAATTCAGGTTATTCCAGTACTTGAAAAAGAACTTCAGCAACATGCACGGTTACCAAATGGAAAAAACGCTTTATGGACTTTGCCTAACAGGTTGTGATACTCATTTTTCAGCCTTATCCACCAGGTATGCAAAAGTCTTTGTTGAAATTCAGCTAACGATTTCCATTTTTCCTAATGTCAATCAGTTATTGTTGCAAAATAATTGGAAGGTTCTACATTTTCATATTGTTAACAAATTAGCTTATTTTAGCTTTTTATGAGGTTCAAATACCCTGTTTCCAAGCGTTTAAAGCACAGAAACGATGTTAATAGGTGGCCCACTTACATAATATTCTGCTTCAAGATCACGTAACACTGGAGACATTTCCACTCTCCCTTGTCAGTATACTCTCTCCCAAGCACAAGTTTAATTTCTTTTTGATTGTGTTTTAAGTGAAAGTTTACAGCTCAAGTTAGTTTATCATACAAAAATTTATAAACACGTTGTTACGTGACCTTAGTTGCTCTCTCTATAATGAGGGCACACTCCCCCTTTCCACCCCAGATTTCTCGCGTCCATTCAACCAGCTTCTGTCCCTTTCTGCCTTCTTAGCTCGCCTCTGGACAGCATGAGTTTATTTTGAAAAGCTGTTACTCTCTCTCTCTCGTTTTGTTAGGACATAACCATTGCCCTGAAAAGACAAATGTAGTTATTTTTCAAATATCCTTTAGGTGCCTTACTGACATCGTTTTCATCATGGAAAAGGTTAACAAGTTTGGAACATTATGTATAGAAGAAAAATAACATCCTTAAATCTGGTAACTTTTAAGTACATTGCCAGAGGGAAACTCCTTTTTCCCCCAGGTTGGTAATTTATTGCACAGATTGAGAACCACGTGATGAGTTGGCATTAGTTTCTCCAGCCGTGAGAACATACTAGTTGAGGGTCAGACGGTTTAGAATATGTTGCTTTCACAGCTGGAGTTTTTTCAGACCTCAATTTGAAGTATCAGACAAGCAAAGTAGTGCCCAGTATATGGCCAGCACACAATTCATTTTACTGGTGAAAGTATAAGACTTGAAATATTTTTTCAGTGCCAGTGAACTGAAATTATGCATCAATCTTGTCAAAGCCACGAATTCCGCAGCCTGTGTCCGTCAACATACGCAGCCAATATGATCCCACATCTTGAAACTGGAGCTTCACTTCAAAACTCTCTCCTCTAAACCCTCATATTTTTCAGTCATTTGATGTCTTTAAGAATATATTTTCTCTACACTGAATCCCTGTTCCGGCAATCCTCTGAATTCTCAGTCTGCCACACAGTAGTAATTCCTCTTTTACTTCAACCTTGTTAGTTTCCTGACTAACAAGTTGGCCAGTTACAACACCATGAAATGGCCTGTTGTTGTCGTTGTTGTTAGGTGCCAGGGAGTCAGTTTTGACTCTAACCACCCTATGCAAAACAGAAGGGAACACTGCCCAGTCCTGTGGCATCCTCATAATCATTGTTATGCTTGAGCCCATTGTTGCAGCCACTGTGTCAAATTATCTTTTTGAGGGTCTTCCCCTTTTTCACTGACTGTCTTCTTTACCAAGCATGATGTCCTTCTGCAGGGACTCCATGATAGTATGTCCGAAATATCTGAGACATAGCCTTGATGTTTGCTTCTAAGGAGCATTCTGTTTGTACTTCTTCCAGGAGATACTTGTTAGTTCTTTTGCCAGTCCATGGTATGTTCAATATTCTTCGCCAACACCACAATTCAAAGGCAACTCTTCTTCAGTCTTCCTTATTCATTGTCCAGCTTTTGCATGCATATGAGGCGATTAAAAACACCATGGCTTGGGTCAGGCGCACCTTAGTCTTCAAGACGACAGCTTTGTTTTTTAACACTTTAAAGAGTTCCTTTGCAGCAGCCTTGCCCAATGCAACGCATCTTTTGATTTCTTGACTGCTGCTTCCATGGATGTTGAATGTGGATCCAAGTAAAATGAAATCCTTAACAACTTCAATCTTTTCTCCGTTTATCAAGATGCTGCTTATTGGTCCAGTGGTGGGGATTTTGGCTAGAGCTCCTGTAAGACATTAAGAATTTGAGAAATAAATACCCAGCAGGCCCATTCACAGCTAAGGAGACCCTAACATTCAAAATAAAATCTTACAGCTCAAGTTTTACACTTCTTTCCATGTAGCAAACCCCTCCTAACGCTGGCTGCTGTGCAACTGGCAACTTATTCTCTAAGTTTCCTGGAAAACTAAATGGAGTAAAGAGAGGGGTGCCTGATATTTTACCTGCTCTACAAATATTCTAATTCTGACTTTTCCGCAGTTAGTCTATGGAAGGATTGCTCACCAGTTAGGAAAATAATTTCCTGCTCGACCTCATTTAACAAATGTGTGGTCCAGGTGAGACAGAACTCTGAGTGTCCCCACAGAAAAAGACACCACCACTTCGTAAGTCGAGAGTCGACCAGTCAATTGCTCTCCTGAGCTTTGTGTGAGAACATGATCGTCACTCTAGATTCCTGCTTACATTTCCCTGACTTATGAATCTGCCTATTCTGCTCATTTCATGTAAATGGAATCAGATAATATGTGGCTTTTTGTAAAGTGTCTGTCTTAATTCACTTAACATAATGTTTTCAAGGTTTGTCCATGTTACAGCATGTATTCCTTTTTGTGGTTTAATACTATTCCACTGTATGGGTATAACGTACATTTTTTAATGCATTCATCAGTTGATGGACATTTAGGTTGCTTCCACTTTTTAGCTATATGAATACTGCTATGAACATTTCTGCAGAAGTTTATGTTTGAACTACAGCTCAATTAGATGGATTTTATAGTGTTTGAAGGACCTAGTGATGATCCTAAGGGTTGTAACAAACCATAGGTAAGGTTATGCACATTCTTTACTCTTTTCTGAGATAGTGTTGTCACTTTAGCAACAGAAATACAGCTGAATCCTATTTAAATTGCAATGTTGTTGTCTAGTACTGTAAGTTTTAATTAGGAGAATTTTGTAGTAAAAAATATTATCACTAAAAGATGTTATGATCACTTTGTTCTGTTAAGGTTACACGAAAAAACATAAACAGTGATGAATTAATGAGGATGAATTTAATCTAACAGTAATGTATCATTAGTAAGAGAAAACAAGATTAAGTTAAAACTTCAATTAAGGCGAAAAACATGATAAAAGGGCATCTTTTTCCTAAAATTGTGAGAATGAGCATAATAGAACTGTTTTCATGAATAAACAATACATCATATTATATTTTCAGAGTTGTTGCTTTGTATAAGTCTGTTTTTGTTATATTTGTGCAATTTCAAAATTAAAGAAAAATTCCAAAAATAATACAAAGAATTCCGTATGTCCTGTTTGTAAATTCACTAATTATTTTCATATGATTTCCTTTATCATTCTCTGTTATTTTCTCTCTCTCTCTCTATCATCTATCTATATCTATATTTAATATGGATAGACATATGTATATGTTCATATTTTTTCTCACTGAACAATTTGATATTAAGTTGAAGACATCATGCTTGTTTATCCTTTATTAACTCAGTGTGTATTTTTTAACAAGAACATTTTCTTATATGGTCAAAGTATAATTTAAAATTCAAAATCAACTTAATGGCAATGGGATTTTAATTATCAAAACCAGAAAATATAACATTAATATAATACTATTGTATCTATATTATATTGACACAATAAAATTCACAGTCCTTATTAAAATTTTATCAATTTTTTCAGTAATGTCCTTTGTATCCTCTTTTTTGGGGGGGCATCAATGATTACATATTGATTGCGTAGCCCAGCACATTTCATTTAGCTATTATGCCTATTTAATTATTTAATCTGGACTAGTTTCTCAGCCAATCTTTGACCTTCTCGTCTTGAGATTTTGGAAGAACACATGTTATTGGACCTAATGGGATTTTTCTTCAAGGTTAAAACAAGGTTCTGTTTTTTATTTTTTCAGGAATAACACAAACATAATGAAGAATCCTTCTTAATGCACAATATTAAACATAATGTTTTTCCCATTATTGGTGATGGTAATATTAGTCATTTGTTTAAGCTGATACCTTCCAGATATCTCTAGACTGAAAAGTTACTATTTTCTCCTTGTAATAATAAACAATTTATAGGGAAACACTTTAAGATGATGCATTTATTGAAGGTTTCTAATGTCATCATTATTTATACATTTATTAGTTGGCATATTTTACTTTATCCTGCATATATTTATTCATTTACATTTTAGACCAATATAGATTCAACACTCTTATTTTACTTCATATATTACAATCCATTACTGTTATCATTTATTTTGATGATCAAATTATCCGGTTATGAAGAGAGGGAGCATCTTCAGATTGGCTTCTGGATTTTATTCGTATGTCCCTTTCATTTTTTGTGTCCTTTCTTACTACAAGATGACCTTGGATCTCTTGTACTTTTCTTTATCTAGCTTTGAATACAGCCATTTTTTCAAGGATCCCTTGTTCAAATAAGTATACATGTATATCTATATATATATTCATACTGATATCGCTAATTCTGATACAACACTTTATAGGGTATTTAGTAGATTTTTTTATGCTCCATATTTATTTCTCCCACAGTGAGAGACTTGAGTGTCATTTTCTTCAATCTCTCATTTGCACAATAAGAATAAACACAGAACAGTGTTTATGATCATTGTAGAAACGATAAGCCACATCACTTTGAAGGTAAACCTATTAAGTAGGATTCTTTTTTTTTTTTTTTAAGAAGGAAATAGATTTTACTTATGAGAATAAAGTATAAACTGAATAATTTGAGAGACATACAATATTCATGGAAGAAAAAATTCAATATCATAAAGATGCTAATCCCTTCTATTTTTTTTTTTTTTAGTTTTTATTGAGCTTCAAGTGAACATTTACAAATCAAGTCAGTCTGTCACATATAAGCTTATATACACCTTACTCCATACTCCCACGTGCTCTCCCCCTCATGAGTCAGCCCTTCCAGTCTCTCCTCTGGTGACAATTTTGCCAGCTTCAAACCCTGTCTACCCTCCCATCTCCCCTCCAGACAGGAGATGCCAACACAGTCTCAAGTGTCCACCTGATACAAATAGCTCACTCTTCATCAGGATCTCTCTCCTACCCACTGTCCAGTCCCTTCCAAGTCTGATGAGTTGCCTTCGGGAATGTTTCCTGTCCTGGGCCATCAGAAGGTTTGGGGACCATGACCGCCGGAATTCCTCTAGTCTCAGTCAGACCATTAAGTATGGTCTTTTTGTGAGAATTTGGGATCTGCACCCCACTGATCTCCTGCTCCCTCAGGGGTTCTCTGTTGTGCTCCCTGTCAGGGCAGTCATCGTTGTGGCCAGGCACCAACTAGTTCTTCTGGTTTCAGGATGATGTTAGTCTCTGGTTCATGTGGCTCTTTCTGTCTCTTGGGGTCATAGTTATTGTGTGACCTTGGTGTTCTTCATTCTCCTTTGATCCAGGTGGGTTGAGACCAATTGATGCATCTCAGATGGCCGCTTGTTAGCATTTAAGACCCCAGACACCATATTTCAAAGTGGGATGCAGAATGTTTTCATAATAGAATTATTTTGCCAATTGACTTAGAAGTCCCCTTAAACCATAGTCCCCAAACCCCCTCCCTTGCTCCGCTGACCTTTGAAGCATTCAGTTTATCCCGGAAACTTCTTTGCTTTTGGTCCAGTCCAGTTGAGCTGACCTTCCATGTATTGAGTATTGTCCTTCCCTTCACCTAAAGTAGTTCTTATATACTAACTAATCAGTAAATAACCTTCTCCCACCCTTCCTCCCTCCCCCCCTCGTAACCACAAAAGTATGTGTTCTTCTCAGTTTATACTATTTCTCAAGATCTTATAATAGTGGTCTTATACAATATTTGTCCTTTTGCCTCTAATTTCACTCAGGATAATGCCTTCCAGGTTCCTTCATATTATGAAATGTTTCACAGATTCGTCACTGTTCTTTATCGATGCATAATATTCCATTGTGTGAATATACCACAATTTATTTAACCATTCATCTGTTGATGGACACCTTGGTTGCTTCCAGCTTTTTGCTATTGTAAACAGGGCTGCAATAAACATGGGTGTGCATATATCTGTTCGTGTGAAGGCTCTTATTTCTCTAGGGTAAATTCCGAGGAGTGGGATTTCTGGGTTGTATGGTAGTTCTATTTCTAACTGTTTAAGAAAATGCCAGATAGATTTCCAAAGTGGTTGTACCATTTTACATTCCCACCAGCAGTGTATAAGAGTTCCAATCTCTCCGCAGCCTCTCCAACATTTATTATTTTGTGCTTTTTGGATTAATGCCAGCCTTGGAGTGAGATGGAATCTCATCGTAGTTTGAATTTGCATTTCTCTAATGGCTAATGATCGAGAGCATTTTCTCATGTATCTGTTAGCTGCCTGAATATCTTCTTTAGTGAAGTGCGTGTTCATATCCTTTGCCCATTTTTAATTGGGTTGTTTGTCTTTTTGTGGTTGAGTTTTGACAGAATCACATAGATTTTAGAGATCAGGCGCTGGTCGGAGATGTCATAGCTGAAAATTCTTTCCCAAACTGTAGGTGGTCTTTTTACTCTTTTGGTGAAGTCTTTAGATGAGCATAGGTGTTTCATTTTTAGGAGCTCCCAGTTATTTGGTTTCTCTTCGTCATTTTTGGTAATGTTTTGTATTCTGTTTATGCCTTGTATTAGGGCTCCTAACGTTGTCCCTATTTTTTCTTCCATGATCTTTATCGTTTTAGTCTTTATGTTTAGGTCTTTGATCCACTTGCAGTTAGTTTTTGTGCCTGGTGTGAGGTATGGGCCCTGTTTCATTTTTTTGCAGATGGGTATCCAGTTATGCCAGCACCACTTTTTAAAAAGGCTATCTTTTCCCCAATTAACTGACCCTGGGCCTTTGTCAAATATCAGCTGCTCATATGTGGATGGATTTATATCTGGGTTCTCAATTCTGTTCCATTGGTCTATGTGCCTGTTGTACCAGTACCAGGCTGTTTTGACTACTGTGGCTATATAATAGGTTCTGAAATCAGGTAGAGTGAGACCTCCCACTTTCTTCTTCTTTTTCAGTAATGCTTTACTTATCCGAGGCTTCTTTCCCTTCCATATGAAGTTGGTGATTTGTTTCTCTATCACATTAAAAAATGACATTGGAATTTGGATCGGAAGTGCATTGTATGTATAGATGGCTTTTAGTAGAATAGACATTTTTACTATGTTAAGTCTTCCTATCCATGAGCAAGGTATGTTTTTCCACTTATGTAGGTCCCTTTTAGTTTCTTGCACTAGTACTTTGTAGTTTTCTTTGTATAGGTCTTTTACATCTTTGGTAAGATTTATTCCTAAGTATTTTATCTTCTTGGGGGCTACTGTGAATGGTATTGATTTGGTGATTTCCTCTTTGATGTTCTTTTTGTTGATGTAGAGGAATCCGAGTGATTTTGTATGTTTATCTTATAACCTGAGACTCTGCCAAACTCTTCTATTAGTTTCAGTAGTTTTCTGGAGGATTCCTTGGGGTTTTCTGAGTATAAGATCATGTTATCTGCAAATAGAGATAATTTTACTTCCTCCTTGCCAATCCGGATGCCCTTTATTTCTTTGTCTAGCCTAATTGCTCTGGCTAGGACCTCTAGCACAAGGTTGAATAAGAGCGGTGATAAAGGGCATCCTTGTCTGGTTCCCGTTCTTAAGGGAAATGCTTTCAGGCTCTCTCCATTTAGAGTGATGTTGGCTGTTGCTTGTATAGATGCCCTTTATTATGTTGAGGAATTTTCCTTCAATTCCTATTTTGCTGAGAGTTTTTATCATAAATGGGTGTTGGACTTTGTCAAATGCCTTTTCTGCATCAATTGATAAGATGATGTGGTTTTTGTCTTTTGTTTCATTTATATGGTGGATTACATTAATGTTTTTTCTAATATTAAACCTGGTATAAATCCCACTTGGTCATGGTGGATTATTTTTTTGATATGTTGTTGAATTCTATTGGCTAGAATTTTGTTGAGGATTTTTGCATCTATGTTCATGAGGGATAGAGGTCTGTAATTTTCTTTGTTTGTGATGCCTTTACCTGGTTTTGGTATCAGGGAAATGGTGGCTTCATAGAATGAGTCAGGTAGTATTCCGTCATTTTCTATGCTTTGAAATACCTTCAGTAGTAGTGGTGTTAACTCTTCTCTGAACGTTTGGTAGAACTCTGCAGTGAAGCCATCGGGGCCAGGGCTTTTTTTTTGTTGAGAGTTTTTTGATTACCGTTTCAATCTCTTTTTTTTTGTTATGGGTCTATTTAGTTGTTCTACTTCTGATTGTGTTAGTTTAGGTAGGTAGTGTTTTTCTAGGAAATCATCCAGTTCTTCTAGGTTTGCAAATTTGTTAGAGTACCATTTTTCGTAATAATCTGATATGATTCTTTTAATTTCATTTGGGTGTGTTGTGATGTGGCCCATCTCGTTTCTTATTCGGGTTATTTGTTTCCTTTCCTGTATTTCTTTAGTCAGTCTGGCCAATGGTTTATCAATTTTGTTAATTTTTTCAGAGAACCAGCTTTTGGCTTTAATTCTTTCAATTGTTTTTCTGTTCTCTAATTCATTTAGTTCAGCTCTAATTTTTATTTTTTGTTTTCTTCTGGTGCCTGATGGATTCTTTTGTTGCTCACTTTCTATTTGTTCAAGTTGTCGGGACAGTTCTCTGATTTTGGCTCTTTCTTCTTTTTGTATGTGTGCATTTATTGATATAAATTGGCCTCTGAGCACTGCTTTTGCCGTGTCCCAGAGGTTTTGATAGGAAGTATTTTCATTCTCGTTGCATTCTATGAATTTCCTTATTCCCTCCTTGATGTCTTCTATAACCCAGTCTTTTTTGAGGGGGTATTGTTCAGTTTCCAAGTATTTGATTTCTTTTCCCTAATTTTTCTGTTGTTGATTTCCACCTTTATGGCCTTGTGGTCTGAGAAGATGCTTTGTAATATTTCGATGTTTTGGATTCTGCAAAGGTTTATTTTATGACCTAATATGTGGTCTATTTTAGAGAATGTTCCATTTGTGCTAGAAAAAAAAGTATACTTTGCAGCAGTTGGGTGGAGAGTTCTGTATAAGTCAATGAGGTCAAGTTGGTTGATTGTAGTAATTAGGTCTTCCGTGTCTCTACTGAGCTTCTACTAGATGTTCTGTCCTTCTCCAAAAGTGGTATGTTGAAGTCTCCTACTATAATTGTGGAGGTCTCTATCTCACTTTTCAGTTCTGTTAAAATTTGTTTTATGTATCTTGCAGCCCTGTCATTTGTGGCCTAAATATTTAATATGGTTATATCTTCCTGGTGAATTGTCCCTTTTATCATTATGTAGTGTCCTTCTTCATCCTTAGTGGTGGATTTAACTTTGAAGTCTATTTTGTCAGAAATTAATATTGCTACTCCTGCTCTTTTTTGCTTATTGCTTGCTTGATATATTTTTTTCCATCCTTTGAGTTTTAGTTTGTTTGTGTCTCTAAGTCTAAGGTGTGTCTCTTGTAGGCAGCATATAGACGGATCGTGTTTCTTTATCCAGTCTGAGACTCTCTGTCTCTTTACTGGTGCGTTTAGTCCATTTACATTCAGTGTAATTATAGATAAGTATGTGTTTAGTGTTGTCATTTTGATGCCTTTTTATGTGTGTTGTTGACAATTTCATTTTTCCACTTACTTTTTTGTGCTGAGACGTTTTTCTTTGTAAATTGTGTGTTCCTCCTTTTCACAGTATTTGACTTTATGTTTGCTGAGTCATTACGTTTTTCTTGGTTTTTATTTTGAGTTATGGAGTTGTTACACCTCTTTGTGGTTACCTTAATATTTACTCCTATTTTTCTAAGCAAAACCTAACTTGTATTGTCCTATATCGCCTTGTATCCCTCTCTATATGGCAGTTCTATGCCACCTGTATTTAGTCCCTCTTTTTGATTATTGTGATCTTTTACATATTGACTTCAATGATTCCCTGTTTTGAGCGTTTTTTTTTTTTTTAATTAATCTTAATTTGTTTTTGTGATTTCCCTATTTGAGTTGATATCAGGATGCTCTGTTCTGTGACCTTGTGTTGTGCTGGTATCTGATATTACTGGTTTTCTGATCAAACAATTTCCTTTAGTATTTCTTGTAGCTTTGGTTTGGTTTTTGCAGATTCTCTAAGCTTGTGTTTATCTGTAAATATCTTTATTTTGCCTTCATATTTAAGAGAGAGTTTTGCTGGATATATGATCCTTGGCTGGCAGTTTTTCTCCTTCAGTGCTCTCTATATGTCATCCCATTGCCTTCTTGCCTGCATGGTTTCTGCTGAGTAGTCTGAACTTATTCTTATTGATTCTCCCTTGTAGGAGACCTTTCTTTTATTCCTGGCTGCTTTTAAAATTTTCTGTTTATCTTTGGTTTTGTCAGGTTTGATGATAATATGTCTTGGTGTTTTTCTTTTTGGATCTATCTTAAATGGGGTTCGATGAGCATCTTGCATAGATCCTTTCGTCTTTCATGATCTCAAGGAAGTTTTCTGCTAGCAGATCTTCAACTATTCTCTCTGTGTTTTCTGTCCTCCCTCCCTGTTCTGGGACTCTAATCACACGCAAGTTATTCTTCTTGATAGAGTCCCACATGATTCTTAGGGTTTCTTCATTTTTTCTAATTCTTTTATCTGATTTTTTTTTCAGCTATATTGGTGTTAATTCCCTGGTCCTCCAGATTTCCCACTCTGCATTCTAATTGCTCGAGTCTGCTCCTCTGACTTCCTATTGCGTTGTCTAATTCTGTAATTTTATTGTTAATCTTTTGGATTTCTGAATGCTGTCTCTCTATGGATTCTTTCAACTTATTAATTTTTCCACTATGTTCTTGAATAACCTTCTTGAGTTCTTCAACTGCTTTATCAGTGTGTTCCTTGGCTTTTTCTGCAGTTTGCCTTATTTCATTTCTGAGGTCATCCCTGATGTCTTGAAGCATTCTGTAAATTAGTTTTTTATATTCTGTATCTGACAATTCCAGGATTGTATCTTCATTTGGGAAAGATTTTGATTCTTTAGTTTGGGGGGTTGTAGAAGCAGTCATGGTCTGCTTCTTTATATGGTTTGATATCGACTGCTGTCTCCAAGCCATCACTAAGATATTGTAGTGATTTATTCTATATTTGGTCACTGGGTCTTATCTTGTTTTGTTTTCTTTCAATATACGTAGATGGGCTACTAAATTGCGCTGTCTTGATTGATGTAGCCCTTGACTCAGTTATGACCTATTACCAGCTGGTCTGGGCTGTTACCAGATATATACGCCTGAGTCCATTCACTATTCTTGAGTAGAATCTGATTTTGGGTCATCAAGTGTGTGATGCACCCTAACACCTATCCACCTAAAGAAGTCGTGGTGATAGTTGTGTGCACCAGATTCTAGTAGCAGCTGGGGTTCACACTCCAGGGGGGGAAGGATGCTGACAGTCTTCCCTCAAGTGCCAGTGAGGTAGGTGTGTCTCTATTCCTAAAGCACCTTGGTGGGTGGGCTCTGTAGCTGTACCTTAGGCCCCCAGTGCAAGTACCTGTAGAGATTGGTAGGTGTCACCCTCCATAGACCCCTAAGGCAGGAGGCTAGGTTGTCTGGGGGAATCTTCAGCCCTCAGTTCCCTGTTGTGGGTCAGTGAGGGCTCTGTTGATTATGCAGAGATATCAGACCTGGGAAACTTGTCTTTCCAGTAAATCCGCTAAAACAATTGCAGTCAGATCCCTATCAGAAATGTCTTTGCATTATAATAGCCACCTTGTTCCCTGTAGGGATGAAAGCCCGAGACTGTGGATCACATATGCTTGGCTGGAGTTGGTTCTGTGTTTTCAGTCCAATTAAGGAAGGATTTTTGGTCCCTGGTTTTTTTGTGGTTGCTTCTCTCAGGCCAGAAGAATGGGTTAGGAAAAGACCAAGAAAACAAAAAACGGAAAAGAAAAACCGCGGAGCAGTTCTCCCTCTGGCTCAGGAAATTCCAATGTTAATGAAGCTGCCTGGGAACGGTAGGGGAGGGTTCAGAAAAACAGGAGAGAGTAGCACCCCGGAATATAGACAAAGTTACTTACCTTGCTTGGGATGACTGTTTTATCTGAGATTCCCGAGGGGCGCGTCGTCTGTGTGTGCTGGCTGGGTAGAGATTGCCCCCGAGGGTCAGGCCCGTGTCCCGTGCTTGCTCTCCCAGAAGCCGCGGTCAGTTCCTCTGCTGCCAGTCCAAAGTCCAGCGTCAAGGTTCCCCAGCTGGGACGCTGCACTCCCGGCTCCAAAAGCAGTCGCTGCCTCCCAGTGACGTCTCCTCCCATCAGCCGCGTCACTGCGCCGCCTGTGTGCACTGGCAGGGCTTCCCCCGAGGTCAGTTCAGGGGGCTGGGGCTGTGCCCCACGTTTGCACCGTCACAGGATGCCGTGCTCAACTCCCCTGTGCCCCGTCCAAAGCCCGGCGCCAAGGTTTCCTGACTGGGACACTGGCTCCAGGCTCCGAAAACAGTTGCTGCTTCCCTGTAGTTGTTCGTTCTTGGTCTCTGTCACTCAGGTCAACTCTTTAAATCTGTGTTTGTTGGTCAGGGCTCATAGATTGTCATGTATGTGATCGATTCACTTGTTTTTCCGAGCCTTTGTTGCAAGAGGGATCCGAGGTAGCGTCTACCTAGTCAGCCATCTTGGCCCTCCTCCTCTCTCTCTTTTTTTTTTAAATAAAGTTTATATTTGCTGAAATGCACAAATATTATGTGCTCAATTCAATGTTGTTTAATGTAAGCTACGTCCCCATTATCCGTTGAAATTAGTATTTCACCTGAAGGTTTATACACTGAGTTATGGATTACTTTTGGTGTCTATAAAGAAGAAAAAAATGTCAATTGAAAGCACCTATATAAACATCACGATGATACATGAAGAAGAAAATGAAGTTGTCAACAATTTCATTCTGCTTGTGTCAACAATCAATGTCCACGGAATCTGTGACCAAGAAATAAATAAATTGGTGAATTGCATTGGGAATATCTGCTGCAAAAGACCTCTTTAAAGTTTTAAAAGGCAATGATGTCACTTTGATAACTAAGGTGCCTCTGACCAAACTCACGGTCTTTTCAGTTGCCACATATGCATGTGAGAGCCGGAAATCAAAAAGGAAGACCGAAGAAAAATTAATACATTCAAATTGTGGTATTTGCAAAGAATACTGAATATACCATGAACTGCCAAAAAAAAAAAACAAATGAGTTTTAGAAGAAATACAATTAGAATGTTCACTTCTAAGGAAGTGAGGATGGAGAGATATTGGCTTTTTTACTTTGGACATAATCAGGAAATACTAATCACTAGAAAAGGACATCATGGCTGGTAAAGTAGAGGGTCATTTAAAATGAGGGGAACCCTCAATTCAATGGATTGACACAATAGGTACAGCAACAGACTCAAACATGCCAACAATCACGAAGGTGGTATAGGATCAGGCAACATTTTTATGTTATGCATAAGGTCTTCATCAGTAGGAGCCCAGTCAACAGCAGCTAATAACAATATATTCCAGTATAATTCCATTTAAAAAATAATCAGACATGCAGATGCTACAGAACAGATAAAGAGAAATGCCAGGTGGTAAGTGTTGGCTGTTATTCTGATTAACACTATTGTTAGGCTCCGTTAAGTCAGTTCTGACTCATAGTGACCCTATATATAACAGAGCTAAATACTGCCCAGTCTGCGCCGTCCTCACAAGCATTATTATACTTGAACCCATTGTTGCGGTCACTGTGTCAATCCATCTCATTTAGGGTCTTCCTCTTTTTTGCTGACCCTCTACTCTGTCAAGCATGATGTCCTTCTCCAGGAACTGATCTCTCCTGATAACACGTCTAAAGTACGTCAGACACAGTCTCACTCACCATCCTTACTCCTAAGAACATTATGCCTTTGCCTATTCCAAGACAGATTTGCTTGTTCTTTTGGCAGTCCATGATATATTCAATACTCTTCACCGACACCATCAATCCTTTGATCTTCTTTATTTTGTCCAGCTTTCACATGCATATGAGACAACTGAAAACACCATGCACACCTTAGTCTTCAAGGTGACACCTTTGCTTTTCAACACTTTAAAGAGTTTTTTTGCAGCACATTTGCCCAATGCAATGAGACTTTTGATTTCCTGACTGCTGGTTCCATGGGGTTTGATTGTGGATCCAAGCAAAATGAAATTCTTGACAACTTCAATCTTTTTTGTGTTTATCATGGTGTTGCTTATTGATCCAGTTGTGAGGATTTTTGTTTTCTTTATGTTGACGTGTAATCCACACTGAAGGCTGTGGTCTTTGATCTCCATCAGTAAGTGCTTCAAGTCCTCTTCGCTTTCAGCAAGCAAGGTTATGTCATTTGCCATAATGCAGGTTTTAATGAGTCTTCCTCCAATCCTGATGCCCCGTTCTTCTTCATATAGTCCAGCTTCTCAGATTATTTGCTCAGCAAAGAGATTGAATAAGCATGGTGAAACAACTCTGACGCACTCCTTTCCTGACTTTAAACCACGCAGTATCCCCTTGTTCTGTTCGAAAGAGTGCCTCTTGATGTATGTACAGGTTCCTCATGAGCACAATGAGGTGTTCTGGAATTCCCATTCTTTGCAATGTTATCCATAATTTGTTATTATCCACACAGTCGCGTGCCTTTGCATAGTCAATGAAACACAGGTAAACATCTTTCTGGTATTCTCTGCTTTCAGTCAGCATCCACCTGACATCAGCAATGATATCCCTGGTTCCACGTCCTTTTCTGATCTGGCTTGAATTTCTGGCAGTTCCCTGTGGATACACTGCTGCAGCCACTTTTGAATGATCTTCAGCAAATTTTACTTCTGTGTGATATTAATGATATTGTGCAATAATTTTCATATTTGGTTGGATCATGTTCCTTGGGAATAGGCATAAATGTGGATCTCTTCCAGTTGGTTTGCCAGGTAGCTGTCTTCAAATTTCTTAGCATAGATGAGTGATTGCTTTCAGTGCTGCACCCTTTTTTTGAAACATCTCAATTGCTCTCTAGTAAATTCTTGGAGACTTGTTTTTTGCCAATGTCTTTGGTGTAGTTTAGACTTTTTCCTTCAGTACCATCGGTTCCTCATCATATTCTGGTAGTATGCTGATTAATAGGGCTGCATTAAAAGTTACCTCAATACTTTGTGGCTTAAATCAACCATTTACTGGGCTCAGAGATTCTGTTGTCAGGAATTTATTCAGAGTTCAGCAAGGCTTGCCTCTACTTAAGGATGTCTGGAGTGTCACATGAAGATTTAAACACTAGGGGATTGGGTTATCCGAAGATACTTTCACTCACACATCTGGTGGTTGATGTTGGTTGTAAGTTTGAGGGCTAGCTTTCTTCCTATATGGGACTCTCCGTGTGGTCTCTCCATAGGGCTATTTGGGCTTTTTCACAACATGGCGGCTGGCTTCCAAGTGTAAAAATCTCCAAATAGAGGGGTCTAGAAAGGAGTTATAGCCTTTTTTATGGCCTAGGCTTGAAGTCACGTGGCATGCCTTCTATGATACTGTACTGATTAGAGTTTTTACCAGTTTCTGCCCAAATTTAGGGAGAAGAAACTTAGACCCCAGCTCTCCTTCAGAGAACTGTCAAAGTCACTTTTAAGAGCATGTTAGACAGGAAGTAATGTGGTGCTATCATTTAGAAAAACAGCTCTGCCACAGAAGTGAAGGTGAAGGACAGAACATGCTGCTTTATTTCTTATTCAATGAGGCTGTATAGATAATGAAACAGCAAGGAGAGTTTCTCCAGCACATTACCCTACAAGTTTATCTCCTCAAGTTATTCTAGGCAAAATTTGCATCTATCTTTTTAACTTTGCGTGACCTTTCCTGAAAGCCTTCAACTTATAATTTATCCTGAAGACCAGAGAGTCCACCAATAGCCTAATAATAGATTTTCATTGATCTATTCATGTTTGAAACCCTGTAGGAGAGTGGTTAAGTGCTATGGCTAGTAACAAAAAGGTTGGTGGTTCAAATCCACCAGGCGCTCCTTGGAAACTCTGTGGGGCAGTTCTGCCCTGTCCTATAGGGTCGCTATGAGTTGAAATCAACTCGATGGCAACAGGTTTGGTTTGGTTTTTTATTCATGTTTACTTTTCCCATTGGCAATTAAGTTTAATAGGTAAATATTTTCAGGAACATTAACTCGAGAAATATATGGTAACTGTTGGCATAGCCAACTGATACAACTTGAGAAGAATCTTGTGCTACTGGCTTAATCAGTACCAAACTAAAAAAAAAAAAAAATTGTATACTGCACGTTCAATAAGATAATTATAAATTTATGGAATTTATGTTTTTTTTTTTTAAGAACTGACACTTTAGATTTAAAAAAACAGATAATTTCATACACATATTTTGGAAGAAATGAAACATAATTTTATCTTTAAACAAGTCATTAAAAGCTTAAGACTTTGGTATTCTTGTACAAAATTAAAAACCTATCATTATAGTATAAGTCATAAAACTCATCATATATTCTTATTTATTTGATATATTCATTAGCATGTTCAAAGAGATTAAACTTGCTTCATGTGTTCTTGAAAATATTGTGTGTTGAATAAGTTACTTGTATTTTAAATCATATTTTATTTTTTCTGCAACTTTGAAAATATGCCCGCTCTAAATACTAAATATCACACAAAGGAAATTTATGGTTCATTTCAAAGAAGTTATGCTTTCTTGTTGACAGTTGACATTTCTTAAAAAAAAAAAAACAAGATAACTCTCTACATTATTCTTTTGAAGATTATGCTCTCTTGCTACGTTTTAAACACAGTTTATGATAAAAAAAATTAAATTTATTAACAGTTTCCAAGAACATGGTTTCTAAATAAAACAGACTCATTCTTTATTAAACAGGTTCATACTCTCCAAGGATTTATATTCCATAATAAATCAAACCTCTCATTCATTTGATATTAAAATAGTTCAATTTTATATTTCCTATAAAGGCAAGATTTCGTAATGAAAAAGAGAAAGTTAAAGTTGTGACACATAGAATGGAAAAAAGTTTATACGATTAGTAGTAGTGGTGCTAATAGTTATACGATTAAAAAAGTACGATTAGGTAAGCTTAAATAATCCAAAGCCTTAAATAATAAATATCTCATAAACTAGAAGTATCAATTTTTTTTCAATGTTTCATTAATGTTGTCATGTTAATTTTTTCAGTAGATAGCCTTATTTGTCTGAAGCAGAAAATATCTTTTTGAATACGGCCCTGAAAGCTGGTTTTAAATGACTGGGTTCAACAATGGGGCAAGTGAAGTATTGAGCACAGCTACTCCTTTGCTTAAATTAACTCTTTCATTGGCTGATGGCTTTATGTACATGAATATACAACTGCCATAAGTGATGGAGACAACAATCATGTGAGAAGAGCAGGTAGAAAAGCCTTTTTTCTTTTGTTGAGTTGAAGGGAATTTTAGAATTGTCTTGATGATATAGGAGTAAGAAATGATTACTAATAACAATGTGACAATGATTGTCATCAGAGCTATTAAAAAAGCAATCAATTCTAGTAAATGTGTGTCTGAGCAAGAAAGTTGCAAGACAGGAAAAATGTCACAAATGAAATGGTCAATGATATTGGAAGCACAAAAATCCAAGTTAAGACAGAAAATCAGTGGAGGGAAAATGATCAAGAATGAGGTTACCCAAGAGTTGAAGCTGGTGACAATATCTGCTGCTCATGATGGATGTATAATGCAAGAGTTTGCAGATGGCAACGTGGCAGTCATAGGACATAGCAGCCATAAGGAAAAACTCTGTAACCCCCAAAAAGATATTAAAAAAACAACTGAGACATACAACCATTATAGGAAATGGTCTTTTCCCTGGCTACAGTTGTGCTTAGGAATCTGGGGATGCAAGCAGTTGTGAATGAGATTTCCAGGAAAGAGAAATGACAAAGGAAGAAATACATTGGGGTCTTGAGATGGGAATCCAGCAGAGTGAGGGCAACGATGGTTACGTTTCCTATCATGCTCAACACGTAACTGAGAAGCAGAAACAAGAAAATAACAATCTGTAACTGGGAATTATCTGTCAGTCCCAGTAGAATAAACTCTATGTTCTTTGTATGATTCTTCAATTCTCTTTTATGAGTTCAATCAAATTCTAGAAATAAAAAGGTACAAAAATCAGAAATTATATGAGTAGGTATATCTCCAGAAAAAAGATATATAAAAAGGCACATATTCATAAACATGGCCGTTTATGATGTAATATTCCATGGAAGTTGAATATATGATCCAAACCTGTGGAACAGAAACTAAGAGTTTAAATGACCTACAGAAGTGAAGTCAGTTTTGGACATTGACCTACAAAACCAGTGAGAGATGATTTTTTTCTCTCTTACAAACTTCCAGTCAATTGTATATAATTCCAAATTTAGCTAGAGCATAAATAAAATGCTGGGTTCAGGATTCAAAGGTAATTCATTCATTTTTAAGCTATTAAGCTTATCAAAATAAAACTTTGATAAATTAAGACCTACAATTAATTCTGAAGCTAAGATTTTGCATTAAAGTGATTTTTTAAGACTTCATCTGTAGCCTCCTACAACTGTACAATGTAGTACTTTATGAAGGCAGAAATGGCACAAAGGCAGTGTAATACCACAAGAAAATAAGCACTGGCTGATTCCAGGGGAAAAAATAAACTGATTATTAATCAGATACAGTTACATTGGGGCCCTGGTTGCACAGTGGTTAAAAGCTCAGATGCTAACAAAAAGGTCAGCAGTTCAAATCTAGTAGCTGCTCACTGGAAAACCTATAAGGCAGCTCTACTCTTTGCTGTAGGGCCACTATGAGTCCGAATCAACTCGAAGGCAATAGCTTTGTTTTTGGTTTTTATGCTACATCTAAAAAAAAGAAAAAACCTGTTCATGACTTAGATGCTCTGCCAAGACCACAAGAATAAAAGAAGAATATAGAAAAAACATTGCATCTCTTCACATTCCCTGCCCAGTTATGGGTACCTAGAATCTGTACTTAATACTCACATGCAGCTCCACAGGGGTGAAAAATCCTTGTTTTCTTATCACATTTTCCACACCTTCATGTCTCCAGGAATCACTCGTACACCTACCCGGTAACTGTTATTCCTGGGAAGTATTAGTGTAGGAAGGCTGTGACAATCTTGATGGGAAAAGTGTATTCTAATTGTGTTTTATGCTTGTAATAGTAGGTTTTCATGCACTATAGTCTGCAATTTCCAGTAATAAAAACAGAGCGAATAAAATAAAAATGTTATCTCAATAGAACAGAAGCATAGCCAAAGTTGGAATCTATTAGGAATTAGATATTGGGCTTAAAGCTGCTCATTCACTAAAATCTACTTATGGATCTGCACCGTGCTGAAATCTGTGAATTTCCCCACTACTATGTGCATTCTTGAGAGTTAGGACAGTGTCTAATCATCAAAATAATCGCAACCATCTGGTTTCCAAGGAGTGCCTGGTGGATTCGAACTACTGACCTTTTGGTTAGCAGCTACACCTCTTAAGCACTATGCCACCAGGGTTTTCTGCTTAGTATATAGTAGGTTTAAAATAAACACTTGTCGAATAAACAAACAAACAAACAGAAGCTAAGTTTGTTGTTGAACCAGACATTGCCATCATGTGCAGTTCTCTATTTTATGCTATATTATAGCTTGGACTTTTCTTAAATTCGTGTCTATGTTTTGCAAGATAAATTATTTTCCCCTTTACCAATAATGTTTTGCCCAAACTCTCTCTATTGAATAAATTGCAAACAAACGATATGTAAAGGAAAGAAAATACTGATATAAAAAATTTATAAACAAACTTCATAAAACATTTTTTTAATTACTTCCCTTTAAATTATAATCCATCCTCTCAATTCACTCTGTTAGTTCAGTGACATTATTCTTCCTTTTCAGAGGTCACTGTTCATTAAATCACTAGTTTTTCATAACGACTTAAAGTCTCAAAGGGCATCCTCATCAAATAGAAAAGATTTTATTTCCATCTCAAGATTGAATTTCCTCCAAAAGCTTACTGGTTTTGGGGACCAAGGGTTATTATTACTACTGTTTTATAATTAGTATTATTATACAGTGAGTAACACATCATTGCACAGTGTTTTTAAATGTACACAACTTTAAAAAAAAAGTATCTGTTTTTCCTCTTAATTTTAGCATTTTTCTGAATAATGGTACCATGAGTTACTCATTCTGGAGATTGATTAAAGCTCTGAAGAAGTGTACAAAGAGCTGTGAAGAAATGTATGAAGAGATAGTTTACTTGAGCATCACAAAGAATTAACACTTGTATACCCAGTCTGCAAGGACTACAAGAAAAAAAAAAAAAAAACCTAGCAAAAAGAAACTCTAGGAGGACATAATCCAATACCATAAGATTAGTGGCAGTACCTCAAACTTTTATGCAAAAATGTTTATGGAAATCCAATGAATTATATTTATTTACCAACATCAAATAAGCTGATAAAAATCTTCACCATTCATAATCCTTAGAGAGAAATAAACTTCAATATCCCACAAGGTCATATGATTTGTAGAGTCTTAAGTCATCCCAAGGATGTACTCAGGGTAGTGAAGGACATCTTCAAAATTTAACTCGACATTTCAGCTTTGTATTGCTGAGTGCAGATCCCTATTTTTCCCTGGCTGAACATGGGTCATGTTACCAAGCTTTACATTTCTTTCCACCCATGTCTTCAAAATGGACTCTTAATTACCTTCAAAGGACCCCTGAGACAGACTCTGTGAATCATTCAAAATGCAAATTAACAGTAATCTCTAACACTGGTTAAGTAAAATGACTGGAAAGGATTTTCAGGGCCTTCGTTCTCAAAGCACTCCTAGATTCTGCTCTTCCAAAATCCCTACCATCAAGTAGGTACTAACAATCTCCCTTTGAATACTGAAGACAATTTCTTTAATGCACAAAATAAGAAAGGAACTTTATTTTAAAGGTCAAGTTAGATTTGAAGATCGAAGAATATACCTGTGACAAACTAAGATGAACTTTTGACTGGTTCCACTTCTTTTCTGGTGTTTCTTTTTTTTTTTTTTTTCTTTTTAGTGCTTTATGTTACACTGGGAGGGAATGCCAGTTGGTGACTTAATGACTTTGAAAGCCTACTTTTTTTCATCTTCCTCCATGTTCACTCAGTTCTCTCTTCTTTAGTTAAGTCTCATTAAAGGCCATTAGAAAAACAAGGACAGAGCGAATCTCCAAAGCAATTTGCTTTACTGACCATGTCACCCTGTTTCTTTTTACGTTACTGAATTTAAAGATTTGTTTAGTGTTTAAGCTAATACATTAGAAAAAGGAAAAGAGTCTAATATAGTGTTGTGAGCAACATTCAACGTAGCTTCATAATTACACTAAAATATACATTTGGCACTGCTCAATCGTTATTGGCTTTGAATCACACGGGGCTCATCTGAGACCTTTCCTCTTCCCGAATGAAACAAAGTCTCCACAGAGGATGGAGTTGGCTTGCTGGCAGAATTGTTTTATTAGAAAAAAATTTTTTTTTACCATTTTTCATAGAAATTTTATTGTTTCCCTGGAAAAAGTTGAATAATTTATATTTCTTCATTTCAATAAAGATGAGCAGGTTCATGTCTCAGATTTTATACCAGTGTGTATAGAAACAAATTAAAGGTAAATAGACATTCCAAAGTCACGTTTAATAATAACTTCAGAAACAATAACATTCATACATATGAGAGTTTATGGAGGATATCAACTTGTAACCTCACGCTTTCAGTTCATTAATTTGCCACCTATAATATAACAGACCATTTAACACAGAAACAAGATACCCATTGCCATCAAGTCAATTCCGACTCATAGCGACCTTTCAGGACAGAGTAGAACTGCCCCATAGGGCTTCCAAGGAGTGGCTGTGGATTCAAACTGCCAACCTTTTGGTTAGCAGCCATAGCTCTTAACCACTTCCCTCCCAGGGAAACAAGAAAAGGAAATAATTATTCATAAATTTATAGTATCAAAACAGTATTAATTTTCAATTTTTGGTATTATAAGGTCAATTTATTATTCTAAAAAATATATGGGCTTTGCAGATAGACGTGCATTAAAAATTCAAAGAGGCCACGTCATGGATTTGTGACTTTTAGTGAGTTACTGAATTTCTTTTAAAAATGAAGTGGAAATGTCAAGGGCGTTTTTGAGAATTAATTGAAATAACATAACTGAAAGTGCTTCATAAATTATATCATACAAAATAGGTGTTTAAAAGTAATGGTTTAATTAAATTTGTTTTTAATTGGAATAAATGCTCAACTTTGGAAAAGATATTCATGTTTGTGAATTTTCAAAGGCATTATTTCAGTGAAAGACTAAAGATTTTATAATTTATCTCATTTATTCTTTGTAACAATTGCTGTGAAATTTTTATCTTTATTCTTAAATGAAAAAACTAAGGCTGGGAGAAATTATGAGACTTAATAAATTCATATAGCTAGCAAGTGTTAAATGTAATGTCAGACTGCCTGAAATGCAATTCTGTTCCCTTAAACTGCATAGCCTATGTACAATTAGAAACACAGACATAGAGACAGCAGTTGTCTGCTTTTAATTAATGGGTAATAAATAAGTTGATACAATAAAATAATACTCAACTTTCTAAAAATTCTTTTTAATATATTTGGTTTTAAATTATAACCCCTAAGTTTTTTTTATATATCCTATTTCATTTCATTAAAAGTTGATACAAAATGAATCAATGCTAAGAATAGGGAATTTTCATTTTTTTTTTATATGCCCCACTTACCTCTGCTATTCATATAGTTTCACACACACTCAGAATGCCTAGGATAGTAAAAATGCCATCGTTGTAATCCAGGGAAGCCAGCATTCCTGAAACCATCCCCTCCCCTTCCCACTTAACATAGGATCTCATAATGCCCTATTACAGATAAGTCTCATTTTACCCTTGAGGAATATATAATTGCAGAGATTGAGAAAGGAGCAAAAATATAAAATAGGCAAAATGTCAGAAGGTGTTTTGAAACTCTATGACATGGTCTCTACATAGGTTTTACTTGCACACATACTTAACGTTTTATCTATTTGAATTGCCACTGGCTCAAGGGGATTAATTTAGGGAATCAAAATTATCAGAAGAGGAATGTATACAAAACACTAAGGAATATAAAACATAACACACATTAGTATTGAAATTGGAAAAGAGAACCTGCGAGACAGGGAATAAAATCTAACAACAACAGTTAAGTCTGAAGTTTTTCCCCTTGATTCCCCTGCCCCCCCGACGAAGACCAGAAACCAAATATCTTATCTCCAAATTCAGATTTCTTCTCAATAATCTATGCCATTTTTTAAAGCTAAGAATCTACCACGTTATAATAAATACATATATGAATCTTATTATTTTTAATCTGCCTTCTAATACAAATTCTTGCTGCCATATGCTGCTAATACTTTATGCTTTTTTTGTGATCACTCCACTACTGCTCACCAGCAATAGCAAAATGAAGAGTGTACTTTATTTTGATTGAATAATGTTATACCTTATATTCCAAAATAATAATTGGAGTTAGTATCTTCCCTGCCTACCTTCAATAATATACTTACACTCAAATTAGATAATTTGAATAATAAAAAAAAATTGTTCAGATTCTTCGGAATCTATACAAAGTCTATGGGTAGTTTCAGAGTTCCAACTATGTATAAAACTAGAACAAACTCAAGCTTTTGTTTCTTCTGTTGTTTCTTTTGTTTTTTACTTCAGGCTATCACACTAGATACTATAGCTCAGTCGCCTCAAGCAAGTTACTCAAATTGAGAATGAATTTACACATTTTTAAAAGGAAGATAATCATGTTTAATATGCCATATACCTAGTAAATAAAATATAGTATAGAACTTACCTAGTTGAGTAAATGCACAGAGTAAGTATTCTCTACAGAACAGCTATTATTTATTACACATCAATCAGACTTCCAGGTTATATAATAGTAATAGTGGCTCCCTAAATATTCATCTTTGTTACACATTTTCAAAAACAAATACAGATAACGAGGAGATTATAAAAAGCCAGAGATAACACGTCTTCAACATAACTAGGAAACAGAGTATTTATGAATTTTAAATTACTCCTAAGTAGGAAAATAATACCCAAGTCCATCCGATAAGTGGAAATAATTGTACAGACACTGCAGATAGTGTCAAAAATATGGTGTCAAATTTCATATTTCATATAATTTCTAAGAAGAAACTACTTTATTGTGCTAGTAACAGAGAAAATTTAAGAGTTAATTAAAACTGCTCTTTTAAGCGATTACAATGTAAAACATTTTTAAAGTTCAGGATAATTAGCCAAATGGATTACATATTTTAGTCACTGGTTTTCTGTTCAGAGTGATAAATCAATGATTACATGGAATTTACTGAAAGTTTTAAAGGAAGGCACAACATGGACACTTCGGCGTTAAAAAAAAAGTTTAAGCATTTGAGTTTGCAATTAGGGGTAAAGGAGAGATGGATTTAGGATAGTGAAGATTAGAAGAAGACTAGAATTTCATTTATTCTTTATTGAACCTTCATAATAACATTCATTCATGCCAATAAATACTTCCATTTATTTTCTGGAAATCCTATTTTATGGATCAAGTCTTTGAAGGCGAGTTTTACTTGCTGGTTCCTCAGGGTGTAAATGAAGGGGTTGAGCATGGGGGCAATGGAAGTGTTGAGAATTGCTACTCCTTTGGTCAGTGATGCTCTTCTTTTGCTGAAGGCTTGACATTCATGAATATGCAGCTGCCATAAGAGATGGAAATGACAATCATATGAGAAGAACAAGTGGAGAAAGCCTTCTTCCTGTGACTGGCAGAAGGGATTCTCAGAGTGGTGATAACGATGCGCGAGTAGGATAGAATCACTAATGCCAATGTGAATAGCAAAGTAACAAAAGCAAGGTAAAAGCCAATCATCTCTAAAGGCCAGGTATCTGTGCGTGAGAGTTGTAAGACCGAGAAGTGGTCACAAGGGAAGTGGTCAATGACATTGGAAGAACAGAAATCTAACCGGAGCATAAGCATGAGTGATGGGAAAATGGTCAGGAATCCTCCCAGCCATGCGCAAAGAACAAGCAGGGTGCATATTTTCTTCTTCATGATGGTGGTGTAATGAAGGGGCTTGCAGGTGGCAACATGACGATCATAAGACATGGCAGATAGAAGAAAAAATTCAGACACGCTCATAAAGGTAAAGAAAAATAATTGAGCTAAACAATTGTTGTAAGAAATGGTCTTGACTTTAGTAATGACTGCCCCCAGAAACCTGGGGATAGACACAGTAGTGAACGTAATTTCTAAGAAGGAGAAGTTCCAGAGGAAGTAGTACATAGGCGTCTTTAGATGAGAGTCTATCAAGGTGAGGAGGATGATGGTCAGGTTGCCTGTGACACTTAATACATAAGCTATAAATAAAAAGATAAAGACCACAGCCTGAAGTTTTGGGTCGTCTGATATGCCCAAGAGTACAAACTCTGTAATCATTGTGTGATTTCTCATACCGATGTATTTTCCTCTTTAAGCAAAATCTATTGCTGAAAAAAAAACATAATGAGCAAACATTAAAGATTTAAATATCAGTATTAATAACCCCAATGACACTAAACAATGGACCCTTTTTTCTCTTTCAGCTCTTTTCCAATATCTTGTCACCCTTATTAAAATGGAAAATTTTCTTAGAGCCTCTTTGAAAAGACAATGTATTCACAGACCTATGTTAAAACCCAAATCAATGTCAGTGTGTATAACCTCTACATAGAGTCAAATTTTCTATATTTTCAGTATATCTTTGAATCATAAACTTCCACACCAATATTAATGAATTATGTCTATAGTTTATATACTGAAACATTGTTTTCCAGCTTTGAAGATTGTATGATTTTAGGAATGAATCTAATTTTGAGTATTTATCCTGGTGCCAAAATTTAAAAATCTTCTTGTCTAATGTTGTAGGGTTCTTAACCAGTGTCATAGAACAATGTGTGTACTGTTTAATGAGAAATTAGTTTGTCCTGTAAATCTCCATCCAAAGTACAATAAATTTAAGGAAAAAAGACAAAAACAAAACAAAAAGATTTTATTGTTTACTAGGGCTTTGGTGGTAATTGGAACCCAATCGCGATCCCTGAACTTAATAGTATCTGAAACCATTTTTATTCTTAATGCCTTTATTTTAAATACAATCAACGCAAATAAAGGTGTTTTCCAATCGCATAAACATCACTAGAATGACCTTGATTGTAAACAAGAGTAAAGTTTAGTTTTCATTAATGGGAAAGAAAACAGAAACCAGAGAGATGAATCAATACTCACATAGATAGAGCCTATCGTTAATATATTTCTACAACATGATTAGTGGTATCATTGTTTGTGTTTTTTATTAAAATTAACAATTATTAAATGGACTTTTTTTTTTTTTTTACTACTATTCTGTTTGGTCTTAAACCTGATAGAGGACAAGAATGAACTCATAAAGAAATTTTTGATGCCAAATATCTCATTGTCTCCTTTTTAGAAGACTGATTACAGGATCTATCTATATAAAAAATATATATATATATATACACACACACACACACCCAGTGAGTCGATATTTTAGGATTTACTATAGAGAAAACAGAAATTGCTAAAATGTAAGCTCAGCGATTTTTATTGGTGTTTTTCCACTGCTGTATCGTTTACAACCAGAATTGTATCTGTGTATAAGTTCTCAGTAATGTTTCTAGTATTAATCTCTTTCTCATTTTTTATAGCATGAACTGGTAAGACAGCACTGATGAAGGTAACATGTAGAAAGATGTTCCCTTCTGCCTAACTCAACAATTAGTATTACTGATGGGTGAGGAGTGTCTAAGATGATATTATGCCTTCTTTTCTTCTTTATCCTTTTTTCTTTTTCCGGCAATCAACACTCTCTTTCTTTAGGAATATGCACATGTGGTCATTAACATATCAGCAAAATATGGCATATCAAAGGGCAGAGACTGTATTTCCATGTTTTCAACAATGGCTGAAACATATTATATATATAATTAATAACACTAAATATGTTAAAGGGATAATTTGGAACTCCCTGCAATTTATTCCAACAAAATCAAACTATGGATGGCACAAACATTTCATTGATAGTAAGAAACATACTCACTTTTGTGATATGTCTGATGGTTCCAGTCAGAAATATTATCCTGGATTTTTCTTAATTTATTTAAAAAATGAAAAATAATACATGCATAATGTCCTTCAGGGGAACTTTTTGTCACTTGGTCCATCCTTGCCTCTATCACAGAAGAGCCTCTAGCATAAAGAAAACACAGACTGGACTCCATGTCAGTTTGTTAGCAGCCTTTGTTATAAGTAACATAAATTTCTCTTATCTTTCCACAAAAACACATTGCTCTAGACCTGAACTCCAATAAGAGCTACTTATTGTAACACTAAGAGTTCTTTAGGTAAATGTCCAGGGAATAATGCTTTAAGAGACTAGAAGTTTAAGCATTTCAAAGCTCTCTGGGTGAGATGAAGATTTAGCACTGCCCCAGAATAAAACAATTTTACCTTCTCTGGTCACTGAATAAACTCCCCAGAGATTAGCGTGTTGAAAGGAAAGGTGCAAGAAGAGATAAATTCCAGAACTGTAAATGAGGTCATAACACAGAGTTTTCTGGAAAGCTAAGCAATATAGCGAGACAAAAATAAAAATAAAAACACACCAATCAGCTTGTACCATCAACATAGTCTCCCTTTGACTGTGTATAATTTTCCTGATATGCATATGGCACTTGTTCTACACTCAAGAGATCATTTCTTCTCAGTCCCTTTGGGTCTGGTGAAATCCAGGACCGAACTACACCACAGCGGACCCTAATGTGGGAGTGCTACCTATGTTTTATTCATTCATATATATCCACCAGCATAAGGCAAAATGAATGAATACATAAATAAAATAAGGGATTTCAATATCTTTGAATATCAGAAGAGTACTTGAAAATTTAGTTTTGATTTTCCTTTTTTTAATTTTAAATCTAATACATGCTTAATGTTACAAGAATCAAGGCGACAGTAGTATAGAGTGGCATTTTGAATGGCCCTAATATTTCCAACGAATCCTCCATTTTTACTCCAATCTTCAAATTAGCCAGTATTAAGAGTTTATAGTGTGTTCTCGAGATGTTTTTTCTCTATCTGGAGTAATATGGGAGCACTCCCATTCACACACTTGAAGATTTGTTCCTGTTGCTATTATACATTAATGCCGTTATATGATGCCAAATACTCTATAATTATCTTTTTCTTAGTATGTAATATGTAACAGATATCATTCCTTATCAAGTTTTTTTGTAACAGTTGCATAGAAACCAGAGGTGACTTGCATGTAATTTAACAATTACTTTGCTGATTTAAGATTTAGGGGATTAGATTGTGACAAATTTCACATTACTACTTATGATGTTACAATGCATCTTTATGCATACATTTAGATACGTGTAAAACTGACAGCTGTGAGTTTTAAATTTTACTAGATACTTAAAAAATTCTCCTACAGGTAAGAATGAGCCCTTTTCTTCACATTTGAGTCCAAACTGGATATTATTGGTCATTTAAAAATTTTATAAGCAGAAAGACAAAATAATGTCAATTTATTTAATGGCAAAGACACTGTAGCTTAGAGATCACAGTGCCTGGGTTTTTAGATTAAACAGATTCATTTTCTTTGCAAACTCACAAATTTTAATGCAGCTTTCTGAACATTGGTCTCTTCACCCATAAAATGAGAAGACTAATAGTCCTGTCATAGGCTATTATAAAAATTACAATGAGATAATGTATAAGAGAGTTTAGCATGCTAATTGGGATATGCTGCTATCGTTAGTTGCCTTCAAGTTGATTCCAACTCACAGAGAGCAACCCTATTCGACGGAGTAGAACTGCCCCACAGGGTGTTCAAGGCTGTAATCTCTACTGGAGCAGATTGCTACGTCTTTCTCCCCTGGAGCTGCTGGGTGGGTTCTAACCACCAACTTTTTGGGATAGCAGCTGAGTGTTCAACCATTGTATTACAAGGGATTCTTACTTGTAAGTGCTTAATGCATAAATCATCTATTTTTATATTTTCATATACTTTGATTCATATAGAGATTGAATATATTTTCAGTATTTTTATTTCTTGTTCCTGAATTGCCTATTTATAACCTTTGTTCACTTTCCATTGGGTTTATTGTCTTCCTATTTATTGACCAAAAAAATCCAAACCCGTTGCCATCAAGTCAATTTCGACTCCTAGCAACCCTATAAGACAGAGTAGAACTGCTCCATAGGGTTTCCAAGGAGCACCTGGTAGATTTGAACCGTCAACCTTTTAGCTAGCAGCAGAGCTCTTAATTGCTACACCACCAGAGTTTCCATGGTAGGATACATATATATATTTTGGATATAAATACATGGTGTGTCTTCTCTGTTGTGTATCCTTATTTTGTAAATTTTCTCTGTAGTTCTACTCGAAAAGATTGTACAACTATCATAAATTCTTAGTGACATATTCTCCTTAGCAAGGACTTACCCACATACTTCAAAATTATATAAATGTTGTTGTTGTTAGGTGCTGTTGAGTCAGTTCTAACTCATAGAGACCCTATGTATAACAGAATGAAACACTGCCCAGTCCTGTGCCATCCTCAAAATCTGTGTTATGCTTGAGCCCATTGTTGCAGCCACTGTGTCAATCCATCTCCTTCCTCTTTTTCTCTGACTCTCTACTTTACCGAGCATGACGCCCTTCTCCAGGGACTTATCCCTCCTGAGAACGTTTCCAAAGTGTGTAAGATGTAGTCTCTCCATCCTTGCTTTCAAGGAGCATTCTGGTTGTACTTGTTCCAAGAGAGATTTGTTCACTCTTTTGGCAGTCCATGGTATATTCCATATTCTTTGCTAATGTCGCAGTTCAAAGACGTCAGTTCTTCTTCAGTCTTCCTTAATCATCATCCAGCTTTCCTATGTACACGGAGCTATTGAAAACACCATGGCTTGGGTCAGGCCCACTTTAGTCTTCAACATTTTGCTTTTCATCACTTTAAAGAGGTCTTTTGCAGCAGATTTGCCCATTGCAATGTGTCCTTTGATTTCTTAACAGCTGCTTCCATGGGTGTTGATTGTGGATCCAAGTAAAACGAAATCCTTGACAACTTCAATCTTTTCTCCCTTTATCATGATGTTGTTTCTCGGTCCAGTTGTGAAGATTTTTTGTTTCCTCCATGTTGAGCTGTAACCCATACTGAAAACTGTGGTCTCTGATCTTTATCAGTACGTGCTTCAAATTCTTCACTTTCAGCAACCAAGGTTGTGTCATCTGCATGATGAAGGTTGTTAATGAGCCTTCCTCCAATCTTGATGCCCCGTTCTTCCTACAGTTCAACTTCTCGGATTATTTGTCCAGCATACAGATTGAATATGTATGGTGAAAGGATATAACCCAGACATATACCTTTCCTGACTTTAAACGATGCAGTATCTCTTTGTTCTGCTCGAACAACTGTCTCTGGATCTACGTACAGGTTCCTCAGGGTCACAATTAAGTGTTCTGGAATTCCCATTCTTCACAATGTTATCCATAATTTGATATGATCCACACAGCCAAATGCCTTTGCATAGTCAATAAAACACAGATAAACATCTTTCAGGTATTTCCGGTATCAGCCATGATCCATCTGACATCAGCAATGATAACCCTTGTTCCACGTCCTTATCTGAATCCAGCTTGAATTTTGGCAGTCCCGTCAATATACTGCTGCAGCCACTTTTGAATGATCTTCAGCAAAACTTTGTTTGTGTGTGATATTAACGATATTGTTCGATAATTTCCACATTTGGTTGGATCACCTTTCTGGGGAATAGGCATAAATATGTATTTCTTCCAGGGGAGTGGCCAGGTCCTTGTCTTCCAAATTTCTTGCCATAGACGTGTGAGCACTTTCAGCACTGCATCCATTGTGTGAAACATCTCAATTGATATTCTGTCAATTCCTGTAGCTTTATTTTTGCCAATGCCTTCATCGCAGCTTAGACTTCTTCCTTTAGTATCATCGGTAACTGATCATTTGCTACCTCCTAAAATAGTTGAAAGTCAAATAATTCTTTTTAGTATGATGACTCTGTATATTCCTTCTATCTTCCTTTGATGCTTCCTGCATCGTTTAATATTTTCCCCGTGGAATCCTTCACTATTGCAACTTGATGCTTTAATTTTTTCTTCAGTTCTTTCAGCTTGAGAAATGCCAAGGGTGTTCTTCCCTTTGGCTTTTCTATCTCCAGGTCTTTCCACAGGTCACTATAATACTTTACTTTGTGTTCTCAAGTAACCTTTTGAAATCTTCTGTTCAACTCTTTTACTTCATCTTTTCTTCCTTTTCCTTGAGCTACTAGACATTCAAGAGCAAGTTTCAGAGTCTCTTCTGACATCCATTTTGGTCTTTTCTTTCTTTCCTGCCTTTTTAAAGACCAAAAAGATCTTGAAATATTCTTTTTTGGCAATGAATGCAACACCATTCCTCTTCAAGTTGTCATTCCTAGTATAGTAGACCATACGATTGTTCAATTCAAAGTGGCCAATACCAGCCCTAGGATACATATGTTTATGCCTAGGATATTGATGTTTATACACTCCGCTTCATTTTTGACCTTTTCCAGATTTCCTAAATCCATACTTCATACATTCGACGTTTCTATTACAAATGGATGTTTGCTGCCGTTTCTTCTCATTTTGAATTGTGCCACATCCACAAATGAAGGTCCTGAAAGCTTGTCTCCAACCACATCATTCAGGTTGACTCTAATTTAAGTAGGCAACTCTTCTGCAGTGGTATTTTGTATGCCTTCCAATCTATATAAATATTCCTTTATATTTAATACTTCCATGGTTATGCTTTTCAAACTAACATCTTTAATCCATCCAGAACCCATATATAATTCATTCTTGTTTTTGTGAGATATGGATTTAATTTTACTACTTTCTCAAAACCACCTACCCTAACACTGCTAGGCTAGAGACAATATAAGCACCAATGTCATGTTATCCTCTGTTAGTAATATTTCTAGCCCAGAGTTCTCACCTACAAGGTCTACACATAATCCTTCAGCTGGAGATAGAGATGCGTCTATTGAAATAGAACCTTGGTTTAAAAAACTATCTAATATCCCTGGAACTATCTTTGCCTCCATGTGGAGAAAGAAGTATATCATAATTAAAAAACTCCTCTCTTGATCTTTTAACTTGTAGTGCAACCAGAATGATGCATTTAATATGTAAATATCATCTCACTTTTCAGGTAAAGAACAAATTGGCCTCCCACTGCCCGCCTTATAAAGTATGTAAATAACTAAATTTAATACCTTCAAGACCCTGTAATTATTAACCCATTCCTCCCCTTTCAGACTCACTTTGTACAATCTCACCTGACTCTTTCCATTCCAGTAAATCTGCTTTTGTTGTTGTTGTTTGTTTGTTCTTGTTTTTGTTTTAATAATCCAACACTTTCTCTCCTCCTTCATGACATTCATACATGTTCTTCTGCCTGCTGGATGTGGCTTCTCTGGCACCTCAGCTCGTTTGTACTTTAATTGCACTCTCTTAGAGAAGACTTCTCTGATTCTCTGAAACCCTTATGTGTTTTTATACTACCCTGTGCTTCATCTTTACAGCAGTAATTGTATTTTAATTACTAACCAGGTATCATCCTTGCTCAGCAGAAAGTTATGTATGTGGTTATTTAAACTCAATATAAATTAATTCAAATGAAATCAAATAGAAGTTTAACTCCTCAGTCACACTAGCCACATTTTAAATGCTCAGTAGCCACATGTGGCTAATGGCTGTTGTATGGGACAGCACAGATTAAAGGCCATTTATATACTGCAGAAAATTATATTGGACAAGTGCTGAGGAATCAGTTATTTCTCCATTTCATTGTTCTTTGGGAAGCAGCTTAGTGTATGACATCTTTTCCAGAACCAAGACTATGCATAACCATTGCTCTAATATCATCAAACCTTTTCTAATTCTCCAAATTGTGAGGTATTTTCAGACACACACACACAAATTTATACTTTCCTTTAATGTTTAATCTAAATATCATAAAATCTTTGAAATCTTCCCCATCTGTAAAACCAGGATTAGATGCTTTCTCTTTTCCCTTCCCACAATTTGTACTCTTATCTTACTCCATTGCGTTTATTTGTAGAGAAATCTGTTTCTATTAAAAAGCAACTTAAGGAGGAGGCATTAGGCCTAGGTTATTTTATATACCTGCTCTTCATTTACTATAGCATTAAACTACTTTCTCCTTTTACGTCATTAGTGAAAAATCTACTGACTTAATTTGTGCATTGACGATGTATGTCTGGCATTAAGGAAAGCAGAGGTGCGAGACAAGAGTAACACTGGTTGCAGTGGCCTCACTAGGGTTGATGTCACAGTGTGGTAACTCATGGACCTCCTCCCATACAAGCCCCAGCCCGAGCTCTAGCTCGGGAAGTGCCCTGAGCTTCCAGAACTCCGGTCCAAACGTAGGGAGCAGGTGCCCAGGTGCCGGTGACTCGCCAAGCGGCTCCAGGCTCCAGGCAACAAAGCACTGCAGGGGCAAGCCAGGAGGGCTGGAGAACAGTCTGGGAACATAAAAAATGGCTTCCGACCCCCAGCCATCGGTGCAGTCCCACTCAGGGATGGAGCACTAGGGTCCCACCGGTGCGACCATCCTGCCCACGCAGTCTCCAACTAGCTCCCAGCCATGCACAAAGGACAAAGGAGAGTGGAGGGATGAGGGGACCGGGGAACTGGAAGGAAGGAGGGAGAGACAGAAGGTTAGCAGTTGGGAGCAAGGGAAGAGAAGGAAGGGAATGGGAATGAATGGAAGTAATGGTTGGAGCAGACGTGCCACAGAGGACACACCAGCCACCAGCCGCGAGGCTCACCAAAGAGTGTGAGGGGAACCCTGTATCCTGAGTCCTGGGTCATCTTTCATGGTTCATAATGCCTGCTTTTGCATAACAGCCTGGTCTTTAGAACTTAACCTCGTCGATACGTGAGAAGTGGGTGTATTTGTATCTTCAGTGCCTGGTAGAATTATTACACTCAGTAAATATTTCTGTAATTATTCAAAGACATGAAACCTCTGTATTGTCCTCCCACTAGTGAGTATTTTGGTTTAACCAAAAAATCTTACTGGTATTAAGTAAAAAAAAGAAAAGAAAATCTTTCTATATATGTAGCTAGCTAGCTAAATAGATATAGATGTGATAGCAAATTTTTCAGAGATATTAATATAAAAAGAAGCCTATAAGCTACTGCTTTTTATGGAGTATAATATTAAAGACACAGGAGGGAAGAAAATTGGGACTGAGAGAAACAGAGAAAGCCAGTCTAAACTTCATTACTGAAATGTTGTGCCAGTTATTTATCAAGCATAACTGATAGTTCGACCTTACTACCTTCTTTCAAAAAGGAGCCCTGGTAGTGCAATAGTTAAAGCTTTTGGCTAACTGAAAGGTCGGTGATTCAAATCCACTAGATGCACCAGGATTTACAGCCTCGGAAACCCTATGGGGGCAGTTCTACTCTGTCCTATAGGGTCACTATGAGTCGAAATCTACTCTGTGACAGTGAGTTTGGTTTAGCTTAGTTACCTTCTTTCAAACGTCCTATGAATGGATATGTCTCAGAATAATCCAACCAGGAAGAAGAGGAAGAATTTACTCGCTGACCTGCTTTTCCACTGGTCAAAGATTTGCCCTACATTGTGTTCATTGCTCAGTACTTCACTTTTCGAACTGAGCAGGTACGGCAATATCTTTAGCCTCAGAAATAACAACAGAGTCTAGTACAGGATGCACGAGGCATATGATACAATAAAAGACAATAGATTTTCAGGTCGTACCCAAAAGAAATGAATTTAGCTAGAGCCTATTTTGGATTCTATCATTAAAGTGGTGCACAAGATGTAAACACCAGAGTCTTCTGACACAGTCTACTCATCGTGACACTCAGATCAGCTGAAGTCCTCCCATTTTAACCAGCCCCCATGGTACAATATTGGGGCCTTATTTTCATGAAAGCAACATATCTCAACATCGTCTTATGGTGAAAATACGCAAATTCAAACAGCCATAGAGGCACTTCAAGGAGAGGCCAGTTTTAATCACTGAACAAAACATAATGTAAGAAAGTATGGATGTCCCAATTTTGCTACTCCTAGTTCATCAGTGTGTTGCTTTCATTAATTCCAACAGAATGGTTGATATTCCTTGTCACCCTGCTTCACCGAGCAGTCTAGGTTTCCTCAGTCTGAGCCAACAATTTTGTTGGTCAGGGTTGCCAGACCTTTCATTTTCAAGGTGTTTGTTCTTTAGTTATTTTAACTTTCTTAGGCCATTGTAATTTTTAGTGCCTTTGTACCATTATTTATCATCGATTTTCTAATGCAAGAAATGTTACAATCAGGGCTTACCATCAAATTCTGCTTCTGGCAGGTTGAGAATTCAATAGTGATAGTAAGTGCATCAGCTTTGTTGAGAGTTAGTCCATGCTATTGGGCTTATGCATAGTCTCCAACACTATTTACCGTGGCCAGTCTGTTCATTGGCACAGAGCACCAGCACTGACATGGCTAACAAGAAGGACTCACTGACATCCACGTGACACTGGTTGTTGGTAGTCTTCTCTGTAGTGGAAACTCCATAGTTGACATGATATGAGAAAATAAGATTTGCATATTTTTTTGTTCATTTCCATAGATTGAACCACACACCACTTCTACAGCCCTTGCCCCAAACTTGCAGTCTTGATACTTTCAGAACTTTCACCAACTAACTAAGCCATTTACCACTGCCCAGGAGTCCATGTATATTGACATCTCAGGCCAGTGCTTCTACATATGAAGTCTTTTAAGATCTTCTCTAAATTGAACTATTATGTGGTAACAATCCATTTATGAGCAGAATCACTTATCACATCAATCCATCTATATGAAACATGCGTGAACATTTTCTTCCATTGCCAGTTGCCATAGGAAGACTCAATGAGCTTATACTATTTGAGGAGAGAAGTAGATATAAGTAAAGTATAATTAGGTGTTATAAAAGTGATATAAAGTCTTTTTATTTTAAGACTTTCTAAAGCCTGTCCAGAATGCATTGTATACTACATTGCTTCTTGGCTTGCCCGAACATACAATTCTATATCTCATAATACCCAGATCATGATAGGCAGCACCATTCTCCAGACACCTGCAGACCTGTTGTTGTTAGGAGCCATCGAGTCAGTTCTGACTCACAGCAACCCTATGTACAACAGAATGAAACACTACCCGGTCCTGCACCATCCTCACAATTGTTGTTATGCTTAAGCCCATTGTTGCAGCCACTGTGTCAATCCATCTCATTGACAGTCTTCCTCTTTTTGTTGACCTTCTACTTTACCAAGCATGATATCCTTCTCCAGGGACCGATCCCTCCTGACAACATGTCCAAAGTATGTGAGAAGTAGTCTCACCATCCTTGCTCCTAAGGCACAACACTCTGGCTGTACTTCTTCCAAGACACACTTAGTTTGTTCTTTTGGCAGTTCATAGTGTATCCAATGTTCTGCAACATCACAATTCAAAGGTGTCAATACTTCTTCCATCTTCCTTATTCATCATCCAGCTTTCACATGCATAGGAGACGACTGAAAACACCATGGCTTGGGTCAGGCGCACCTTAGTCTTCAAGGTGACATCTTTGCTTTTCAACACATTAAAGAGGTCTTTTGCAGCAGATTTGCCCAGTGCAAGGCATCTTTTGATTTCTTGACTGATGCTTCCATGGGTGTTGATTGTGGATCCAAGCAAAATGAACTCTTTGACAACTTCAATCTCTTCTCCATTTGTCATGATGTTGCTTATTGGTGCAGTTGTGAGGATTTTTGTTTTCTTTATGTTGAGGTGTAATCCGTACTGAAGGTTGTGGTCTTCTATCTTAATCAGTAAGTGCTTCAAGTCCTCATCATTTTCAGCAAGCAAGGTTGTGTCATCTACATAAGACAGGTTATTAATGAGTCTTCCTCCAATTCTGATGCCCGTTCTTCTTCATATAGTCCGGTTTCTCAGATTATTTGCTCAGTATGCAGATTGAATAGGTATTGTGAAAGGATACAACCCTGACGCACACGGTCATGGATTGAATTATGTCATCCCCCCCAAAATGTGTGTATCAACTTGGTTAGGCCATGATTCCCAGTATTGTGTGGTTGCCCTCCATTTTGTGATTGCAATCTTATGTTGCGAGGATTAGGGTGGCACTGTAACATCGCCCGTACTCTGGTCCCTTCCCTGATCCAAGGTAAAGGGAGTTTCCCTGGGGTGTGGCCCGCACCACCTTTTATCTCTCAAGAGATGAAAGGAAAGCAGCAGAGAGTTAGGGACCTCATACCATCAAGAATGTAGCACCGGGAGCAGAGTGCATACTTTAGACCCAGGGTCCCTGTGCCCGAGAAGCTCCTCGAGCATGGGAAGATTGAGGACGAGGATCTTCCTCCAGAGCCAACAGAGAGTGGAAGACTTCCCCTGGAGCTGACACCCTGAACATAGACTTTTAGCCTACTTTCCCGTGAGAAAATAAACTTCTCTTTGTTAAAGCCATCCGCTTGTGGTATTTCTGTTATGGCAACACTAGATAAGCAAGACACACACCTTTCCTGACTTTAAACCACGCAGTATCCCCTTGTTCTATTCGAATGACAGCCTCTTGATCTATGTACAGGCTCTTCATGAGCACAATTAAGTGTTCTGGAATTCCCATTCTTCACAATGTTATCCATAATTTGTTAGGATCCACACAATCAAATACCTTTGCATAGTCAATAAAACACAGGTAGATATCTTTCTGGTATTTTCCGCTTTCAGCCAGGATGCATCTGACATCAGCAATGATACCTCTGGTTCCTCATCATCTTCAGAATCCGGCTTGAATTTCTGGCAGTTCTCTGTCAATATACTGCTGCAGATGCTTTTGAATGACCTTCAGCAAAAAACGATCTTCAGACATGTAGCCTGGCATATATTATCTAGCAGAAAATAATAACACATTGGTTGTTTTTTCTAAAACAGATTTATTGAGGTATAATTGGAATATAATAAACTGCACGTGATTAAAATGTGTACAGTTTGGTACGTGTTGATGTATGTATTCACTCAGGTAATCATCAATACAATCACCATAATTAACATATTCATCATCACCAACAGTTTTCCTGTTCCATTTTGTACACCCTCATTCCGCCCTTCCGCAGCTTCTTTGATACATACCCCCTGCCACGCCCAGGTGGCAGTCGATCTAATTTTTGTTGTTACATATTAGTTTCCATTTACTAGAATTTTATATAAAGGAAATCATATAGTATATGTTCTTTTTGTCCTCTTTGTGATTATTTTATTCTTTTTCTTGTTTTCAAAGGTATAACGCTTGTTTGTTATTAATTTGGAATCTGTCTTCCTTTTTAAAAAATAATTTTTATTGAGCTTTAAGTGAACGTTTACAAATCAAGTCAGTCTGTCACATGTAAGCTTATTCCTTACTCCATACTCCCACTTACTCTCCCCCTAAGGAGTCAGCCCTTCCAGTCTCTCCTTTCGTGACAATTTTCCCAGTTTCTAACCCTCTCTACCCTCCCATCCCCCCTCCAGACGGGAGATGCCAACACAGTCTCAAGTGTCTACCTGATACAAGTAGCTCACTCTTCTTCAGCATCTCTCTCCTATCCATTGTTCAGTCCCTTCCATGTCTGATGAGTTGTCTTCAGGGATGGTTCCTGTCCTGGGCCAACAGAAGGTTTGGGGACCATGACCGCCGGGATTCCTCTGGTCTCAGTCAGACCATTAAGTATGGTCTTTTTATGAGAATTTGGGGTCTGCATCCCACTGATCTCCTGCTCCCTCAGGGGTTCTCTGTTGTGTTCCCTGTCAGGGCAGTCATCGGTTGTGGTCGGGCACCATCTAGTTCTTCTGGTCTCAGTATGATGTAAGTCTCTGGTTCCTGTGGCCCTTTCTGTCTCTTGGGCTCATAGTTATCGTGTGACCTTGGTGTTCTTCATTCTCCTTTGATCCAGGTGGTTGACACCAATTGATGCATCTTAGATGGCCACTTGTTAGCATTTAAGACCCCAGACACCATATTTCAAAGTCGATGCAGAATGTTTTCATAATAGAATTATTTTGCCAATTGACTTAGAAGTCCCCTTAAGCCATAGTCCCCAAACCCCTGCCCTTGCTCCGCTGAACTTTGAAGCATTCAGTTTATCCCGGAAATTTCCTTGTCTTCCTTTTTAATGTAATCATTTACAGCTATTAATTTCTCTATAAACAATTCTGAAGTTGCATTCTATTTCTTTTATCTAAATATTTTACTTTAAATTTCTATTGTGATTTGTCCTTTTTTAGTTTTTTTGAGTTTTTTTTTTTTTTTTTTTGGTGAAAGTTTACATAGCAAATTAGTTTTCCGTTCAATAATTCATAGACAAGAACAGTTGTGTATGACAAAAAAAAATCATAGACAAATTGTTTTGTGACATTGGTTGCTATCCCCGCAATGTGTCAGCACTCTTCCCAATTCTACCCTGCCTTCCCCGTATCCATCCCTCCAGTTTCCATGCTCTCCTCTTGCCTTCTCATCTTTGTTTTAGGGCAAATGTTGACCGTTTGTTTCCATATAGTTGATTGTTCTAAGAAGCACATTCCTCAAATTGTTACTGTTTTTTTTTAATTTTTTTTGACATTTTATTGTGCTTTAGGTGAACGTTTACATACTAAATTAGTTTGCCATTCAATAATTCATATGCACATTGTCCCGTGACATTGGTTGGAATGCACGTAATGTGCCAGCATTCTCCCCATTTCCACTCTGGGGTCCTCTTTTCCATTTGCCTGGTTTCCCCACCCCTTCCTGCCTTCTTATCTTTGCTTTTGGGCAAATATTGCCCTTTTGGTCTCATATAGTTGATACTCCTCGAGGGTGTTATTGTTTATTTTGTAGGCCGATCTATTATTTGGCTGAAACGTGACCTACGAGAGTGATTTCTATTCCAGTTTAAAAAGTTGTCTTATGGAAAACATTCTTCATTCTACTTTGGTTAGTAGCATCTGGGATCTTAAAAGCTTGTGAGTGGCCATCTAAGATACTCCACTTGTCACCCCGTCAGGAGCAAGGGAGACAGAAGAAAACTAAAGACAAAAGGAAAAGACTGGTCTGAAGGACTCACAGACCACAACTACCACAGCCTCCAGCAGACCAAGTCCAGTACAACTAGATGGTGCCTGGTTACCACCACCAACTGCTCTGAGAGGAATCACAGTAGAGGGCCTTGGACAGAGCTGGAGAGAAATGTAGAACAAAATTCTGACTCACAAAAAAAGACCAGACTTACTGGTCTCACAGAGCCTGGAGAAACCCCTAGAGTATGGCCCCCAGACATCCTTGTAGTTCAGTAATGAAGTCACTCCTGAGGTTCACCCTTCAGCCGAAGATTAGACAGGCCCACAAAATGAAACAAGACTAAATGGGCACACCAGACCAGGGGCAAGGATGACGAGGTAGGAGGGGACAGGAAAGTTGGTATTGTGGAACCCAAGGCCGGGAAGGGGAGAATATTGACATGTCATGGGGATGGTAACCAGTGTCACAAAACGATATATGCATTGTTTAATAAGAAACTTGTTTGCTCTTTAAACCTTCATCTAAAATACGGTTTTTAAAAAAAAGTTGTTTTAGGACTATAATGTCAGAGATTCCTTTAGTCTCTTCCAGTCCAGCAAGTCTGGTCTTTTTTATATATGTGAGTTTTGTTCTATACTTTTCTCTCATTCAAACTAAGACCTTTTATTGTGTCCCTGGTCAGAACGGTCAGTAGTGGTAGCTAGGCACCGTCTAGTTCTTCTGGTCTCAGGCTAGAGGAGGCTGTGGTTCGCGTGGCCCACTAGCCCTGTGGATTAATTGCATCCTTGAGTTTGTGGTTCAGTTCTTTTGTATCTTTATTGAGTTTCTTTCTAGTTGTTCTGTCCATCATCTAAAGTAGTGTGTTAAAGCCTCATGCTATTGTTGTAAAACTGTCTATTTCTCTTTTCAATCCTCTTAGTTTGTTTTATGTATTTTAGAGGTCTTTCATTAAATGAGTAAATGGACTGGGTGTTGTTATGTCTTAGCGGTTTGACCCTTTAATCGTTTTAAAATTTCCTTCTTTGTCTCTTATAATGAATTTTGGCTTAATGTCTTTTTTATCCAGAATTATTACTGTTACTCCTGCTCTCTTTTGGATACTGCTTGCTTGGTATTTTTTTTTTTTTTCCATCTTTGATTTTCAACTTGTTTATGTCTTTGTGTCTAAGATGTGTCTCTTGTAGGCAACATATTGATGCATTTTTTAAAATCTTTTCTGCCACTCTCTGTCTCTTGACTGGTTCATTTAATCCATTTTCATTGAGGGTGATTAACATAGGTGTGTATTCATTGCTGTCATTTTGTTGAATCAATGTTTGTTTTGAGAGGTTAATGGTTTCTTTGTTCCTTTTAATTTTCTGTGCTGGGTTCTTTTTGTATCTGGATTTTCTTTTCCTACCAACTAGTGCTGTTGTTTTTGCGTTTACTGAGTCTTTTTGGGTCTCTTCTTTATTAAAGTAAGTAGATTTATTACTTTTCATAGGTGTTACCCTGAATATTACCTTAGTCTCCTTAAAATTAAGACAGTTTGCTACATCTAGAAATCTCATTGACTCTCTCCCCATATGGAATTTATATAACTACATCTTTAATCCTCCCTTTTTCTTTCAAGGTTGTCATCATTTACAGCTTATCTTCCCTGGTTCCCTGTGATCAGCTTTTTAGCTTTATTTTATTATCGTGAACTCTTTATTTGAGTTGGTATCTGGGAGATGTTGTTGTGGGTCTTTATCTCAAGTTGTCTGATGTCATTGGTTCTTTATTTGAAGGACTCCCTTTAATATGTCTTGTCAGTCTGGTCTGCTTTTTACAAATCCTCTTAGTTTCTACTTCTCTGGAAATGTCTTAGCTTCACCATCTTCCTTTTTTTTTTTAGCTCATAAAGACAATGTTTTGCATCCTACTTTGGTGATTAGCATCTGGGGTCTTAAAACCTTATCAGCACCCATCTAAGATACAACAATTGATCTCTTCCCATCTAGAGCAAAGGAGGGTGAAGAAAACCAAAGAATCAAGGGAGCGATTAGTCCAAAGGACTAATGAACCACAGCCTACACAACCCCAATACCAGAAGAACTAGATGGTGCCCAGCTGCCACTACCGACCACTCTGACTGGGATCACAACAGAGAGTCCTGAACATAGCCAGGAGAAAAATGTAGAACAACAACAACAAAAAAAATCAAATTCACACAAAAGACCAGACTTGCTGGTCTGACAGAGACTGAATGAACGCTTGAGACCATGGCTCTAAGCCAAACATCTGACCTGGAACAGAAGCCATTCCCAGAGACCACCTTAGGCTGGGTTCTCTAGAGAAGCAAAACCAGTAAGGCATATAAAGATATATATAAAGAGATCTATATCAAGGAAACGGCTCACATGATTGTGAAGACTGAAACGTCCAAGACTGTGGATCAGAATAGTGGCTTCTCTCAATTCATGTAGATGCAGGGGCTGATGTACCCAAGATCTTGCCATCATGTTTTAAAGAAAATTTTGTTGGGTATACTATTCTTGGTTGGCAATTCTTTTCCTTCAGGATTTTATATATGTCATCCAATTGTCTTCTTGCCTACATGATTTCTGATGAGAACTCAGCACTTAATCTTATTGGTGCCCTTTGTAAGTGATATTTCGTTGTTCAGGATCTGCTTTCAGGATTCTTTCTTTGTCTTTGGTTTTGGGAAGTTTGATTATGAAATTTCTTGGTAATTTGGGGGGGAATCTGTCCTGTCTGGAGTTTGTCGAGCTTTGTGCATTGTAAGCTTCTTGTCTTTCATGATATTTGGGAAGTTTTCAGCCAATATGTCTTCAAAGTTTTTCTCTATACTTATCTTTTTTTCTCCTCTTCTGGAACTCTTATGAAGTATAAATTATTCCTCTTGGTGGTGTCCCACATAACTCTTAGGCTTTCTTCATTCTTTTTTCTGATTGTTCCTCAAGCCAACTAGTATCAAGGGATTTGCCCTCTACTTTGCTGATTCTTTCTTGTATTGATTCACTTCTTCTGTATCCTTCCTTTGAGTTATCTATATCTGATACTTTATTGTTAATTTTCTGAATTTCTAGTTGTTGTTTTGTATAGTTTCTAATTGTCTATTGAGTCTGTCATTTTGTTCTTGTATTGTTTTCCTGAATTCTTCTAGGGTTTTTTCTGTATTTTCCTTGATCTCTTTGAGGATTCTAAATATATAAGTCTTTTGAATTCCTTCTTTAATAGTTCTATCATTGTCTTTTCCTCTGAAAAGTTTTCTTTCCCTTTATGTTGCTCACATGCCTGAGCAAGCTTATCTTGTTTTTTCATATGTTTTTTTTTTATCGTCTGCTCTCTCCAAGGCATTAGGGTATTATTTTATTGATTGATTGATTGTTTTTTTGTTTTGTCTGGATTTTTTTCTTTACTTAGGGCAAGTCGGGTAGGTGTGCTGCATTGATTGCTTGTCTTGCAGCATGGGAGGGCTCACCATCTGTTTCCAAGTGGATGGAGCAGTGGCAGGAAGGGCAAGTATATGTCACTATTCACTGGATGTAGGAAGTAGCTGAGGAAGGGCTGGACAGGCCACTTTCTGTTGGTTCAGAGGCACGGGAGTGCCTGATGATGCTCACTGAGTGCGCTGGGCAGTAGGTGGGGTTGATATGGTGGGTGACCAGTGACATAGGTGTGCTCACTGCTGTTCGCCCAGCATGAGGGGATGTGACAGGTGATTGAGTGTGCAGAGTGTTCTCTGCTGCTTTTGAGTGGGTGAGGTGGCCGGCAGGGGGAGGTGTCAGGCTGGCAGGGCCCCTCTGCTGTGCATCTCTCTTTGTTCTCTGTTTTTGTTCAGTTTCCTCTTGCAGTCAGGGTTCAATCTAATTCTTTATCCTTCGGTTTGATACTCAGAGTTCCAAGATTGTCATCTGTATCCGTTTCACTTGGGTTCTCGGGTCTTTACTGTAGGGGGATGGCATGGTGTTTCTGACTAAGCCACTATCTCCTGTGTTACTCTTTGGCTTATTGTTTATTTAGGAGTGTGCTGCTTAATTTCCACATATTTGTGAATTTCTTGTATTTTCTTCTGTTGTTGACTTCTAATTTACTTTTATCATGGTCAAAGAACATAATTTTACTACTTCAAACATTTTTTTATTTATTTAGTCAAGTTTTATAGTTGGCATATGGTTAATCTAGAGAATGTCCCATGTATACTGCTCATTTTTTATATCCATTATTGAAAGTGAGGTATTGAAGTCTCCAACTATTCTGTTGAATTGTTGTTAGGTGTGTATATGTTTCTAATAGTTTGTTCTGCCCAACAGATTAACACCTTTATAATTTTGAAATGTTCTTCGTGTCTGGTAACATGTTTTTACTTGAAGTCCAATAGTCAGTGTCTTAGCCTGGGTTCTCTAGAGAAGCAAAAACAGTAAAGCATATAAATATTTAGAGAGATTTATATCAAGGAAACGGCTCATGGGATTGTAGAGGCTGGAACGTCCCAAGTCCATGGATCAGAATAGAGGCCTGTCCTGATTCATGTAGCCACAGGGGTTGGTGAACCCAGAATTGGCAGGTCGGAGAGCAGGGCTCTTTCTCACAGGCTGTAAAGATTGACAAATCCCAAGATCAGATGATAAGCTGCTAGCTCGAGTCCCAAGAATCAGAGGTCAGGTGAACAGGAGGCAGCTTTGGATCCCAGACAGGGCAAAAGCCAGAACATCCACTTATATTCAAATGCAGTCCACATGCCCAAGGACTCCCTTTCAACTGATTGGCTACTCACAGTAGATTCCATCATGGGGGAGATGACATGTAAACACTGAGAATCATGGCCCAGCCAAGGTGACACACAATCTCAACTGTCACAGTCAGATATTAATATAGCTGATTCCAGTCTCTTTTGGCACTGCTTGCATGGTGTCTTATTTTCCTAGGGGTGCTATAACAAATTTATTTATTATCTCATAGTTCTGCTCCAAATTTAGGGTTATACACTTTCTCTTTTGGTTCTAGGGGAAGATCCTCCTGTTTTCCAGCTTCTAGTAGCCCCTGGCATTTCTTGGCATTCCTTGGCTGCTTATAGATGCCTTGGCCTCCATCTTCGCATAGCATCTGTCTTGCCTGTGTGTCTGTCTCTCCAACTGTTCTCTCCTCTTATAATATACCTCTCAGAAGATATTAGGGTTAGGACCTTCTCTACTCTGATATGACTTAATTGATAATATCTTCAGAGAATAACCTTATTTCCCCAACAAGGCCACAATGACAGGTATAGGGGTTAGGACTTCAACATATCACTTTCAGGTTCACTTTCTTTTCATAACACAGGTCATACATTTTACCATCCTTTGTTTTCAGACAACTACTTGTGTCTTTAAATCTTAAGTGTGTCTCTGCACACTGGTTTTTATTTGGGTCACATTTTCTATTTAATGCGTTTTTCCAGCATCTGTCTTTCATTTGGGCTGTTTCACTATTTAAATTTAATTTAATTACAGATAATATTTCCTTTTACTTCTTGCAATTTGTTTGCTATGTGTCTTAGTTCTTTTTCAGTTAGTCTATTTATTGATCCCTGGCTACTTTTTTGTTAAATGAATATTCCTAGTGAATTTTTAAATTTACTTTTTTATCTTTTACGGTATATATTTTAAATTATTTTCTCAGAAATTTCTGTGAAGATTATAGTCAGCATCTTAACTTAAACTAATTCAGATAGTGTCTTAATTTCAGCAATATGCAATATATCTCTGTCCACTTATTTTTTGAAAAAATATTGTCATACAAGCTACTTCTTTAGATGTTAAAAGGAAGGATTTTCTTTTCTTCATCTATTGGAAAGGTTTTTGTGCATCCAAGGACACTATTAAGAAAATAAAAATTCCACCAGCAAATCATATATGTGATAAGATTCTAGGTTTTTTTTTTTTTTTTTTTTTTTAAGAGCTTGTTGAGGAAACAAAATCTATGTGGATGGAGGCTCTCAAGGCCTTGAAATAACCACGTGCCGTTACACCATATCTAAGAAGGAAAAGTAGATTACTCAAAATTCTCACTTTGAAAGTTTGTAAAACTAATTTGAACACAAATCTGAAGCTAAATGATTTATATTCAGGCTCACATATATAATAGCTACACCATCATTCACCTAATGAGTTATTCACTTATATGGCAAATTATATCCCATACAGAATCCCATAAGTTTTGTAGGTGATTTTTTAAAAATTTGAAAGTATATTAATAAAACTTCCCTTTCTATTTTATTTTGTTATTATTGTACTTCAGATGAAGGTTTACAGAACAAACTAGTTTCTCATTAAACAATTTGTACACATATGGCTTTGTGACATTGGTTACCGACCCCTGACATGTGAACACTCTCCCCTTCTCGACCTTGGGTTCCCTATAACCAGCTTTCTCTCGCCTCCTACCTTCCAGTCCTTACCCCTGGACTCTTGTGCCCCTTTAGTCTTGTTTTGTTTTATGGGCCTGTCTAATCTTTGGCTGAAGGGTGACCCTCAGGACTGACTTCATTGGTGAGCTACAAAGTGTCTAGGGGCCGTATTCTCAGGGTTTCTCCAATATCTGTCATGCCAGTAAGTCTGGTCTTTTTCTGTGAGTTAGCATATTTTTCTACATTTTTCTCCAGCTCTGTCCAGGACTCTCTACTGTGATCCTTGTCAGAGCAGTCAGTGGTAGTAGCCGGGCACCAGACTCAGACTGGAGGAAGCTGTGGTAGTCTTTTGGATTAATTTTTCCCCTGTGTCTTTGGTTTTCTTCATTCTCCCTTGCTCCCCATAGGGTTAAAACTTCCTTTTTTAAATGGCATTAAATATATGGGTGCTTGTGTGCAGAAGTGGAAAGCAGGGAGAGCCCAAGAAGAATCATTTTTTATAACCTTCTTGCAACCTTCTTTCACTTATCCCAGATATGAAACATTCAATCATTTCCCTCAGTTCATTTTCCTAAATGTACCTAGGGGTCACATCTGAAGCTTTCGATCCACTCCCACTATTGTGTTTTTAACTCTTAAAATGCCTCATTTAGCTTAAAGTGTTGGCACTCTAACTTGTCTTCCTAACTCTGAACATCTAAAAATCCATTCTGAGCATATTTGACAGAGCAATCTGTATAAGATAAATATCTCATCACATAAATGCTTAGATTAAAAGAGGAAACCCTTATGTGAATATCTGCCACAGAATCACCCACAGTTCATTTTTCTAGAATATTCCATGTGATTTTAAAGTTGCTTTAGGTATGAGACACAAAGAATTTGTATCTCAATACTCTGTTCACACTAAATTTTGGGGCCTGTACACCTACCAGATTAAGTTCCAGTACATTTCAGTGCATTTACGTTTTTAAAATTTGTAGTCTGTCTCTTTTTCTTGTTACAATTTATCTCAGCTAAGGTAAACTTTCCCCCCAAAGGGCAGCTAACACTTATTGAGAGCTCATTGAGGGCCAGGTGCTGACCTAGAATTGCTTTTTTTGTACTGCCTCAATTCATTCCCAAACTTATCAAGTGAGAACGGTTATTATGTTTATTTCATAAATGGAGAAATTCAGCAACAAAGAGTTTGAGAAACTTGACCATGCTTATACATAATTCTGCAGGTATACCCTGGCTGGATGGCTCAGACTATGCTCCTGAATATCAGTATAGTGATACTAGCTAGTGATATTTGAACTACTTCCTGTGCTCCTAAACAGTGTGTATGTTGTTGTAGACATGTCTTTAACATCCTATTACTCTTTTTTCTATATATTGCAACTGTCACAAGAATTGCCTCTTTTTGAATTGCATTCTTGATTCACTAAAATAATGAAACTTGATTCACTAAAATTACAAAATATTACTGTGATCACACAATTCTGTATATAGCTCTGTCATAAAAGAAATTGCACTCTTTAATAATTTTGGTTTCTTTATTTCTCTGCCCCACAGTAAACTGTATCATCCTAATGAGAACAAAAATTATGACTAATGTAGAAACAGATGAGCTTATCTATAATAAATGGTTGTTAACTAACTACACTTATCCAGGCAAATTGATTATGGGATATATAAATATATAATTGATTTTTTTTTTTCTTTTTAGTGAAGGTGAGTTCCATGTCTTGGGAAGTAAAAGGTATGTAAATTTATCTTGGAAACTTGCAGGGATAATTCTATGACACTGCAAGAAGTAATAATCATAAAGAGAAGTAGGAAAGTGTGAATCATCCTGAGATATTTGTCTAAAATGTTATAAGAATGATAAGTAAGGGAAAGAATAGTTTAAGTAAACATGAACATAGGCGCAATAACCTTTATTCAATGTTTACATCAAGATTTTTAAATTATTTCTTCATTTTTTGAAAACAATGAAAATCTCTCTCAGTGTATCCTTGAAAGCTTGTTTCACTTGCTGTGGGTATAAATAAAGGGGTTTAATAAAGGGGCAACTGACATATAGATAACAGCTACACCTTTAGATAAAGTCACACTTTCTTTTGCTGATTGCTTCAAGTAAATAAAGATACAGCTACCTGTAAGGGAGACTACAATCATGTGGGAAGAACAAGTAGAAAAAGCTTTTGCTCTTTTCTGATGAGAGGGGATTTTTAGAATGGTCTTGATTATATGTGTACTGGAAAAAAAATCACTAACAGCGATGTGACCACAAGTGTTATACCTGCTGAAACAAATGAAGCCAATTCTACGAAGACAGTGCCTGTGCAAGAAACCTGCAAGAGTGGAGAAGTGTTCCATATGAAACAATCCATTACATTGGAAACACAGAATTACAATTTCAGTCCCAAGATCAGTGGTGGAAAGATAGATATTCAGAAAGCCAGCTGACCATGAACTGAGTGCAAGTTGGTAGCACACTTTGCTGCTCATAACGACTGAATAACGCAGGAGTTTCCAGATAGCTACGTAACGGTCATAAGACATGGCAGCCAGAAGGAAAAACTGTACATCTCCTAATAAGAGAAAAAAGTATAATTGAGATACACAACCATTGTAGGAAATGATTTTGTTTTTGTCACAATGGTTGTCAAGAATCTAGGAATGCAGATTGTTGTCAACAAGATTTCCAAGGAGAAATTTCAGAGGAAGAAATACATTGGAGTCTTGAGGCGAGGATCCAGCAAGCTGAGGAGGATAATGGATAAGTTCCCCACCACATTCAAAATGTAGTTGAGAAAGAAAAATATAAAAACTACGATTTGCAACTGTGGGTCATCTGTCAGTCTCAAGAGAATGAGCTCTGTCTCCCTGGTTCTCATTTCAGATTTGAGACCTTTTAAATGGACATTGAAAGAAACTCCAAAAGCAGAAATAACAGTAGTTTTTTAAAGTTACCATCAAGAAAAAAATCTGATATCCAGAAATATAAACAAGTGTAAATATTTGTTGCAGTTTAACGGGGCAGATGATACCTGAAATTATAGTACAGAACAAACTAAGCATAATCTTATACTTGACTTTATACATTAAAGTTTTACCTATTACAATAGCAAGTTATTCTTTTCCCCTTTTAGGTTTGAAAGGTAATTTAAGTCTAAATGATCTGAATTCTGCTTAAACGCTCTAAATAAAGAGAGCCCAAGTATTATTTAAGATGTATTTTCTGTGTATGTTTATTAGTGATTGCAATAAATTCTCATAAAATCTAGACAGTTTTGCCAGTGTCAATTTATTATGCATGTTCAGTATTTTTTACCTTATGAAAAGACTTTTCCAAATCTATGACCCATATAGCAATATCAGCTATTACATAGTTTCCCTAAGTGTGACTGAAATTCTTCAGCGTAAAAAAAAAAAAAAAAAAATGCCTTTAATTTTTCAGCCCCAATGCAGAACCACTTCATTATTCTTTGACTTATTTCCGTTATTATTTTTTTCTGCTTCCAAATCATCAGGCTTTTTGAACATGTTGCATTTAAACTCATCATTTTGAAATACGTTCAAGATGCATTTACTAATTTCAAAAAAGTCTAAAGACATTGAGCAAAGAAATACAGCTTTTAGGAGAAACAAACAAATTGGGCATTTTCTGACTTGATTGTTGTGTTAGATTCAGATAATAAATTCTTAAATATACATTTTTCCTGTTTATGCAGACCATAATAAATAATTTTGTCTTCTTAGGAGGAGAGTGATTTTAATAAGGAGTAAAGAATTTAATTAAATTATTTTGTTAGTCAAAGACAGAAGTGATAGTAAATAGTCAACTTACAATCCTAACTACATCATTTTTGTCACTCAACATAATTGTTCTTAAATCCATAAGTAAGTCTTTTCTCTACAGATGAACAGGGCCATTGTTTGCTAAATTGCTTATTGGATACATTATGTTTAGTAGATGATTGTCTTGTATACATACATCTATGGTGGAAAAGAGCTTTTAACTGAATGAAGATGTTGAAGTGTTATCCTAACATTCACCTTTTTTTTTTTTTTGCTGTTCTCGTTCTGTTTGTTCAAGTTCTGTAGCTAATGTTTTGATTTTGTCCCGTCCTTCTTTTTTGATGTGTGTTATCTCTTGCTATAAATTGACCTCTGAGGACTGCCTCTGCTGTCTCCCAGAGGCTTCAGTATGATGTCTTTTCATTCTCGTTTGATTCTAGGAATTTTTTACTTTATCTCTGATTTATTCTATTACCCAGTGGTTTTTACGCAGGTTCAAACCTAGGAATGCAATTGATTTTTTTCCTTCCTCTTGCTCTTGTTAATTTCTACTTTGATGACATTGTGGTCAGAGAAGATACTTTGTATTATCTCAATGTTTTGGATTTTGTTGAGGGTTCCTCTGTGGCCTAAGATATGGTCTATTCTGGAGAACGTTCCATGTACATTGGAAAAGAATGTGTACTTTGCAACTGTTGGGTGGAGTGTTCTATAAATGTCTAGGAAGTCAAGTTGGCTGATTGTGTATTTTTCTTGAGTTTCTTTCTACATGTTCTGTCCTTTACCGAGAGTGGTGTGTTGAAGTCTCCTACTATTATTGTGGAACTGTCCATTTCTCTTTTCAGTGCTGTTAGAGTTTGTTTTGTGTATTTTGGAGCCCTGTCATTGGGTGCGTAGATTTTTATTATGGTTAAGTCTTCATGATGGATTGTCCCTTTACTCATTATATAGTGCCCTTCTTTGTCTTTTATGGTAGATTTTGTCTTAAAGTCTATCTTATCTCTTATCTGAGATTAGTATTGCCACTCCTGCTGTTTTTGGTAGTTATTTGCTTAATATATTTTTTTCATCCTTTGATTTTTAATAAATTTACATCTTTGTTTCTAAGGTGTGTCTCTTGTAGACAGTATATTGATGGATCCTGTTTTTTTTTTTTTTTCCATCAATTCTGTTATGCGGTGTCTATGTGTACATTTAGGCCATTTACATGCAGTGAAATTATTGATAGGTGTGTGATTATTGCTGTCATTTTGTAGTGCTTTTTTTTTGTGGTGCTAACATTTTCTTTGTTCGTCTTACTCTCCTGTGCTGAGTTCCTTTTGTTTGTGGTTTTTATTTTCATTTGTTTTTGTAGATTTTGTTTTTATTGAGACTTTATTTTTCTTCTTTATTTTGATGAGTAGGTTTATTAATTTTCTTTGTGGTTACCTTGAAATTTACCCTTATCTTCCTAGGTTTGAACAAGCCTATTATTTCTTGGTATCACCTTGCCTTCCTCTCCATTAGAAAGCTTTAGACCTACACCATTTTTTCCCCGCTTTTATTGTTCTGATGTTGTTGTCATTTACAGATTAGCTTCTCTGGTTCCCTGTGGTAATTCTTTTGGTTTTGGATAGTCCTTGAGAGTTCATTTCCTACATTGGCGTTTGGCTGGTACAATCTTGTGTCCTAGATTCAGGGTGTGGTCTGATGTCGTTTGTTCTCAGGCCGAAAGACTCCCTTTAATAATTCTTGTAAGTTTGGTTTGGTTTTTACATATTCCCTTAATTTCTGTTTATGTGGAAATGTCCTAATTTCACTATCATATTTGAATGAAAGTTTTCAAGATATATTACTCGCAGTTGGCAATGTTTTTCTTTCAAGGTTTTATATATATCATTCCATTGCTTTCTTGCCTGCATGGTTTCTGCTGAGAAATCAGAGCTTAGTCTTATTGTTTCTCCTCTGTATGTGACTTTTTGTTTTTCTCAAGCTGCTCACAGGAATTTTTCTTTGTCTTTGGTTTTAGCGAGTGTGTCATGACATGCCTTGGTGATTTTCTTTTGGGGTCTATCCTATATAGTGTTCATTGAGCTTCTTGGATGGTCACCTTTTCATCTTTCATGATATTAGGGAAGTTTTCTGTCAGTAATTCTTCAATGACCCTCTCAGTGGTTTCTATTTTCTCTCCCTGTTCTGGAAGTCCAATCACTTGCAAATTTTTGCTTTTAATTATATCCCACATAATTCTCAGGGTTTCCTCATTTTTCTTCATTCTTTTTTCTGATTGTTCTTCAGAGTTGTATCCAAGTGTTTGTCTTCAATTCCACTAATCCTGTTTTCCATCATTTCAAACATGCTCCTCAGTCCTTCTATGACACTGTTCATTTCTGAAATCTTGTTATTTCTTTTGGATTTCTAATTGTTGTGTTTGCATGACTGCTAGTTGTGAATATATTTTGGCATTTTGTTCCTGTATTATTTTCCTGAATTCTTCCAGTTTTTTGTCTGTATTGTCCATGAATTTGTCTTCCTTTTCCATAAATTTGTGTATTTTTCCTCATTTTTATTTATTTATTTATTTTTGCTTCATCTCTTGGATAGCTGTGAATATTAGAGATTTGAATTCCCTGTCAGGAAGTTCTAGTGCCTTTTCTTCTACTGGAAAGTCATCTGGTGTTTTATTTTGGGCACCTACTGGAACCATCTTCTCTTTTTTTAAAAAATATGTTTTGATATTGTCTGCTGTCTTCAGGACATGCAGTAGTTAATTTCTTCTTTCTTGATTTGTTTGTTTTGTCTTACAGTTTTATTTGGTTATGTTTGAGCAGGCGGGCTGTGCCTTCTTTGCTTTTTTTTCTCATCTGTAGTCACGATACTTTTAACCTACTTGTCCAATGGGTGGGGCCAGTCACTCAGGTACAGTGCAGCAGGGCAAGTCCAGCTGAAGGGGAGGGTCTAGGATGGGTTTGTGGCACACATAGGGCCAACAAGGACGGCCAGGAATCAGTGCCAGGCAGGTTCCAGTAGGCTGTGCCTGTGTTACTCGGAGGCGTGATGTTTAGCGCACAGTGCAGGTAGGTAGGAAGCAGAGGAGGTTGTGGTGTGTGGAGCTAGCATGGGTATGGAAAAGAGGAGAGAGAAACAGGAGCCAAAAAAGGAAAAAAAAAAAACACAACAAAAACAAAAGAGTGCAACGGGAGCTTGCTGTTGGAGTGGAGAGATGAGAATCCAAGAAATGGAGAGAAGCAAAAAGAAAAGAAAAAGGGAAAAAGAAGAAAAAAAAAACTAGACAAAAATTTGGAAAAGAAAAGCCCTCAGGTGTCCTTCCTGTGTCTCTGTGAAGATGAGGGAAGTCTCCCAGGTTGCGCAGTGTAGCCTGGTTAGAGGGGGTATAGATGTCACATAGCACCAAGTATTCAGGAGACAGGAAAAGAAGGATAAGTATACACAGACGAGAACTGAGAAATGAAGAGAAACAGAAAGGGAGAAAGGTAGAGGGAAAAAAGGAAAAAAAAAAAAAAAAAAAAAGAAATTCCCCCATGGATCCCGCCTACTCAGCTATGCAGATTGGGGGAGTGTCTCCTAGGCTGTGCAGTCCAGCCCAGCTAGAAAGGGCTCCCAAGTGTGAAAAGAGAAAGAAAACAAACAAGCAAATTTTTAAAAAAAGAAAGAAAAGAAAGACTCCAGGGATCCCGCCAGTGTGGTTTCTCAGGCCAGGGGAGTGGATCCCCAGCTGAGCAGGGTTTCAAAGCCCTTCAAGAAGAAGCAAAGATGGCACACGGAGCCAAGTGTTCAAGAAAAATGAGCGGGAGGTGGTAGGAGGCATGGAAGAAATCAAAAGAGAGGGAAAGTAGCAACCCAGCTCAGGGAACTGGCCAGTGTGGATGGGGTGAACCCAAGCATCCTGGGGCTGAAGCAGTTGCCTCCTGGCCAAAAGACTGCAGCTGGCAGGAAGCAGAGGAGGCTGAAAGGGGAGGGGAAGAAGGGTGGGGATTAGGAAAGATATATAACTCCTTATCAGGTCTTGTGCCTCTTGCTGGCAACTTTGTGAAGCTGCTTTCCTGTACTCGCTGCAGACGCTGCACTTCCCAGCTGTCCAAGCCACCACAGCCAGTCAGGAAGCTTGGAGGTAGAGTAGTGGGGAGATGATGGGGAGCAGGAAAGCATGTATCGCTGGTTACCAGGTGCTCTGTCTTCCGCTAGGAGCTCCAAGAAGCTGCTTTCCCATGCTCCCTGTTAGCCAATCTCCAACAGGAGTCAAGATGGCCGATCCATGCTGCGTTAGCTGATAAGGATTCTGGGCAAATATCTCGCCTCATTCTCAGTCCTCTGTCAGTTTCTTATTCCATTTGGTGCTTGGCTGAGTTCTTTATCTCTTCATTTGACACTTTAGGGTCCAAGAATGATGTTTGTCTCTGTTTTACTTAGTTTGTTGGGTCTTTGTTGTGGAGGGATGGCGAAGTGTTTCTGGCTACAGTGCCATGTTGGCCGCAAGTCCTCAACATTGACCTATTAAAGTCAAAGGTATTTTATAGGTCTCATATGGTATTTAGTAGCCCTGGTGTCACAGTGGTTAAGAGCTCAGGCTGCTAACCAAAAAGTCAGCAGTTCGAAACCACCAGTCACTCCTTGGAAACCCTATGGGGCAGTTCTACTTCTCTTGTACACGTTAGCTATGAGTCCATATTGACTCAAAGCCAATGGGTTTGGTTTGGTAATACGGTATTTAGAATGGGGTATTTTTAAAAATAATTATTCATTTTTTTATATCATTACACTAGGTTTTTAATCTGTTATCCCAGTTAAATAAAATATTTCTTTTTATTCCTGCACCCAAAAATCAAACCTGTTGCCGTCAAGTTGATTCCAACTCATGGTTACCTTATTGGACAGAGTATATTCCCCATATGGTTTCCAACGTGTGATTGGTAGATTCAAACTACTTACTTTTGGTTAGGAGCTGAGCTCTTAACCACTGTGCCATCAGCATGGGAGGATTTTATTAGTTCTTCCTTAATTTCAATTTTACTCACTCTCCTTAATGTGACAAAATATCTTTTTCCCTATGACCGTTGTGCGTCTTGAATGATAGCTATTAACAATCTAAGGTGCTATAACAATCTATAGCTACAACAGTCTAAGGTGCTCCAATTTTCAAGTGTTTTTTTTTTTCCCTGATATTTTATATTTATTTTTGGATTTATATTTTCTTTGGAAAATAGATTAGCTAGATAGATAGGTTTAAACTTTCGATTTTTGTAAATCTCAAATTCTGAAGTCAAATAGAGTAGACGTTTTTGTTTTATTCCTTGACTACTGAAAAGACCATAAGCTGAGCGATCACAAGTGTTTATTTACCAAGAACATGTATCAGCACTGTCATCACTTCACCTCCCAATGTAACTCCACATTCAGTCAGTAGGAGGGCTTTCTAAGAGTCAAACAGTTTTTGCTAACATCATGTTGCTCGAGGACAAGTCTACACAATGGTTTCTTAAGAATCTGCAAAATAGGTGCTATTTTTACTCTTCAAAATTTTCTGAAGGACCACAATTGCATGTAGTAAGCATCAGATCTATCATGCCAAATTTATATCCACCCTTGTGTAATCAGACACGTTTGAGTACTGCTTCTACAGGAAGATAGAAAATATATGATGCCTGTGATGTCAATGTTAATTACCATTGTATTCGTAGAATTGCCTTTGTTTATTACCTAGATATTTATTCCAAATTACAAGTGACTTACTGTAGGCAGAGTATATTGATGTTCTTTCTCCCCAAGGGCATATGGTATAAACAAAAGTCAAATAGAAAAGCATTCAATTATTTAAATAAGAAGTTTAATTACAATGCTTTTCTTAAGCACAATTTGAATCAGAGGGGCAATTTGGAAAGTATATGCAATTTAACATACACTACAAAAATCACCTGAAACCAGAATGAAACCCCTTGCCATTGAGTCAGCTCCAACTCACAGTGATCCTATAGGACAGAGTAGAACTAACTGCCCCATATGGTTTCTGAGGAGCGCCTGCTGGATTTCAACTGTTGACTTTTTTTTTGGCTAGCAGCCGTAGCTCTTAACCACTACGCCACAGGGGTTTCCACAAAAATCACAGGACGTAGTTATTACAGATATTTTGATGAGAATACTCTTTCTAATAGACAGAATTTTTCTGAAGTTTTTTCCTTAAATATTTAAACCTAAATGAAAATATTATTCTCGAAGGGAAGAATATTTTAGGAAAGCACTCAGATTACAGGAACCCACTTTTCATAACAAAGAATGACTATGTTTGCAATTGTGCAGAAAATTGCACAATTGCTACAGTTTCATCAGTTTGCTCATAAAAGACTCGAGGGGATTAAATGACATAAAAGCAAAAAAGAAAAAGAAATCTCCTGTGGAGACTGGTGTTCCTGTCTACCAATTACGTACAAAAAAAAAAAAAAAAAAAAGGGAGAGAGAGAGAGAATTGTCAATTGCTCTAAGTACAAAACTGAGGGGACTTTCTCCCAAAAGATAACCAGAAATGATTTAAACTCTATATAAGATGTCAACAGTATTCTGCTATTCCACTCCTATGGGGTCATAAATTGTTTAGAAATTTATCTATGTCTATATCTGAATTGTAATAAGAGAATTGTCCTTCACAGTTGCTCAGTAACTGGCTGCTCATCACTTGGACCCTATGTTAGATACATTTTGACATGGTGATATTTAAGTTACGTGGTGGTATGCAATCTACTCTCAACTCCCATGGGGCTGTTGAGTAATTTTACTGGTCAGATGCTTAACTCTAAAACGAACTTTTGTCTCCATTAGGCAATATATTAAGATTCTGTTACCTTGGTTGTTTCCCATCCCAATACTTGAGAAAAAAATACTTTGTTTTTGTTAGTTGCCATCGTCACTATGAGTCAGAATTGACTCAATGGCAATGGTTGTTGTTGTTGTTGTTTTTAGCTTTTATTGAGCTTCAAGTGAACGTTCACAAATCAAGTCAGACTGTCACATATAAGTTTATATACAGCTTACTCCATACTCCCACTTGCTCTCCCCCTAATGAGTCAGCCCTTCCAGTCTCTCCTCTGGTGACAATTTTGCCAGCTTCCAACTCTCTCTATCCTCCCATCCCCCCTCCAGACAGGAGATGCTGACACAGTCTCAAGTATCCACCTGATACAAATAGCTCACTCTTCATCAGCATCTCTCTCCTACCCACTGTCCAGTCCCTTCCATGTCTGATGAGTTGTCTTCGGGAATGGTTCCTGTCCTGGGCCAACAGAAGGTTTGGGGTCCATGACCGCCAGGATTCCTCTAGTCTCAGTCAGACCATTAAGTATGGTCTATTGTTTTTTTTTTTTTTTTTTTTTAATAGTGACACCATGTACAACAGGGTGAGAAGCTGCCCGGTCCTGTGCCATCCTCACAATCATTGCCATGTTTGAGCTCATTGTTGTAGTCACTGTGTCAATCCATGTCTTTGAGGGTCTTCCTCTTTTTCACTGACCCTTTACTTTATCAAGCATAATGTCCTTCACCAGGGACTGATCCCTCCTGATAACATATCCAAAGCACGTGAAAGAAAGTCTCGGCACCCTTGCTTCAAAAATGTATTCTGGCTGTACTTCTTCCAAGATAGATTTGTTCATTCTTCTGGCAGTCACTGGCATATTCAATATTCTTCACCAACACCTAATTCATTGTCCAGCTTTCACATTCATATGAGGTCATTGAAAATATCATAGCCCTGGTCAGGCACACCTTGGTCTTCAAAGTGACATCTTTGCTTCTTAACACTTTAAGGAGGTCTTTTGTAGCAGATTTGCCCAGAGCAATACTGTTAAACATATAATATGAGATATTTCATTCTGAGATCATATTGTTTAGAAATTTATCTATGTCTATATTTGAATCCTAATAAGAGAATTGTCCTTCACAGTTGCTCCAGTAACTGGCTGCTCATCGCTCGGACTCTATGTTAACTAAATTTTGAGATGATGATATTTGTTATATGGTGGTATGCAATTTACTTCCAAATATATCTAAGTGTGGGGATGAGAATAGAAATTTTAAGAAAAGCTTTTTTATTTCCCTTCCACAGACATCCATGGTTAAGGGAAGTCATGGTCCTCATTTATCTTGATGTAGCTTTTTCTTACTGGGTTTTTTTAGAACACAATTTTCCTGGTCCCAGCTTGGTATCTCTGCTTGTGCAATAACTAACCACTGTGCATGGGACTTAATTTTGCTTCCTTACCCCATTGTATGAGTCCTAGTAAAGTCCAATACCTATATCAACACCTTTTTCATGTCTGTTACCTGTATTGACCTTTTTCAGGACTCATTCACAATATCTTTCTAGATAGTGCAGATTTCTCCTTCTTTTCCAGTAGCTCAATCATTCATCTTATGGTGTATATATATATGCATATATATATATAAAACCAAATCAAACCATTTGCCCCTGAGTCAGTTCCAACTCATAGTGACCCTATAGAACAGAGTTGAATTGCCCCATACGGTTTCTAAGGCTCTAAATCTTTATGGAAGCAGACTGCCACACCTTTCTCCTGTGGAATAGGCTGGTGAGTTCAAATTGCTTACCTTTTGATTAGCATCAGAGCACTTAACCACTGTGCCACCAGAACTCATATATAGGTGTGTGTGTGTGTATATATATATATATATATATATATATATAAACCCACCAGAGCTCATGTATACATATATATATACACACACACATACATACCCACACAAATATACAAAAATACAAGTATATTTTTAATTTCTTTCAGCAATTTGAGGCTTTTTGTGCCAGAAATATATTTTTCAATATACCTGCTGTCTCGGCTATCTAGGGCTGCTATAACAGAAGTGCCACAAGTGGATGGATGGCTTTAACATAGAGAAATTTTTTCTCTCACAGCATAGCAGGCTAGAAGTCCGAATTCAGGGTGCTAGCTCCAGGAGAAGGCCTTCTCCCTCTGTTGGCTCTGGGGGAAAGTCCTTGTCATCAATATTCTCCAGTCAAGAGATCCTAAGCACAGGGACCCCTGGTCCAAAGGATACTCTATTCTCCTGGCTCTTGTTTCTTGGTGGTATGATGTCCCCCTGTCTCTCTGCTTGCTTCTCTCTTTTATATCTCAAAAGAGATTGACTTAAAACACAACCCAGTCTTGTAGATTGAGTCCTTCCTCATTAACATAACTGCCACTAATCCTACCTCATTAACATCATAGAGGTAGGGTTTACAGTGTGTAGGAAAATCACATCACTCGACAAAATGGTGGACCATCACACAATACTGGGAATCATGGTCTAGCCAAGTCGACACACATTTTTGGTGGACACGATTCAACCCATAACATCTGCCGTATTTTAAGAAGTGAAAGACCCTTCTCCTTCCTTAAGTTTTTAAGTCTAGATATTTTATTAAAAATATTAACTAGTTGGTGCCCAGCCACAACCGATGACTGCCCTGACAGGGAGCACAACAGAGAACCCCTGAGGGAGCAGGAGAACAGTGGGATGCAGACCCCAAATTCTCATAAAAAGACCAGGCTTAATGGTCTGACTATATTCTATATTTTCCTATATTCTATACTCCATACTCTGTATTGTATATTCTATGCTCTATATTTTTCTACATACTGTATTTTCTGTATTCTGTATTCCATTTTTCATATTCCCTATTCTATATTCTACATTTCCCTGTATTCTATATTCCATACTCTGTATTCTATATTTGATGTTCTATGTTCTATATTTTTCTATATACTATATTCTTCTATATTATATATTCTATTTTTTTATTGTCCATATTGTATATTCTACATTCTATATTCAACATTCTGTATTCTATATTCTTCTATATTCTATATTGTTCAATGTTTTATATTCTGTATTTTACATTCTATGTTCCATAATTGTATATATTCTATAATCTACATCCTTCTAAATTCTATATTGTGTATTCTGTATTTTACATTCTCATAGAGACCCTACAGGACAGAGTAGAACTGCCCCACAGAGTTTCCAAGGAGCGCCTGGCAGATTCAAACTGCTGACCTCTTGGTAAGGAGCCGTAGCACTTAACCACTATGCCACCCGGGTCGCTATGAGTCGGAATCGACTCGACGGCAGCAGGTTTGGTGTGGTTTTGTTTTTTTCTACATTCTACATTCTATACTGTATGTTCTTCTATATTCTATATTCTTCTATGTCCTATATTCTATATTTTTCTATATTCTATATTCCATACTCTGAATTCTATATTCGATGTTCTATGTTCTGTATTCTATATTTTTCTACATACTATATTCTGAATTCTTCTGTATTCTATATTCTATGTTCTAAGTTCTATATTGTATTTTCTTCTATGTTCTATATTTTTCTATATTCTATATTCCATACTCTGTAGTCTATATTTGATGTTCTATTTCTATATTCAATATTTTTCTATATAATGTAATTTTCTGTATTCTATATCCCATTTTTCATATTCTATATTCTACATTCTGCTATATTCTATATTTTACATTCTCTATTCCATTATCTTCTATATTCTATAATTTATAATCTTCTATATTCTATAATCTATATCCTTCTATATTCTTTATTTTATATTTTGTATTCTATAGTCTGTATTCTACATTGTACATCCTATATTCTATATTCTCAATTTATATTCTATTTTCTTGTATATTCTGTATTCTTCTATAATGTACATTCTGTATTCTATATTCCATATTTTTCTTTATTCTATATTTTATATTCCATATTATATATGCCATATTCTTCTATATTCCATATTGATATTCTTCTGTATTCTATATTTTACATTCTATATTCCATAATCTTCTATATTGTATAATCTATAATCTTCTCTACTCTATATTCTTTAATCCATATTTTATATTCTGTATTGTGTAGTCTAGATTCTACATTCTACGTTCTATGTTCTATATTCCATACTCTGTATTCTATGTTCTATATTCTGTAATTTTCTATATACTATATTCTTCTGTATTCTATATTCTATATTCTATGTTCTATATTCTGTATTCTACATTCTTCTGTTCTGTATTCTGTACTCTTCTATATTCTATATTTTATATTCTACATTCTATATTCTTCTACGTTCTATAATCTATATTCTTCCGTATTCTATATTCTACAGTCTACATTCTATATCCTAAATTCTTCTATATTCTTTATTCTTCTTGATTCTCTATTCTCTTTTGTGTGTTCTGTATTCGATGTTCTACATTCTATGTTCCATTTTCTTCTATGTTCTATATTGTACATTCCATATTCTAAATTTTTCTAAATTCTGTATTATTCTATATTCTGAATTCTTTATTCTATAGTCTACCTTCTAATCTCTATGTTCTATATACTTCTGTAATCTATATCCTATATTCTTCTATATTCTACACTCTATATTCTAAAATCTATATTCTTTTGCTTTCTACAGTCTACGTTCTTCTATACTGTATATCCTATATTCTATATACCATGTTAGTCAATATTCTATATTCTTGTATATTCTGTAGTCTGTCATCTATATTTTTCTCTATTCTAAATTTATGTTCTGTATTCTGTATTCTCTATTCCTCAATATTCTCTATCTTCTATAATGTATATTCTATATTCTTCTAGATTCCATACTCCATATTCTTCTATAATCTATATTCTTCTATATTATATATTCCTTTATATTCTGTATTCTATCTTCTATATTCTTCTATATACTGTGTTCTATATTCCATATTCTATAGTCCATATTCTGCATTCTATTTTCTAAATTCTTCTATATTCTACATTCTATGTTCTTCTATATTTTATATTCCTCTATATTCTATATTTTTCTTTATTCTATATTGCACACTCATTCGATATTCTATATTCGATGTTGTATGTTGTATAGTCTATGTTTTTCTATATACTATATTTTTCTGTATTCTATATTGCATATTCTACATTCTACATTTTATATTCTTCTATATTCCGTATATTATATTTTTCTATATTCTATATTTTATGTTCTACATTCTATATTCCATAATCTTGTATATTCTATAATCTCTTCTATATTCTATATTCTGTTTCTACATTCTCTATTCAAAATTCGATATTCTGTGTTCTCCTGTATTCCATATTCTTTTATATTCTATAGTGTGTATTTTTCTATAATCTATGTTCTCTATATGCAATGTTCTGTATTCTATATTTTTCTGTATACTATTTTTTCTGTATTCTATATTCTATACTCCGTATTCTACATTCTATATTCCAAAGTCTTCAATATTCAGTATTGTATATTCTATGTTTTACCTTCTGTATTCCATAATCTTCTACATTCTATAATCTATATTCTTCTATATTCTTTATTCTACATTTTGTATTCGATACTGTATATTCTATGTTCTTCTATATTCTATATTTTTCTATAGTCTATGTTCCATACCCTGTATTCTATATTCCATATTCAATGTTCTATGTTCTATATTCTACGGTCTACATTCTATACTCTAAATTCTTCCATGTTCTTTATTCTTCTCTATTCTATTTATTCTATATTCTACATTCTTTATTCTTCTATATATTTCTTCCACATTCTGTATTCTAAATTTGTCTATATTCTATATTATTTTCTGAATTCTATATTCTTTATTCCATTTTCTAATACTAAACTCTATATTCTATAGTCTTCTATATTCCATGTTCTACATTCTACATTCTATAATCCTCTATATTCTATATTCTACACACTAAATTCTATGTTGTATAGTCTTCCAAATTCTATATCCTTCGACATTATATATTCTATATTCTTCTATATTCCATACTCTGTATTCTTTATTCTGTGTTCAATGTTCTATATGCCACCTATGCTATATCCTTCTATATTCCATATTCTACATTCTATATTATTCTATTGTCTCTATTCTATATTCTGTTTTGTATTTTGTTTTTATATTCTACATTGTACATTCTATAATCTTTATTTTTCTATATTCTTCATTCTGTATTCTTCCGTTTTCTATATTCTATATTCTCACTCTACATTCTATGTTCTAAATTTTTCTATATTCTATATTCTTCTATATTCTGATTCTATATTTTACATTCAATATGCTACATTCTTCTATATTTTATAATCTATATTCTTCTGTATTCTCTAGTTTATGTTCTTTAGTCTACATTCTAAATTCTATGTTATATATTCTTCTGTATTCTCTATCTTCTATATTCTATAGTCTACATTCTATATTCTGCATTCTATACTCGATATTCTACATTCTATGTTCTATATTCTCTAAGTTCTGTGTTTTATTCTCTTCTATATTCTATAATGTACATTTTATATTCTATATTCTTCTATATTCTATATTGTACATTCTACAGTCTACATTCTATATTCTAAATTCTATATTGTTTACTCTATTCTCTGTTCTATGTTCTACATTCTATATTCCATTTTCTTCTATATTCCATATTCTAAATTTTTCTAAATCCTATATTCTTTATTCTATATTCTAATTTCTAAACTCTGCATTCTATATTCTTCTGTAATCTATATTCTATATTATACATTCTATATTCTGTACTCTTCTATATTCTATAATCTGTATTCTTCTACTTTGTATATTCTACATTCTTCTATATTGTATATCCTGTATCTTATATTCTATATACCATATTTGCCAGTATTCTATATTTTTCTATATTCTGTAGTCTCTCATCTATATTCTATATTTTAAAAATTTATACTCTGTATTCTCTCTTCTTCATATTCTATATTCTATAATGTATATTCTATATTCTTCTATATTCCATATTCTTCTATACTCCATATTCTTCTATAATCTATATTCTTCTATATTCTCTATTCTTTTATATTCTATATTCTATGTTCCAAATTCTCCTGTACACTATATTCTTCTGTGTTCTATATTCTACATTTTATATGCTAAATTCTTCTATATTCTATATTCTTCTATATTTGATATTCTATATTTTTCTAGTCTATGTTCTATATTCCATACTCTGTATTCTATATTCGATGTTGTATGTCCTATATTCTGCATTTTTCTTTATACTATATATTTCTATTCTATATATTCCATATTCTTCTACATTCTGTATTCTATATTTTCTATATTCTGTATTTTACACTCTACATTCTATATTCCATAATCTTCTATATTGTATAATTTATATTCTTCTATATTTTATGTTCTACATTCTGTATTTTATATTCTATATTCTATGTTCTTCTATAGTCTATATTTTTCTATATTCTATATTTCATACCCTGTATTCTGTATTCCAAATTCGATGTTCTATGTTCTATATTTTTCTATATAATATATTCCTCTGTATTCTATATCCCATATTCTGTATTCTACATTGTGCATTCTATATTCTTCAATATTCCGTATTCTATATTCTTCTGTATTCTATATTTTACATTCTACATTCTATAATCTTCTATATTCTATAATTATGTATTCTTCTATATCCTTTATTCTATATTTTATATTCTACATTCTAAATTCTTCTATATTTTTATTCTTCTCTATTCTGTATTCCATATTCTACATTCTATATTCTAAATTTGTCTATATTCTATATTATTTTCTACATTCTATATTCTGAATTCTGTATTCATCATTCTTTTTTCTACATTCTAAACTCTATATTCTACATTCTATAATCTATATTTTTCTACAGTCTATATTCTTCTATATTGTATATTCCATAGCCTATGTTTTGTATTCTATATACCATATTTGTCAATATTCTATATTCTCTATATTCACTTGTGTACTTTTTATATTTTATATTATTTTATATCCTGTATTCTAAATTTATATTCTATTGTCTTCTATATTCTGTATTTTATAGTCTTCTATCGTCTGTATTCTATAATGTATTTTCAATATTGTATATTCTTCTATATTCTATATTCCAATTATTTTATGTTCTGTATTCGTCAATATTCTGTATTCTATATTCTATTTTCTGTTATGTTCTATATCCTTCTATATTATATATTATTCTATTTTTTTATATTCTGTGTTCTATCTTCTATGTTCTATTTTCTGTATTCTTCTATATACTATATTCTTGTGTATTCTGTATTCTATATTCTACATTCTTTATTCCATTTTCTTCTATATTCTGAATTTTTCTATATTCTGTATTTTGATTTCTATATTCTTTATTCTATATTCTACATCCTGAACTCTATATTCTATAATCTTCTTTACTTTATATTCTGTATTGTTCGGTATTCTATATTTCATATTCCGTATTCTTTTATATTCTATAATCTATATTCTGCATTCTATATTCTTCTATATTCTTTATTAATTATTTCATATGCTATATTCGGTATTCTACATTGTACATTCTATAGTCTATGTTTTAAGTTCTCTATTCTAAATTCTATATTGTATGTTCTTCTGTATTCTATATTCTCTATATTTCTATATTCTATTTTCCATACTCTGTATTCTATATTTCATATTTGATGTTCTATATTTTTCTATATGCTGTATTCTTCTCTATTCTACATTCCATATTCCATATTCTATATTTTACATTCGATATTCTGCATTCTATGTTCTATTTTCTTCTAAGTTCTGTATTCTATACTATTATCTATTCTACATTCTAAATTCTATATGCTACAGTCTACATTCTATATTCTAAATTCTTCTCTATTCCATATTGTGTTCTACATGTTACATTCTATATTCCATTTTCTTCTATATTCTGTATTAATTTTTCTAAATTCTATATTCTTCTGTATTCTACCTTCTGAATTCTATATTCTTTATTCTACCTTCTAAACTCTATATTCTATATTCTTCTGTAATCTATATTCTATGCTCTTCTATATTCTATACCCTATATTTTGATCTATATTCTTCTACTTTCATATTCTATATTCTTCTATATTGTATATCTATATCCTATATTCCCTGTCTGTCATATTCTATATGCTTCCATATTCTATCTTCTATATTCTGCAGTCTGTCATCTATATTATATATTCTATGTTCTACAGAATATATACTATATTTGATACTCTAAATTTGTGTTCTATATTCTGTATTCTTCAATATTCTATATTCTTCTATAATGTATAATCTATATTCCATATTCTTCTATAATCTATATTCTCCTATATTCTTTATTCTTTTATATTCTGTATTTTATCTTCTATGTTCTTTGTTCTATATTCTAAACTCTTCTATATACTATATTCCTCTATAATCTATATTCTACATTCTGTATTCTAAATTCTTCTATATTCTGTATTCTATATCCTAAATTCTATATTCTTTTATATTGTATATTTTTCTCTCTTTTATATTCCATCCTCTGTATTCTATATTCGATGTTCTATGTTGAATAATCTATATTTTTCTAGATACTATATTTTCTTGGTTTCTATATTCCATATTCTACACTCTACATTCTATATTCTGTATTCTTCTATATTCCATATTCTATATTCTTCTACATTCTGTATTCTTCTATATTCTGTGTTCTTCTATTTTCTATATTTCTTTATATTCTCTATTCTATCTTCTGTGTTCTATATTCTATATTCTTCTATGTACTATATTCTTGTATATTCTACATTCCATATAGGAAGTTTGCCTATATTCTATAATCTACATTCTAAATTCTATATTCTTTGTTCTTCTAGTCTATCTTCTTCTATATTCTATATTTTCCTATATTTTATATTCTATGTTCCATAGTCTGTATTCTACGTTCTATTTTGATGTTCTATGTTCTATATTCTATATTTTTCTATATACTAATATTCATCTGTATTCTATATTCCACATTCCATATTGTATATTCTACATTCTATATTTCATGTTCTTCTATATTCTATATCCTATATTTTTGTATATTCGATGTTCTATATTCCATACTCTGCATTCTATACTATATATTTGATGTTCTATGTTCTATATTTTTCTGTATTCTATATTCCATATTCCTTGTTCCAAATTCCCTATTCTATATTTTTCTATACTTCGTATTTTGTATTCTTCTATACTGTGTATTCTATATTCCATAATATTCTATATTTTTATTGTATATTCTGTATTCTACATTCTATATTCTTCTATATCTTATATTCTATACTTTCGTATATTCTATATTCCATACTCTGTATTCTATATTTGATATTCTGTATTCTATTTACTGTATTTTTCTGTATCCTATATTCCATATTCTGTATTGTATATTCTTCTATATTGCATATTCTATACTCGTCTATATTCTATATTTTACATTCTATATTCCATAATTTTCTATATTTTTCTATATTCTATGTTTTATATTCTACATTCTATATCTATGTTCTTCTATATTCCATATTTTTCTATATTCCATACTCTGTACTCTATATTTGATGTTCTATGTTCTATATTGTGTATTCTATATTCTATTTTTCTATATACTATATTCTTCTCTATTCTCTTGTCTATATTCCATATTCCATTTTCAATATACCACATTCTATCTTCTATTTCTTCTATGTTCTGTATTTGGTGCTCTTCTATATACTATATTCTTCTATTTTCTATAATCTATACTCTTCTGTATTCTATCTCCTGTATTCTATGTTCTACATTCTATAATCTACATTCTGTATTCTATATTCTACAGTCTAGATTCTACATTCTAAATTCTTCTGTATTCTTCTCTATTCTCTTTTGTGTATTCTATATTCTATGTTCTATATTCTTCATCCTATATTGCATTTTCTTCTATATTCTATATGCTACATTGTATATGGTAAAGTTTTCTAAATTCTGTATTTTTCTCTATTCTTTATTCTACCTTCTAAAATCTATATTCTGTATACTTCTGTAATCTATATTCTATATTCTATGTTGTATATTCTTCTATATTCTGTAATCTATATTCTACTTTGTACATTCGACATTCTTCTATATTGTATATCCTATATTCTATACATCATATTTGTCCTTATTCTATATTCTTCTATATTCTGTAGTCTGTCATCTATATCCTGTATTCTTCTTTGTTCTATATTCTACATTCTATATTCTAAATTTATCTTCTATATCCTTCTATATTCTGTATTCTCTATTCTTCAATAGTCTATATTCTTCTATAATGTATATTCTATATTCATCTATATTCCATATTTTCTATAATCTGTGTTCTATGTATTCTTTTATATTCTGTATTTTATCTTCTTTTGTTCTATATTCTATACACTATGTTCTATATTCCTTATTCCATATTCTATATTCTATGTTCTATATTGTATTTTCTTCTATGTTCTATATTTTCTATATTCTATATTCCATACTGTGTAGTCTATATTTGATGTTCTGTTTCTATATTTGATATTTTTCTATATAATGGAATTTTCTGTATTCTATATTCCATTTTTCATATTCTATATACTATATTCTACATTCTCCTATATTCTGTATTTTACATTCTACATTCTCTATTCCATTATCTTCTATATTCTATAATTTATAATCTTCAATATTCTAAAATCTATATCCTTCTATATTCTTTATTTTATATTTTGTATTCTACATTGTGCATCCTATATTCTATATTCTTCCATATTCTATATTCTCAATTTATATTCTATTTTATTCTATATTCTGTATTCTTCTTTATGCTATATTTTTCTATAATGTACATTCTATATTCTTCTATTTTCAAAGTTCTTTTATATTCCCTATTCTATCTTCTGTGTTCTGTGTTCTATGTACCATAGTCTATATTCTTCTATATACTATATTCTTCTATATTCCATATTCTATAGTCTACATTCTATATTTTAAATTCTTTATATTCTAAATTCTATGATCTATATTCTATATTTTCCTATAATCTATATTCCATACTCTGTATTCTTTATTCATTGTTCTATATTCTACGTTTTTCTACATTCTATATTCCATATCCTATATTTTACATTCGAAGTTCTCTCTATTCTCTTTACATTCTTAGTCTACTTTCTTCATTCTACATTCTTCTATTTTATAATCTATATTCTGTCTGCTATATTCTCTATTCTGTATTTTATAGTCTATATTCTACATTCTATGTTATACATTCTAAATACTATATTCAATATTCTACAGTCTACATTGTATATTCTAAGTTTTTGGAAATTCTTTATTCTCTATTCCATATCTATGTTCTACATTCTATATTCCATTTTCTTCTATATTTGACATTGTATATTCTAAATTTTTCTGAATTCTATATTCTTCTATATTCTATATTTTGAATTCTATATTCTACCTTCTAAACTCTATATTCTGTAAACTATATTCTATAATCTTCTATATTCTACATTCTATATTTTATAATCTATATTATGCTTTCTATATTCTATATTTTTCAATATTGTATATCCTATATTTGTCAATATTCTATTTTCTTGTACATTCCATCTTCTGTATTTGATAGTTTGTCATACTTCTATATTCTAATTTTGTGCTCTAAATTCTTCTATATTCTGTATTCTATATTCCTCTATAATGTATATTCTATATTCTCCTATATTCCATATTCTTCTATACTCTATATTCTTTTATATTCTGTATTGTATCTTCTATCGTTCTGTTCTATATAATATATTCCTTTATATTCTATATTCCATATTCTACATTCTAAATTCTTCTATATTCTGTATTTTATATTCTATATTTTTCTATATTCTTTTATATTCTCTTTCTATATTTTTCTGTATTCTGTATTCCATACTCTATTCTATATTGTATATTCAATGTTTTGTGTTCTATATATTTTCCTATATACTATATTTTTGTCTATGGTATATTCTATGTTCCATATTCCATATTTTATATTCTATATGTACATTCTACATTGTGTATTCTATATCCTTCTATATTTTACATTCCACATTCTATATTCCATAATCTTCTATATTCCATAATCTGTATTCTATATTCTTCTATATTCTGTATTGTATAGTCTTCTATCATCTATATTCGTCTGTCATGTGTATTTTATATTCTTCAGTATTCTATATTCTATTTCTTCTATAATCTCTTTTATTCCATATTCTCTATTCTTCAATATTCTAAATTTATATTTTATATTATTCTATATCCCATAATCTATACTCTTCTATATTCTTGTATATTCTATATTCTACTGTTTTCTATATTCTGTATTCTATCTTCTGTGTTTTGTGTTCTATGTCCTATATTCTTTTATATACTATATTCCTCTATATTCTATATTTTCCTATATTCTACATTCCATACTCTGTGTTCTATATTCTATATTTGATGTTCTATGTTCCATGTTCTATACTCTGTATTCTATATTTTTCTACATTCTTCTGTATTCTATATTCCTTATTCCATATTGTATATTGTACATTCTAAGCTTTTTTATATTCTACATTCTGTAATTTATATTCTTCATTCTAAATTCTATATTCTATGTTCTTCTATGTTCTATATTCTTCTTATTTTATATTTTTCTATATTTTATGTTCTATATTTTTCCATATTCTGTATTCTATATTCCATTTTCCATATTCCTTATTCTATATTCTACATTCTATATTGTTCTATATTCTGTATTCTATATTCTTCAATTTTTTATATTCTTTATTTTACATTCTACATTCTATGTTCCATAATCTTCTATATTCTATAATCTGTATTCTTCTGTATTCTGTATTCTATAATTTATATTCTGTATCCTACATTCTACATTTTATAATCTGTATTCTATGAACTGTATTCTATATTTTTCCATATTCTATATTCCATACTCTGAATTTTATATTCAATAGTCTATGCTCTACATTCTATATTTTTCTGTATGGTATATTCTATGTTCCATATTCTATTTTGTGTTCTGTATTCTTCTATATTCTGTATTCGATATTTTACATTCTACATTCTATATTCCATAATTCTCTATATTCTATATTCTAAGGTCTTTATTCTATATTTTATATTGTGTATTCTACATTCTACTTTCTATATTCTAAGTTCTGTATTCTATAATCTATGTTCTATATTGTATAGTCTTCTATTGTGTATATTCTTCTATAATGTATATTCTGTATTCTTCTGTATTCTATATTCTAATTCTTCTATATTCTCTATTCTTCCATATTCAGTATTCTTCAATGTTCTGTGTTCTACATTCTACTATATTCTTTTTCTTGTATTTTCTATAGCCTTTTATATTCTATATTCTAAATTTATATTCTGTATTCTATATTCTTCTGTAATGTATATTCTATAATCTATATTCTTCTATATTCTATATTCCACTATTTTCTATATTCCTTTATATTCTGTGTTCTATCCTGTGTTCTGTGTTCAATATTCTTCTATATTCCATATTCTATATCCTACATTCTAAATTCTTATATATTCTACGTTCCACATTCTAAATTCTATATTTTCCTATATTCTATATTCCATACCCTGTATTCTATATTCAATGTTCTATATTCTATGTTGTATATTTTTCTCTATACTATATTCTTTTGTATCCTGTATTCCATAGTGTATATTCTACATTCTATATTCTAAAATCTTCTTTATTCTACATTCTGGATTCTATATTCCATATTCTACATTCTAAACTGTATATTCTATGTTCTTCTATATTCTTCTACATTGTATATTTTTCTATATTCTATGCTCTATATTCTACGGTTTTCCATAAACTGTATTTTTCTGTATTCTATAGTCTATAGTACATTTTCCATATTCTCTATTCTTCTATATTCCTTATTCTATATTCTTTGATATTTTATATTCTGTATTCTACGTTCTATATTCTTCTATATTCTATACTCTTTTATATCCTATATTTTATATTTTTCTATATTCTATATTCCATACTCTGAATTCTACATTCAATGTTCTATGTTCTCTATTGTATATTTTTCTACATACTATATTTTTCTTTATTTTATATTCCTTATTCCATTTTGCATATTCTATATTCTTCGGTATTACATATTGATATTCTTCTTATTCTATATTTTACCTTCTACATTCTATATTCCATAATCTTCTGTATTGTATAATTTATAATCTTCTACTGATATTCTATAATCTATATTCTTCATTCTATATTTTGCATTCTGTATTCTATATTGTACATTTTATATTATTCTGTATTCTATATTCTACATTTATATTCTGTTTTCTTCTATATTCTGTATTCTTTATGCTATATTCTTCTATAATATATATTCTATATTCTTCTTAATTCCAAATCCTCTATACACTATATTCTTCTATTTTCAAAGTTCTTTTATATTCTGTACTCTATCTTCAGTGTTCCATGTTATATTTTATATTCTATATTTTAAATTCTCTATATCCTATATGTTCTTCTATATTCTATATTTTTGTATATTCTATATTCCATACTCTGTATTCTATATTCAATGTTCTATATTTTATATATACAATATTCTGTATTGCATATTTCATATTCTACATTCTGCATTCTATATTTTAAATTCTTCTATATTCTATGTTCTGTATTCTATATACTACATTCTAAATTCTATATTCTATGTTCTTTCAAATTCTTTATATTGTATATTTTTCTATATACTATAGTTTTCTATATTCTATATTCTACATTCTTCATTCTATATTCTATATTCTTCTATATTGTATATTCTGCATTTTACATTCTATATTCCATTATTTTCTATTCTATATTCTGTCATTTATTTTATATTCTATATTTTGTATTCTATGTTCTATATTCTTCTATATTCTATATTCTGTTTTTTTATATTTTCTATTCCATACTCTGTGTTCTATAGTCAATGTTCTTTTTCTATATTCTATATTTTTGTATATAATTTTACTCTATATTCTACATTGTATATTATATATTCTCCTATAGTCTGTATCATATATTCTTCTCTATTGTATATTCTGTACTTTCTATATTCTATAATCTTCTGTATTCTATAATGTATATTCTCTATATTATGTATTTTTTGTTCTATATTTTATATTCTATACTCTGTATTCTACATTCTATGTTCTAAATTGTATGTTTTTCTATATTCCATTGTCTATATTCAGTTTTTTTCTATATTCTATATTCTATATTTTTTATAATTTTCTTTATTCTATACTCCATATTGCATATTGTGTATACCATATTCTACATTCTAAATTCTCTTATATTCCATATTCTATATTTAATTCTACATTCTATCTTCCAGAATCTTCTATATTTTATAATCTATATTATTATATATTCTATGTTCTTTATTCTATATTTTATATTCTACTTTGTACATACTCTATTCTATATTTATCTCTACTCTATATTTTTCTATATTCTCTATTCCATACTCTGTATTCTATATTCCATATTCAATGTTCTATATTCTATAGTTTTCTATATACTATATTCTTCATTCTATATTCCATATTCTACATTCTGCATCCTATGTTCTATATTCTATGTCCTGTATTCTATACTCTTCTACATTCTTATTCTACATTCTATATTCTTCTGTTATAATCTATATTCTTCTATCTGCTATATTCTGTATTGTACATTCTAAATTCTATATTCAATGTTCTACAGTGTATAGTCTAAATTTTTCAGTATTGTTTATTCTTCTCTATTCCATATTCTATGTTCTCCATTCTACATTCTATATTCCATTTTCTTCTATATTCTGTATTCTACATTTTATATTCTAAATTTTTCTGAATTCTATATTCTATATTTTTTATTGTATATTCTGCCTTTTAATCTCTATATTCTATATTCTTCTGTAATCTAATATTCTCTATTCTACGTTCTATATTCTTGTATATTTTGTAATCTCTAGTCTTCTACTTTCTCTAGTCTATATTCTTCAATAGTGTATATCCTATACCCTATATTCCATATTTGTCAATATTCTATTTTCTTCTACTTTCTATCTTCTATATTCTGTAGTCTGTCACCTATATTCTTTATTCTTCTATATTCTGCATTCCATATCCTATATCTTCTATATTCTAAATTTATACTCTGTTTTCCTATATTCTGTATTCTATATTTTTGAATATTCTATATTCTATAATTTTATTCTACATTCTCCTATTTTCCATATTCCATACTCTTCTATACTCTAAATTCTTCTATATTCTCTTTTCTTTTATATTCTGTATTGTATCTTCTATGTTCTGTGTTCTATATACTATATTCCTCTATATTCTATAGTCACTATTCTATATTCTACATTCTAAATTCTTCTGTGTTCTGTATTTTATATTCTATATTCTTTTATATTCTATTTCTATATTTTGCCATATTCTAGGTTCTATATTCCATACTCTGTATTCTATATTGTATAATCAAAGTCCTATGTTCTATAATCTATATTTTTCTGTATGGTATAGTCTATGTTCCATATTCTATACTCTATATGCTATATTCTACATTCTGTATTCTATATTCTTCTATATTTTACATTCTATATTCCATAATTTTCTATATTCTATATTCTTTAGTCTTTATTCTATATTTTTTCATATTCTGTATTCTACATTCTACTTTCTATATTCTGTATTCTCTGTTCTTCTATAATCTATATTCTGTATTGTATAGTCTTCTATTGTGTATATGCTTCTATAATGTATATCCTATATTCTTCTGTATTCTATATGCTAATTCTTCTATATTCTCTATTCTTCCAAATTCTGTATTCTTCAATATTCTGTGTTCTACAGTCTACTATATTCTTTTTCTTGTATTTTCTATTGCCTTCTATATTCTATATTCTTCTATATTCTAAATTTATATTCTATATTCTTCTATATTCTGTATTCTTTTATATTCTATATTCTACTATTTTCTGTATTCTTTTATATTCTGTATTCTATCTCCTGTGTTCTGCGTTCTATGTTCAATATTCTTCTATATTCTATATTCCATATTCTATATTCTTCTATATTCTGTATCCCACATTCTAAATTCTATGCTCTTTTATGTTCTATATTTTCATATATCCTACATTCCATACTGTCTATTCTATATTCGATGGTCTGTATTCTATTTTTTCCTCAATACTATATTCTTCTGTATTCTATATTCCATATTGTATAGTCTACATTCTATTTTCTAAAATCCTGTATAGTCTACATTCTGTATTTTCTTATATTCCATCTTCTATATTTAATTCTACATTCTATATTCCAGAATCTTCTATATTCTATAATCTATATTCTTCTATATTCTATGTTCTTTATTCTATATTCTACTTTGTACATATTCTATTTTATATTCTATATTTATCTCTATTCTATATTTTTCTATATTCTCTATTCCATACTCTGTTTTCTATATTCCGTATTCTATGTTGTATACTTTTTCTATACTATATTCTTCTCTATTCTACATTCTATATTCCATATTCTACATTCTGCATTCTATATTCTTCTATGTTCTGTATTCTATACTCTTTTACATTCTTATTCTACATTCTATATTTTTCTGTTATAATCTATATTCTTCTATCTGCCATATTCTATATTGTACATTCTAAATTCAATATTCTTCTATATTTTACATTCTACTTTCCATAATTTTCTATATTCTGTAATCTGTATTCTATATTCTATAGCCTTTATTCTATATTCTGTGTTCTACATTCTACTTTCTATATTCTAAATTCTGTATTCTATGTTCTTCTATAATCTGTATTCTGTATTGTATAGTCTTCTATTGTGTATATTCTTCTATAATGTATATTCTATATTCTAATTCTTCTATAGTCTCTATTCTTCCATATTCTGTATTCTTCAATATTCTGTATTCTACATTCTACTATATTCTTTTTCTTGTATTTTCTATAGCCTTCTGTATTCTTGTATATTCTAAATTTATATTTGATATTCTTCTTTATTCTGTATTTTTTCTTCTGTAATGTATATTCTATAATCTATATTCTTGTTTATATTCTTCCATATTCCATAATCTTGTATATTCTACTATTTTCTATATTCCTTTATATTCTCTATTCTATCTTCTGTGTTCTGTGTCCTAAGTTCAATATTCTGTATACTATATCCTTCTATATTCTATATTCCATATTCTAAATTCTTCTATATTCTATATTTTCCTATATCCTATATTCCATACTCTCTATTCTATATTCGATGTTCTATATTCTATATTTTTCTCTATACTATATTCTTCTGTATTCTATATTCCATATTCCTTATTGTATATTCTAAAATCCTCTATATTCCACATTCTGTATTCTATATATTTTTCTAGATTGTATATTCTAGATTCTATATTTTTGTATATTCTTTGTCCTATATTCAAACTTCTATTTTCTGTATTTTTATATATGCTATATTTTTGTGTATTCTATATTCCATATTCTTTATACTTTATTCGACATTCTATATTCTTAAATATTCCGTGTTCTATGTCTTATATTCTATATTTTACATTCTACATTCTATATTATATAATATTCTATAAAATATATACATAATATATAATCTATATTCTATAATCTATATTCTCCTATATTCATTCTATACTTTGCATTCTATAATCTGTATTCTACATTGTGCATTTTGTATTCTTCTGTATTCTATATTCTAAATTTATATTCTAGTTTTTCTATATTCTGTATTATTTATGCTATATTCTTCTAGGATGTATATTCTATATTCTTCTTTATTCCAAATCCTCTATACACTATATTCTTCTATTTTCAAAGTTCTTTTATATTCTGTATTCTATCTTCAGTGTTTATGTTCCATATTCTATATTTTAAATTCCCTTTATTCTATACTCAATGTTGTTCTATATTCTATATTTTTGTATATTCTATATTCCGTACTCTGTATTCTATATTTGATGTTTTATATTCTATATTTTTCTACATACAATATTCTTCTATATTCTATATTGCATATTTCACATTCCATATTCTACATTCTGCATTCTATATTTTAAATTCTTCCGTATTCTGTGTTCTGTATTGTACATTCTACATTCTATATTCTGTTCTTCCATATTCTACATTTTTCTGAATTCTATATTCCATATTCTACATTCTTCCTTCTATATTCTTTATTCCTCTATATTGTATATTCTGTGTTTTACATTCTATATTCTATAGTCCCTTATCTTCAATATTCTATAACCTATATTCTTCTATACTCTGTGTCTTTTATGCTTTATTTCATATTCTGTATTTTGTATTCCACATTCTATATTCTATATTTTATGTTTTATATATTATATTCTATATTTTCTATAATATAAAAAAAAAATTTTTATCTTCCATACTCTGTGTTCTATATTCAATGTTCTTTTTCTATATTCTATATTTTTCTATATAATTTTCTGTATCCTATATTCTACATTCTATACTCTGTATTCTCTATAGTCTGTATCATATATTCTTCTATATTGTATATTTTACATTCTATATTCCATAATCTTCTATATTCATAATGTATATTCTCTATATTATGTATTTTTATTCTATATTTTATATTCTACATTGTATATTTTTCTATGTTCCATTGTCTGTATTCTATATTCAATGTTTTTTTCTATATTCTATATTTTTTATAATTTTCTGTATTCTATATTCCATATTCTGTATACTACATTCTGTTATATTCCATCTTCTATATTCTATATTTAATTCTACATTCTGTATTCCAGAATCTTCTATATTCTACAATCTATAGTCTATGTTCTTTATTCTATATTTTATATTCTATAGTCTACTTTGTACATACTCTGTTCTATATTCTACATTTATCTCTATTCTATATTTGTCTATATTCTCTATTCCATACTCTGTATTCTATATTCCATATTCGATGTTCTATATTTTATGCTCTATATTTTTACATACTATATTCTTCTGTATTCTACAGTCTATATTCCATATTCTACATTGTATATTCGATATTCTTCTATGTTCTGTATTCTATACTCTTCTACATTCTATATTCTTCTGTTATAATCTATATTCTTCTATCTGCTATATTCTATATTGTACATTCTAAATTCTATATTCAATATTCTACATTCTATATTCTAAATTTTTCAATATTCTTTATCCTCTATACTCTATTCCATATTCTATGTTCTCCATTCTCCATTCCATTTTCTTCTATATTCTACTATTTATATTCTAAATTTTTCTGAATTCTATATTCTTCTATATTCTATATTTTTATTGTATATTCCACCTTCTAATCTCTATCTTCTTCTGTAATCTAATATCCTCTTATATTCTCTATTCCATATTCTCTATTCTACATTCTATATTCTTCTGTAGTTTGTAATCTATATACTTCTACGTTCTCTATTCTCTATTTTTCAATAGTGTATATCCTATACCCTATATTCCGTATTTGTCAATATTCTATTTTCTTCTACGTTCTATCTTCTATATTCTGTAGTCTGTCATCTATATTCTTTATTCTAAATTTATGGTCTATGTTTTCCTATATTCTGTATTTTTCAATATTCTATATTCTGCTATAATTATATTATACATTCTTCTATTTTCCATGTTCCGTAATCTTCTATACTCTATATTCTTCTATATTCTTTTTTCTAGTATATTCTCTGTTGTATCTTCTATGTTCTGTGTTTTTCTATATACTATATTCCTCTATATCCTAAAGTCCATATTCTATATTCTCTATTCTAAATTCTTCTATACTCTATATTCTGTATTTTATATTCTATATTCTATATTCTAAGTTCTGTATTTTATATATACTAAATTTATATTCTATATTCTTTGTTAATATATATTCTATAATCTATATTCTTGTTTATAGTCTTCTATATTCTACTATTTTCTATATTCTTTTATATTCTATATTCTGTCATCTTCTGTGTTCTATGTTGAATATTCTTCTATGTACTATCTTTTTCTATATTCTATAATCTAATTTCTTGTATATTCTATATTCCACATTCTAAATTCTATGTCCCTCTATATTCTATATTTTCCTATGTCCTATATTCCATACTCTCTATTTTATATTCCATGTTCTATGTTGTATATTTTTCTCTATACTATATTCTTCTGTATTCTATATACCATATTGTATATTCTACATTCTATATTCTTCTAGAAGCTATATTTTTCTATATTCTATGTTCTATATTCAATCTTCTATTTTCTGTATTTTTACATATACTATACTTTTGTGTATTCTATATTCTTCTATACTGCATATTCTGTGTTCTCCTATATTCTATGTTTTACATTCTACATTTCATAATATTCTATAATCTATATTCTTCATTCTATATTTTGCATTCTATGTTTTGTATTCTACATTGTATATTTTGTATTCTGTATTCTAAATTTATATTCTGTTTTCTTCTTTATTCTTTAATATTCTGTATTCTACATTGTACTATATTATTTTTCTTGTATTTTTATAGCCTTCTACATTCTAAATTTATATTCGATATTCTTCTATATTCTGTACTTTATATTCTTTGGTAATGTATATTCTATAATCTATATTCTTGTTCATATTCTTCTATATTCCATATTCTATTTTCTATATTCTGTCTTCTGTCTTCTGTGTTCTGTATTCTATGTTCAATATTCTTCTATATACTATATCCTTCTATATTCTATATTCTAAATTCTTCTATATTCTATATTCCACATTCTAAATTCTATGTTGTTCTATATTCTATATTTTCCTATATCCTGTATTCCATACTCTCTATTCTATATTCGATGTTCTATGTTTTATATTTTTCTCTATACTATGTTCTTCTGTATGCTATATTCCATATTGTATATTCTAAATTCTTCTATATTCTATATTCCACATTCTAAATTCTATGTTCTTCTATATTCTATATTTTCCTATATCCTATATTCCATTTTTTTATATTCCATACTCTCTATATTCGATATTCTATGTTCTATATTCTATAGATTTCTCTATACTATATTCGTCTGTATTCTATATTGCATATTGGATATTCTACAGTCTATATTCTACATTCTGTATTCTATATTCTACATTCTATATTCTTCTAGATTCTATATTTTTCTATATTCTATGTTCTATATTCAATCTTCTATTTTCTATATTTTTACATATACTATATTTTTGTGTAATCTATATTCCATATTCTTTATACTATCTTCTACATTCTATATTCTTCTATATTCCATATTCTATATTTTACATTCTACATTCTATATTACATAATCTTCTATATTTTATAATTTATAATCTTATATATTCTATAACCTATATTCTTCTATATCCTTCATTCTATATTTTGCATTCTATATTCTGTATTCTACATTGTACATTTTATATTCTTCTCTATTCTATATTCTACATTTATATTCTATTTTCCTCTATATTCTGTATTCTTTATGCTATATTCTTCTATAATGTATATTCTATATTCTTCTTTATTCCAAATCCTCTATACACTATATTCTTCTATTTTCAGATTTCTTTTATATTCTGTATTCTATCTTCTGTGTTCTATGTTCCATATTCTATATTTTAAATTTTCTATATTCTATAATCTATGTTCTTCTACATTCTATATTTTTTATATTCCATACTCTGTGTTCTATATTCTATATTTTTCTACATACAATATTCTTCTATATTCTATATTGCATATTTCGTATTCTACCTTCTGAATTCTATATTTTGAATTCCTTTATATTCTATGTTCTGTATTCTATATTCTAAATTCTATGTTTTTCCATATTCTTCTATATTCTATATTTTTCTATATACTATAATTTTCTGTGTTCTATATTCCAAATTCTACATTCTTCATTCTATATTCTATATTCTTCTATATTCTGTATGCCGTATTCATCTATACTGTATATTCTGTATTTTACATTCTATATTCTATATTCCATTATCTTCTATATTCAGTGTTCTTTATACTTTATTTTATATTCTATATTTTGTATCCTATATTCTATGTTCTCTATTTTATATTCTATATTCCATACTCTGTGTTCTATATTCAATGTTCTTTTCCTATATTCTATATTTGTCTATATTATTTTCTCTATTTTATTTTCTACAATCTATATTCTTCTATATTCTGTATCATATATTCTTCTATATTGTACATTCTGTATTGTATCTTCTATGTTCTTATATATACTAAAAAAACTATATTCCTCTATATTCTATAGTCCATATTCTATATTCTACTTTCAAAATTCTTCTATGTTCTATATTCTGTATTCTACTTTCAAAATTCTTCTATGTTCTATATTCTGTATTTTATACTGTATATTCTATGTTATAAAATCTTTTATATTCTATATTCTTTCATATCCTATTTCTATATTTTTCCATATTCTAGGTTCTATATTCTATACTCTGTATTCAATATTGTATGTTCAAAGTTCTATGTTCTATAATCTTTATTTCTCTATACTATATTTTTCTGTATGGTATATTCTATGTTCCATATTCTAAATTCTGTTCTTCTATATTCCGTATTCTATATTCTTCTATATTTTACATTCTACATTCCATAATTTTCTATATTCTACAATCTGTAATCTATAGTCTTTATTCTATATTCTGTATTCTACATTCTACTTTCTATATTCTAAATTCCATGTTCTATGTTGTTCTATAGTCTATATTCTGTATTGTATAGTCTTCTATTGTGTATATTCTTCTATAATGTATATTCTATATTCTTCTCTATTCTCTATTCTAAATCTTCTCATTCTCTATTCTTCCATATTCTTTATTCTTCTATATTCTGTATTCTACATTCCACATTTTCCTTGTATTTTCTATAACTTTATATTCTATATTCTTCTCTAACATATATTCTATAATCTATATTCTTTATATTCTATATTCTGCTGTTTTCTCTATTCTTTTTATATTCTGTATTCTATCTTCTGTGGTCTGTGTTCTATGTTCAGTATTCTTCTATATAGTATATTCTTCTATATTCTAAGTCTATATTCTAAATTCTTCTAGATTCTATATCCCACATTCTGAATTCTATGTTCTTCTACATTCTATATTCTACATTCTATATTCTTCTATATTCCTTATTCCATATCTTTGATATTTTCTATTCTTTATTCTACATTCTATATTCTATGTATCCTCTATATTCTATATGGAATATAGAATATAGTATATAGAATATGGAATATAGAATACACCAAATTACAGTATTTGTAAAAATATAGAAAATACAGGATTGAATATAGAACAAAGAATATAGAAAAACATAAAATCTAGAAGAATATAGAATGTTGAATATAGAATACAGAATGCAGGATATAGAAGATTTTAGAATATAGAATGTAGAATATACATTATGGAATATGGAATATACAGTATAGGAGAATATAGTATAGAGAAATATATAGAATAAAGAACATAGAACATCAAATATAGCATAGAGAGTATGGAATATAGGATATAGGAAAATATAGAACATAGAAGAACATAGAATTTAGAATGTGGAATACAGATATCGAAGAATTTAGAATATGGAATATAGCCTATAGAAGCATATAGTATATAGAAGAATATTGAACACAGAACACAGAAGATAGAATACAGAATATAAAAGAATATAGAAAACAGTAGAATATAGAGTATTCAAGAATATAGAATAGAGAAAATATACATTATAGAATGTACATTACAGAAGAATATAGAATACAGAGTATAGAAGAATATAGAATATAAATTGAGAATACAGAAGAATATAGAATTTAGAAGTCTATTGAAAAAGAATATAGTAGAATGTAGAATAAAGAATATGGAAGAATAGACAATATAGAAGAATTAGAATATAGAATAGAGAAGAATATAGAATATACATTATAGAAGAACATACACAATAGAAGATTATACAATACAGAATATAGATTATAGAAGAACATGGAATACAGAATTTAGAATATAGAAAGTAGAATGTAGAATACAGAATAAAGACTATAGAATACAGAATATAGAAAATTATGGAATCGAGAATGTAGAATGTAAAATATAGAACAATGTAGAATACAGAATATAGAAGAAGAATACAGATTACAGAATGTAGAATATAGCATATAGAATATGGAACATAGAATATACCATACAGAAAAATATGGTACTTAGAAAAATACAGAACATAGAACTTTAAATATACAATGCAGAATAAAGAGTATGCAATACAGAGCCTAGAATATACAAAAATATAGAAATAGAATATAAAAGAATATAGAACATAGAAGAATTTAGAATGTAGGATATAAAATACAGAATATAGAAGAATTTAGAATATAGAATATGGACTATAGAATATAGAGGAATGTAGTATATAGAAAAACATAGAACATGCAATATAGAATATAAAAGAAAAAAGAATATAGAAGTAAATGGAATATGGGAAATAAAAGAATGTAGAATATAATTATAGAAGAATATAGAATATTGAAAAATACAGAATATAGGAAAACAGTATAAATTTAGAAAATATAGGATATAGAATACAGAATATAGAAGAATAAAGAATATCGATGACAGATTACAGAGTATAGAAGACAGAATGTAGAAGGAAATAGAATATTGACAAATGTGGAATATAGGGTATAGGATATACACTATTGAAGAATATAAAAAATTAGAAGAATATAGAACGTAGAATAGAGAATATGGAATAAAGAATATAAGAGAATATAGATTACAGAAGAATATAGAATATAGAGTTTAGAAGGTAGAATATATAATAAACATATAGATTATAGAAGAATATAGAATTCAGAAATATTTAGAATATAAAATGTAGAATATAGAAGAAAATGGAATATAGAATGGAGAATGGAGAACACAGTATATGGAATAGAGAATGGAGTAGAATAAAGAATATTGAAAAATATAGATTATAGAATGTAAACTGTAGAATATTGAATATAGAATTTAGAATATACAACATATAATATAGAACATAGCAGATAGAAGAATATAGATTATAACCGAAGAATATAGAATGCAGAATAAGAATGTAAAAGAGTATAGAATACAGAACATAGAATGCAGAATGTAGAATATAGAATATGAAATATAGAATGTAGAATACAGAATAATATAGTATATAGAAAAATATAGAACATAGAATATAGAATAGAGAGTATGGAATAGAGAATATAGAAAAATATAGAATAGAGATAAATATAGAATATAGAATAGAGTATGTACAAAGTAGAATATAGAATATAAAATATACAATAAAGAACATAGAATATAAAAGAATATAGATTATAGAATACAGAATTTTCTGGAATACAGAATGTAGAATTAAATATAGAATATATAAGATGGAATATAAGAGAGTATAGAATGTAGACTATAGTATACAGAATATGCAATATGGAATATAGAATACAGAAAAGTATAAAAAAATAGAATATAGAAGAAAACATTGAAAATAGAATACAGACAATGGAATATAGAAAAATGTAGAATTTAGAATATAGGACGTAGAATACAGAGTATAGAATATAAAACATAGAGTAAAAATACATAATATAGAGAATAAACATTATAGAATATAGAAGATTAGGGAATATAGAGTATAAAATACAGAATATACAATATAGAAGAATATACGGTACAGAGTATAGAAGGATATAGAATGTAGAATATAGGGTATAGAATACAGAAAATTATATACAAAAATATAGAATATAGAAAAAGAACATTGAATATAGAACACAGAGTATGAAATATAGAATATAGAAGAATATAGAATACAGAACATAGGATATAGAATGTGGAATATAAAAAACAGAATATGAAATAAAGCATAAAGAACCCAGAATATAGAAGAATATAGATTATAGAATATAGAAGATAATGGAATATAGACTATAGAATGTAAAATACAGAATATAAATATAGAAGAAAACAGAATATAGAAGAATATAGACTATAGAAGGAAGAATTTAGAATATGGAATGTAGAATACAGAAAAATACAGTATATAGAAAAATATAGAATATAGAAGAATATGGAAGAACATAGAATGTAGAATATAGAATACAGAACATAAAATATAGAAGAATTTAAACTATAGAATGCAGAATGTAGAATATGGAATATGAACTATGCAATATAGAAGAATATTGTATGTAGAAAATATAGAATATTGAACATCAAATATAGAATACAGAGTATGGAATATAGAATATACAAAGATATAGAATATTGAAGAATATAGAAGAACAGATTATAGAATACAGAGAATTTAGAATATAGAATATGGAACATACAACACTGAAGATAGAATACAGAATATAAAAGAACTTTGAAAATAGATGATATAGTGTATAGAGGATTTGGAATAAAGAAGAATATAGAATATACATTATAGAAGAATATAGCATAAAGAATACAGAATATACAAGAAAATAGAATATAAATTTAGAATATAGAATACAGAAGAATATAAAATATACAATGTACAATACAGAATATAGAATACAAAATATAGAATGAAGACTATAGAATATAGAAGATTACAAATTATACAATGTAGAAGATTATGGAATATAGAATGTAAAATATAGAATATAGGAGAACAAAGAATACAGAATATAGAAGAATATAGAATGTTGAATATAGTATAAAGAATATGGAATATAGAATACACAAAAATATAGTATATGTAAAAATATAGAAAATAGAAGATGAATATAGAACAGAGAATATGCAAAAATATAGAATCTAGAATCTAGAAGAATATACAATACAGAATGTAAAATATAGAAGTTTTTAGAACATATAATGTAGAATATACAATATGGAATATAGAATACAGAAAAATATAGTATAGAGAAAAATATAGAATATAGAACATCGAGTATAGAATAGAGTACGGAATATAGGATATAGGAAAATATAGAATATAGAAGAACATAGAATGTGGAATATAGAATATAGAAGGATATAGTATATAGAATATTGAACATAGAACACAGAACACGGAAGACAGAATACAGGATATAAAAGAATATAGAAAATAGTAGAATATAGAATATACAAGACTATGGAATATAGAAGAATATAAATGAGAATATAGATTATAGGATATACATTACAGAAGAATATAGAATACAGAATATAGAAGAATGTTGAATGTAAATTTAGAATATAGGATATAGAAGGCTATAGAAAATACAAGAAAAAGAATATAGTAGAATGTAGAACACAAAATATTGAAGAATATGGAAGAATATAGAATAATTAGAATATAGAAAACAGAAGAATATAGAACATACATTATAGAATATACACAGTAGAAGACTATACAATACAGAATATAGATTATCGAACATAGAATACAGAATTTAGAATATAGAAAGTAGAATGTATAATACAGAATATAAAATCTAGAATAAAGACCATAGCATGTAGAATACAGATTATAGAATATAAAAAATTATGGAATGTAAAATATAGAATATAGAATACAGAATATAGAAGAATACAGAATGTAGAATATAGCATATAGAATATGGAACAAAGAATATACCATACAGAAAAATAAAGAATATAGAACATAGAACTTTGAATCTACAATATAGAATACACAGTGTGGATTATAGAACCTAGAATATGGAAAAATATAGAAATAGGATATAGAAGAATATAGAACATATAAGAACATAGAATTGAGAATGTAGAATATAAAATACAGAATACAGAAGAATTTAGAACGTAGAATATAGAATATGGACTATAGAATATAGAGGAATATAGTATATAGAACATAGACTATAGAAGACACAATACAGAATATAAAAGAAAAAAGAATATAGAGTATAGAAGGATATGCAATATGGAAAATAGAATGTAGAATACAGAAGAATATCGTATGTAGAAAAATATAGAACATAGAATATAGAGCATCGAATATGGAATATAGAATAGAGTATGGAATAGAGATAAATATAGAATTTAGACTATAGAATAGAGTATGTACAAAGTAGAATACAGAAAATTAAGTATAGAATAAAGAACATAAAATATAGAAGAATATAGATTATAAAATATAGAAGATTCTGGAATATAGAATGTAGAATTAAGTATAGAATATAGAAGATGGACTATAAGAGAATATAGAATATAGTATGCAATATGGAATATAGAATTCAGAAATTTTTTTAAAAAATAGAATATAGAAAAAACACTGAATACAAAACACAATGGAATATAGAAAAATACAGAGTTTAGAATATAGAATGTAGAATACAGAATATAAAATATAGAATAAAAATACATAATATAGAGAATATACATCATAGAATATAGATTATGGAATACAGAATGTAAAATACAGAATATACTATATAGAACACTATATGATACAGACTATAGAAGAATATAGAATGTAGAATATAGAATACAGAAAATTATATAGAAAAATATAGAATATAGAAAAAGAACATTGAATGTAGAACACAGAGTATGGAATATAGAAAATATAAAACACAGAATATAGAACATAGAATACAAAATATAGAACATAAATAAAATATAAAGAACACAGAATATAGAAGAATATAGATTATACAATATAGAAGATAATGGAATACAGAATATAGAATGTAAAATGCAGAATATACAATATAGAAGAATATAGAATACAGAATGTAGATATAGAGTGAAGAAAGTAGAATATGGAATATAGAATACAGAAAAATACAGTATATAGAAAAATATAGAATACAGAAGAATATGGAAGAACATAGAATATAGAATGTAGAATATAGAACATAGAATATAGAAGAATTTAAAATACAGAATGCAGAATGTAGAATATAGATTATGGAATATGAAATATGCAATATAGAATAGAGAAGAATATTGTATGTAGAAAAATACAGAATAAAGAACATAGAATATAGAATACAGAGTATGGAATATAAAATATTCAAAAATATAGAATTATGGAAGAACATAGAGTATAGAATATAGAGAATTTAAAATATAGAATATGGAACATAGAACACAGAAGATAGAATATAGAATATGAAAGAACTTTGAAAACAGAAGAATATAGTGTATAGAGGATTTGGAATAAAGAAGAATATAAAATATACATTATAGAGGAATATAGCATAAAGAATACAGAATATAGAAGAAAATAGAATATAAATGTAGAATATAGAATAGAGAAGAATATAAAATGTACAATGTAGAATACAGAATATAGAATGCAAAATATAGAAAGAATATAGAAGAATATAGATTATACATATAGAAGATTAAAAATTATACAATACAGATTCTTTTAATATAGAATGTAGAATTTAAAATATAAGAGAATATAGAATACAGAATATAGAAGAATATAGAATGTAGAATATGGAATATAGAATGCACAAAGATATAGTATATGTAAAAATATAGAAAATAGAAGATTGAATATAGAAAAATATAGAATCTAAAAGAATATAGAATACAGAATGTAGAATATACAAGATTTTAGAATATAGAATATAAAATATGGAATATAGAATATAGAAAGATATAGTATAGAGAAAAATATAGAACATAGAACATCAAATATAGAATAGAGAGCATGGAATATAGGATATAGGAATAAATAGAATATAGAAGAACATAGAATTTAGAATGTGGAATATAGATTATAGAATAGAATATAGAATATAGAAGAATATTGAACATAGAATATAGAACACAGAAGATAGAATATAAATTACAGAAAAATATAGAATAGAGAATATAGAAGGCAATAGAAAATACAAGAAAAAGAATATAGTAGATTGTAGAACACAGAATATCAAAGAATACAGAATATGGAAGAATAGAGAGTATAGAAGAGTTAGAATATAGGGTACAGAAGCATATAGAATATACATTATAGGAGAATATACACAATAGAAGACTATACAATACAGAATATAGATTATAGAAGAACACAGAATACAGAATTTAGAATATAGAAAGTAGAATACAGAATATAAAATATAGAATAAAGACTACAGAATATAGAATACAGATTATAGAATATAGAAAATTATGGAAAATAGAATGTAAAATATAGAATACAGAATGTAGAATATGGAAGATAGAATATACCATACAGAAAAATACAGTGTATAGAAAAATATAGAATATACAACATAGAACTTTGAATATAGAATACAGAGTATGGAATATAGAACCTAGAATATGGAAAAATATAGAAATAGAATATAAAAGAATATGAAATTTAGAATATAGAATATAAAATAGAGAATATAGAAAAATTTAGAATGTAGAATATAGAATATGGACTATAGAATATAGAGGAATATAGTATATAGAACATAGAACATAAAAGATACAATAGAGGATATAATAGAAAGAAGAATATGGAATATGGAAAATAGGAGAATGTAGAATATAATTATAGAAGAATATAGAATATTGAAAAATATAGAATACAGAATATAGGAAAACGCCATAGATTTAGAAGATATAGGATATAGAATGCAGAATATAGAAGAATAAAGAATATAGATGACAGAATACAGAATATAGAAGATAGAACATAGAAGAAAATAGAATACTGACATGTATGGAATATATGGTATAGGATATGCACTATTGAAGAATATAGACTAGAGAAAGTAGAAGAATATAGATTACAAAAATAGAAGAATATAGAATGTATAATAGAGAATATGGAATAGAAAATACAAGAGAATATTAGAATACGGAAGAATATAGGAAATAGAGATTAGAAGGCAGAATATACAATAAAAATATAGAATATAGAAGAAAATAGAATTCAGAAAAATTTAGAATATAAAATGTAGAATATAGAAGAAAATGGAATATAGAATGGAGAATGGAGAACATAGAATATGGAATAGAGAATAGAGAAGAATAAAGAATATTGAAAAATTTAGAATATAGAATGTAGACTGTAGAATACTGAATATATAATTTAGAATGTACAATATGGAATATAGAATATAGCAGATAGAAGCATATAGATTATAACAGAAGAATATAGAATGTAGAATAAGAATGTAGAAGAGTATAGAATACAGAACATAGAATGTAGAATATGGAATATAGAATGTAGAATACAGAAGAATGTAGTATATAGAAAAATGTAGAATATAGAACATTGAATATGGAATATGGAATACAGAGTATGGAATAGAGAATATAGAAAAAATGGAATAGAGATAAATATAGAATATAGAAGAGAGTATGTACAAAGTAGAATATAAAATATAGAATAAGGAACATAGAATATAGAAGAATATAAATTATAGAATACAGAATTCTGGAATATAGAATGTAGAATTAAAATAGAATATAAAAGATGGAATATAAGAGAATATAGAATACAGAATATGCGATATGGAATATAGAATAAAGAAAATTATAAAAAATATATAGAATATAGAAAAAAACACTGAATATAAATACAGACAATGCAATATAGAAAAATATAGAGTGTAGAATATACAATATAGAATACAAATAAATAATATAGAGTATATACATTATAGAATATAGAAGATTATGGAATATAGAATGTAGAATGTAAAACAGAATATACAATATAGAAGAATATATGATACAGATTATAGAGAATGTAGAATATAGAATACAGAAAATTATATAGAAAATATAGAATATAGAAAAAAACATTTAATATAGAACACAGTATGAAATATATAATATAGAAAATATAAAAAACAGAATATAGAAAAATATAGAACATAGAATACAAAATATAGAATATAAATGAAGTATAAAGAACACAGAATATAGAAGAATATAGATTATAGAAAGAGGAGATAATGGAATAAAAAAGTAAAATACAGAATATACAATATAGAAGAATATAGGAAACAGAATATAGAAGAATATAGAATGAAGAATGTAGGATATGGAATATAGAATACAGAAAAACATAGTATATAGAAAAATATAGAATATAGAATATGGAAGAACATAGAATATAGAATTTAGCATGTAGAGTATAGAATAAAGAACATAGAATATAGTAGAATTTAAAATATAGAATGTAGAATATAAATTATGGAATATGAAAAATGCAATATAGAATATAGAAGAATATTGTATGTAGAAAAATATAGAATATAGAATACAGAGTATGGAATATAGAATATAGAAGAACATAGATTATAGAATATAGAGAATTTAAAATATAGAATATGGAACTTGGAACAACAGAAGATAGAATACAGAATATAAAAGAACTTTGAAAATAGAAGAATATAGTGTATAGAGGATTTGGAATAAAGAGGAATACAGAACATACATTATAGAAGAATATAGAATACAGACGAATATAAAATGTACAATGTAGAATACAGAATAAAAAAATAAAGTTTTTTAAATAGAACACAAAATATAGAATGAAGAATACAGAAGAATATAGATTATAGAATATAGAAGATTATACATTATAGAATACAGAAGATTATGGAATATAGAATGTAGAATTTAAAATATAGAATATAGGAGAATATAGAATACAGAATATAGAAGAATATAGAATGTTGAATACACTATAAAGAACGTGGAATATAGAATACACAAAAATATAGTATATGTAAAAATATAGGAAATAGAAGATTAAATATAGAACATAAAATATAGAAAAGTATAGAATCTAGAAGAATATAGAATCTAGAAGAATATAGAATGTAGAATATAGACTACAGAATATAGAATATAGAAGAACTTAGAATATACAATATGGAATATAGAATACGGAAGAATATAGTAAGGAGAAAAATATAGAACATCGAATATAGACTAGAGAGTATGGAATATAGGATATAGGAAGATATACAATATAGAAGAACATAGAATTTAGAATGTGCAATATAGAATATAGAAGAATTTAGAATACAGAATGTGGAATATAGAATATTGAACATAGAACACAGAACACAGAAGATAGAATACAGAATATAAAAGAATACAGAAAATAGTAGAATATAGAATATAAATTATAGAATATACATTAAAGAAAAATATAGAATAGAGAATATAGAAGAATATAGAAGGCTATAGATAATACAAGAAAAAGAATATACTAGACTGTAGAACACACAATATTGAAGAATACAGAATATGGAAGAATACAGAATATAGAAGAACTAGAATATAGAATACAGAAGAATATAGAATATACATTATAGGGGAATATACACAATAAAAGACTATACAATGCAGAATATAGATTATAGAGGAACACAGAAAACAGAATTTAGAATATAGAAAGTAGAATGTAGAATACAGAATAGAAAATATAGAATAAAGACTATAGATTATAGAATATAGAAAATTATGGAATATAGAATGTAGAATGTAAAATATAGAAGAATATAGAATACAGAATATAGAAGAATACAGAATGTAGAATATAGCATATAGAATATGGAACATAGAATATACCATACAGAAAAATATAGTATATAGAAAAATATAGAATATAGAACATAGAGCTTTGAATATAGAATACAGAGTATGGAATATAGAACCTAGAATATGGAAAAATATATAAATGGAAAATAAAAGAATATAGTACTTAGAATGTAGAATATAGAATTTAGAACGTAGAATATGGAATATGGACTATAGAAGATAGAGGAATATAGTATATAGAACATAAAAGATACAATACAGAATATAATAGAAAAAGAATATAGAAGAATATAGAGTATAGAAGAATATGGAATATGGAAAATAGGAGAATGTAGAATATAATTATAGAAGAATATAGAATATTGAAAAATATAGACTACAGAATATAGAAAAACAGAATAAATTTAGAACATAGAAGATATAGGGTATAGAATGCAGATTATAGAAGAATAAAGAATATAGATGACAGACTACAGAATATAGAAGATAGAACGTAGAAGAAAATAGAATATTGACAAATAGGGAATATAGGGTATAGGATATACACTATTGAGGAATATAGAATAGAGAAAGTAGAAGAATATAGATTACAAATTATAGAAGAATATAGAATGAAGAATAGAGAATACAAGAGAATATTAGAATACAGAAGAATATAGGATATAGAGATTAGAAGGCAGAATATACAATAAAAATATAGATTATAGAAGAATATAGAATTCAGAAAAATTTAGAATATAAAATGTAGAATATAGAAGAAAATGGAATATAGAATGTAGAATGAAGAACATAGAATAAGGAATAGAGAACAGAGAAGAATGAAGAATATTGAAAAATTTAGAATATAGAATGTAGACTGTAGAATATTGAATATATAATTTAGAATGTACAATATGGAATATAGAATATAGCAGATAGAAGCATATAGATTATAACAGAATATAGAATGTAGAATAAGAATGTAGAAGAGTATAGAATACAGAACATAGAAGAACATAGAATGCAGAACGTAGAATATAGGATATGGAATATAGAATGTAGAATACAGTATATAGAAAAATGTAGACTATAGAACATCGAATATGGAATATATAATAGAGAGTATGGAATAGAGACTATAGAAAAAATAGAACAGAAATAAATATAGAATTTAGATTATAGAATAGAGTATGTACAAAGGAGAATACAGAATATAGAATAAAGAACATAGAATATAGAAGAATATAGATTATAGAATTCTGGAATTAGAATGTAGAATATAGAATAGAGTATGTACAAAGTAGAATATACAATATAAAATATAGAATAAGGAACATAGAATATAAATTATAGAATATAGAATTCTGGAATATAGAATGTAGAATTAAATAAATGATGGAATATAAGAGAATATAGAATACAGAATATGCAATATGGAATATAGAATAAAGAAAATTATAAAAAATATAGAATATAGAAAAAACACTGAATATAGAATACAGACAACGGAATACAGAAAAATATAGAATTTAAAATATAGAATGTAGAATATACATTATAGAAGAATATAGCATAAAGAATACAGAATATAGAAGAAAATAGAATATAAATTTAGAATATAGAATACAGAAGAATATAAAATGTACAATGTAGAATACAGAATATAGAATGCAAAATATAGAATGAAGAATATAGAAGAATATGGATTGTAGAATATAGAAGATTATAAATTATACAATATAGAAGATTATGGAATATAGATTGTAGAATGTAAAATATAGACTATAGAAGAATATAGAATACAGAATATAGAAGAATGTAGAATGTAGTATATAGAATATGGAGTACACAAAAATATAGCATATGTAAAAATATAGAATATAGAAGATTCAGTATAGAACATAGAATATAGAAAAATATAGAATGTAGAAGAATGTAGAATATAGGAGATTTTAGAATATAGAATGAAATATATACAATATGCAATATAGAATACGGAAGAATATAGTATAGAGAAAAATATAGAACATAGAACATTGAATATAGAATACAGTGTATGGAATATAGGATATAGGAAAATATAGAATATAGCAGAACATAGAATTTAGAATGTGGAATATAGAATATAGAAGAATTTAGAATATGGAAGGATATAATATATAGAAGAATATTGAACATAGAACACAGAACACAGAAGATAGAATAGAGAACATAGAAGAATATAGAAAATAGAATATACAACATACAAGAATATGGAACATAGAAGAATATAAACAAGAATACAGATTATAGAATATGCATTACAGAAGAATGTAGAATACAGAATATAGAATACCAAATATAAATTTAGAATATAGAAGGCTATAGAAAATACAAGAAAAAGAATATAGTAGAATGTAGAATACAGAATATTGAAGAATACAGAATATGGAAGAAAAGAGAATATAGAAGAATTAGAATACAGAATAGAGAAAAATATAGAATATACATTATAGGAGAATATACACAATAGAAGACTATACAATACAGAATATACATTAAAGAAGAACATAGAATACAAAATTCAGAATATAGAAAGTAGAATGTAGAATATAGAATATATAGAATACAGATTGTAGAATATAGAAAATTATGGAATATAGAATGTAGACTGTAAAATATAGAAGAATATATTATACAGAATATAGGAGAATACAGAATGTAGAATGCAGAATATAGAATATGGAACATAGAATATACCATACAGAAAAATATAGTATATAGAAAAATAAGAAACATAGAAATTGGGATATAGAACCTAGAATATGGAAAATTATAGAAATAGAATATAAAGAATATAGAACATAGAAGAATATAGAATTTAGAAGGTAGAATATAGAAGAATTTAGAGCGTAGAATATAGAATATGGACTATAGAATATAAAGAAATATAGTATATAGAAGAACATAGAACATAGAAGATACAATAGAGAATATAAAAGAAAAAAGAATACAGAAGAATATAGAGTATAGAAGAATAAGGAATATGGAAAATAGGAGAATGTAGAATATAATTATAGCAGAATATAGAATATTGAAACATATAGAATACAGAATATAGGAAAACATAGAGCATAAATTTGGAAGATGTAGGATATAGAATGCAGAATATAGAAGAATAAAGAATATAGATGACAGACTACAGAGTATAGAAGATAGAATGTAGAAGAAAATAGAATATTGACAAGTATGTAATACAGAATATACAATATCGAAGAATATAGAATATAGAAAGTAGAAGAATAAGAATGTAGGATATAGAATATACAATATCAAAGAATATAGAATATAGATTATAAAATATAGAAGAATATAGAATGTAGAATATAGAATATGGACTATAGAATATAGAAGAATACAGAATATAGATTACAGAAGTATATAAAACATAGAGATTAGAAGGTAGAATATAGAATGTACAATTTAGAATATAGAAGAAAATAGAACAAAGAATGTAGAATGTAGAACACAGTATAGAATACACAAATGAGAATAGAGAATAATAAAGAATTTAGAATATAGACTATAGAATATAGAATACAGACTATAGAATATGGAAGAATATAGATTATAGAACATAGGAGAATATATAATGTACAATATGAAATGCAGAATATAGAATAGTATAGAAAACAACACAGAAGTATATAGAATACAGAACATAGAATATTGAGTACGGAATATAGAATACAGAAAAATATAGTGTACAGAAAAATACAGAATATAGAATATAAAACAGAACATCAAATATGGAACATAGACTACAGAGTATGGAACATAGAATATAGAAAAATATAGAATATAGAAGAACATAGAATACAGAATTTAAAATATACAAAGTAGAATGGAGAATCTAGACTACAGAATACAGGATATAATATATAGAATATAGAAGATTATAGATTATACAATATAGAAGATTATGGATACAGAATGTAGAATGTAAAATATAGAATACAGAAGAATATCAATATGGAATATAAAAGAATATACAATATAGAATAAAGAAAAATATAGAACATAGAACATTGACTGTAGAATTCAGAGTATGGAATACAGAATATAGAAAAATATAAAATATAGGAGATAGAAGAGTATAGAACGTAGAACATAGAATATAAAATTTAGAATGTAGAATACAGAATATAAAATATAAAAAAATATAGAATAAGGAATATAGAAGAATATAGAATGTAGAATATAGAATAGGGAATATGGAAAATGGACTATAGACTATAGAATACAGAAAAATATAGTATATGGAAAAATATAGAACATACAATATAGAAAAATATACAATATAGAATAATACAGAATATAGAAGAATATAGAATTTAGAATACAGAGAATTTAAAATATAGAATGTAGACTATAGGATATGGAATACAGAATACAGAAGAATATAGAATATGGAACATAGAACATAGAACACAGAAGATAGAATATGGAATATAAAAGAACTTTGAAAATAGAAGAATATAGTGTATAGAAGAATATAGAATGTACATTATAGAAGAATATAGCATAAAGAAGAATACAGAATACAGAATATAGAAGAAAATAGAATATAAATTGAGAATATAGACTATAGAAAAATATAGAATATAGGATGCACAATGTAGAATACAGACTATAGAATATAAAATAGAAAATAAAGAATATAGAAGGATATAGATTATAGAATATAGAAGATTATAAATTATAGAATATAGAAGACAATGGAATAGAGAATATAGGAGAATGTAGAATATAGAATATGAAAAATGGAATATAGAATACAGAAAATTACATTATATATGAAAAATATTGAATATAGAAATAGAACATCAAATATAGACAACAGAGTATGGAATATAGAATATAGAAAAATATAGAACATAGAAGCAAATACAATATACAACATAGAATATAGAATTTAGAACATAGAATATACAATACAGAAGAATTTAGAACATAGAATGTAGAATATGGAATAAGGAATACAGAAGAACATAGTGTATAGAATATAGAACATAGAATACAGAATATAAAACAATATATTATATAGAATACAGATTATAAAAAATATGGAATATAGAAGAATATAGAATATACATTAAAGAAGAATATAGACTATTGAAGAATAGAAAATACAGAATATAAAAGGATATAGAACATAAATTTAGAATATAGAATATACAAAAATATAGAATGTAGAATATAGAACATAGAAGAATACAGGACATAGATGACAGACTAGAGAATATAGAAGATAGAATACAGAAGAATATAGAATATGGACGAATATGGACAAATATGACATATAGAATATAGGATATACAACATAGAAGAATGTAGAATATAGAAAATAGTATATAGATTACAGAATATAGAAGAATATACAATGTAGAATATAGAATATAGAAGAATACAGATTACAGAAGTATACAGAATATAGAGTTTAGAAGGTAGAATAAAGAATATAGAATAGAGAAAAATATAGAATTTAGAAAAATTTACCATATACAATGTAGAATATAGAAGAAAGTGGAATATAGGATGAAGAATGTAGAACATAGAATACACAAAAGATAATAGAGAAGAATAAAGAATATAGAAGAATTTAGAATGTAGAATCTAGACTGTAGAATATAGAATGTATAACAGAGAATACAGGATATAGAATACAGAACAATATAAAAATATAGATTATAGAAAATAGAAGAATATAGAATATAAAATATAGTATATAGAAGAGTACAGAATACAGAACATAGAAGAAATAGAAGATAGAATGTGGAACAAAGAAAATGGAATATAGACAATAGAATAGAGAAGAATATAGTATATAGAAAAAATAGAATATAGAATACACAATATAGAACATAGAACATCAAATATGGAATACAGAGTATGGAATATAGAATATAGAAAAATATGGAATATAGAAGAACATAGAATATAGAATTTAGAATGTAGAATCTAGAATATAGAATATAGAAGATTATGGAATGTAGAATATAAAATATAGACTATAGAAGAATATAGAATATGCAATATAGAAGAATATAGAATATGGAATAGAGAATACAGAAAAATATAGTAAATAGAATAAAAATATCAAATACAGAATACAGGGTATGGAGTATAAAAAGTATAGAATATAAGATATAGAAGATTATAGAATACAGAACATAGAATATAGAATGTAGAATACAGAATATACAATATAAAACAGAACATAGAATACGGATTATAGAATATAGAATATTATGGAATGTAGAATGTAAAATATACAATACACAGTATAGAAGAATACAAAATACGAAGTATAGAAAAATATAGAATAGGGAATTTGGAACAAGGAATATGGGATATAGAATACAGAAAAATTTAGAACATAGAAAAATATAGAACATAGAACATCAAATATATAGTATAGAATGCAGAGTATGGAATATAGAACATCGAATATACAAAAATATAGGATATAGAATATAGAAGAACATGAAATATAGAATGTAGAATATACAATATGGAATGTGGAATATAGAATACAGATGAATATTAGTATATAGAAAAATATAGAATATAGAACATAGAACATCAAAATAGAATGTAGAATACAGACTATGGAACATAGAATATAAAATATAGGAAAATATAGAATATAGAAGAAGATAGACTAGAAGAACAAAGAATATAGAATTTAGAATGTAGATTATAGAATATAGGCAAACTTCTTATATGGAATGTAGAATATACAAGAATATAGTACATAGAAGAATATAGAATATAGAACACAGAAGATAGAATAGAGAATATAAAGAAATATAGAAAATAGAAGAACACAGAATATAGAAGAATACAGAATGTAGAAGAATACAGAATATAGAATGTAGAGTGTAGAATATGGAATATAGAAACCAAGAAAATATAGTATATAGAAAAATATAGATTATTCAACATATACTATATAGAAGAATACTGAACATAGAACACAGACCACAGAAGATAGAATACAGAATATAAAAAGAATAGAGAAAATAGCAGAATATAGAATATAAAGAATATAGATTATAGAATATATGTTAGAGAAGAATATAGAATATAAAGTTATAGAAAATACAAGGAAAATGTGGAATGTAGAATACAGAATATAGAAGAATAAAGAATATGGAAGAATAGAGAATGAGAAGATTTAGAATAGAGAATAGAGAAGAATATAGAATATACATTATAGAAGAATATACACAATAGAAGACTATACAATACAGAATATAGACTATAGAACAACATAGAACATGGAATTTAGAATATAGAAAGTAGAATGTAGAATACAGAATATAGAATAAAGACTATAGATTACAGATTATAGAATATAGAAAATTATGGAATGTAGAATGTAAAATATAGAAGAATATAGAATACGGAATATAGAAGAACAGAATTTAGAATATGGAACATAGAATATACCATACAGAAAAATATAGTATAGAGAAATAAAGATTATAGAACATAGAACTTTGAACATACAATATTGAATACAGAGTATAGAATATAGAACCTAGAATATGGAAAAATATAGAAATAGGATATGAAAGAATATAGAATATAAAAGACTTTATAACATAGAATATACAGTATAAAATACAGAATATAGAACATAGAAGAATTTTGAAAGTAGAATACAGAATATAGAACATAGAAGAATTTTGAAAGTAGAATATAGAATATGGACTATAGAATATAGAGGAATATAGTTTTTTTAGTATATATAAGAACATAGAAGATACAATACAGAATGTACAATATAGAAGAATATATGATACAGAATATAGAAGAATATAGATTGTAGAAAATAAAATAGAGAAAATAATATAGACAAATATAGAATATAGGAAAAGAACATTGAATATAGAACACAGAGTATGGAATATAGAATATAAAATAGAGAACATAGAATATAGGATACAAAATATAGAATATAAAATAAAGTATAAAGAACACTGAATATAGAAGATAATGGAATATAGAATATAGAATGTAAAATACAGAATATACAGTATAGATGAATACGGCATACAGAATATAGAAGAATATAGAATATAGAATGAAGAATGTAGAATTTGGAATATAGAACACAGAAAATTATAGTATATAGAAAAATATAGAATATAGAAGAATATGGAAAAACATAGAATTTAGAATATAGAATACAGAACATAGAATATAAAGGAATTCAAAATATAGAATTCAGAAGGTAGAATACGAAATATGCAATATAGAATATAGAAGAATATTGTATGTAGAAAAATATAGAATATAGAACACAGAGTATGGAATATAAAAAATATAGAATGTAGAAGAACATAGATTATAGAATATAGAAAATTTAAAATATAGAATATGGAACATAGAACACAGAAGATAGAATACAGAATATAAAAGATATCTGAAAATAGAAGAATATAGTGTATAGAGGATTTGGAATAAAGAAGAATATAGAATATACATTATAGAAGAATATAGCATAAAGAATACAGAATATAGAGGAAAATAGAATATAAATGTAGAATATAGAATAGAGAAGAATATAAAATGTACAATGTAGAATACAGAATATAGAATGCAAAATATAGAATGAAGGATATAGAAGAATATAGGTTATAGAATATATAAGATTATAAATTATAAAATATAGAAGATTATGTAATATAGAATGTAGAATGTAAAATATAGAATATGGAATATAGAAGAATATAGAATGTAGAAGATAGTATAAAGAATATGGAATATAGATTACACAAAAATATAGTATATGTAAAAATATAGAAAATAGAAGATTGAATATAGAACATAGAATATAGAAAAATATAGAATCTAGAAGAATATAGAATGTAGAATATAGAATACAGAATGTAGAATATAGACTGTAGAATATCCAATATGCAATATAGAATACAGACGAATATAGTATAGAGAAATCTATAGAATATAGAACATAGAATATCGAATATAGAGAGTATGGAATATAAAAAAATGGAATATAGGATATAGGAAAATATAGAATATAGAAGAACATAGAATTTAGAATGTGGAATATAGAATATAGAAGAATTTAGAATATACAATATGGAATATAGCATACAGAAGAACATAGTATAGAGAAAAATATAAAACATAGAACATCGAATATAGAATAGAGAGTATGGAATACAGGATATAGGAAAATATAGAATATAGAACAACATAGAATTTAGAATGTGGAATATAGAATATAGAAGAATTTAGAATATAGAATATAGAAGGATATAGTATATAGAAGAATATTGAACATAGAATACAGAACACAGAAGACAGAAGACAGAATATAGAAAATAGAATATGGAATATAGAAGAATATGAACAAGAATATAGATTATAGAATATACATTACCAAAGAATATAAAGTACAGAATATAGAAGAATATCGAATATAAATTTAGAATGTAGAAGGCTATAAAAATACAAGAAAAATAATATAGTACAATGTAGAATACAGAATATTAAAGAATAAAGAAGAAAACAGAATATAAATTTAGAATACAGAATACAAAATATACAATGTAGAATACAAAACATAGAATGCAAAATATAGAATGAAGAATATAGATTATAGAATATTATGAAATGTAGAATGTAAAACATAGAATATAGGAGAACACAGAATATGCAGTATAGAAGAATATAGAATACACAAAAGTATAGTATATGTAAAAATACAGAAAATAGAAGATTGAATATAGAACATAGAATATAGAAAAATATAGCTTCTAGAAGAATATAGAATGTAGAATATACAATATGGTATATAGAATACAGAAGAATATAGTATAGAGAAAAATATACAACATAGAACATGGAATATAAAATAGAGAGTATGGAATATAGGACATAGGAAAATATAGAATATAGAGGGACATAGAATTTAGAATGTGGAATATAGAATATACAAGAAATTAGATTATAGAATATAGAAAAAGATAGTACATAGAAGAATATTCAACATAGAACACAGAAGATGACAGAATATAGAATATAAAAGAATATAGAAAATAGTAGAATATAGAAGACTATAAACAAGAATATAGATTATAGAATATATATTAACAAAGAATATAGAATATAAATTTAGTATATATAAAATACAGAACTTAGAATATAGAATATAGAATATAAAATACAGAATATAGAGTATAGAAGAATTTAGAATAGAGAATATAGAATATGGACTTTAGGATATAGAGGAATATAGTATATAGAAAAACACAGAACATAGAAGATACAACAGAGAATATACTAGAAAAAAGAATATAGAAGAATATAGAGTATAGAAGATTACGGAACATGGAAAATAGAAGAATGTATAATATAATTATAGCAGAATATAGAATATTGAAAAATACAGAATATAGGAAAACATAGACCATAAATTTAGAATAAAGAATATAGATGACAGACTACAGAATATAGAAGATAGAACGTAGAAGAAAATAGAATATTGACAAATACGGAATATAGGGTATAGGATATACACTATTGAAAAATAGAGAATAGAGAACGTAGAAGTATATAGATTACAAACTACAGAAGAATATAGAATGTAGAATAGAGAATATGGAATAGAGAATATAAGAGGATATTAGATTACAGAAGAAGATAGAGATTAGAAGGTGGAATATACAATAAAAATATAGAATATAGAAGAATATAGAATTCAGAAAAATTTAGAATATAAATAGTAGAATATAGAAGAAAATGGAATGGAGAATGGAGAACATAGAATATGGAATAGAGTATAGAGGATAAAGAATATTGAAAAATTTAGAATATAGAATGTAGAATATTGAATATAGAATTTAGAATGTACAATATAGAATATAGCAGATAGAAGAATATAGATTATAACAGAAGAATATAGAATGTAGAAGAGTATAGAATACAGAACATAGAAGAATATCGAATATACAATGTAGAATATGGAATATAGACTGTAGAATACAGAAGAATATAGTATGTAAAAATATAGAGCATAAAATATAGAACATCGAATATGGAATATAGAATACAGAGTATGGAATAGAGAATATAGACAAATATAGAATAGAGATAAATGTAGAATATAGAACAGAGTATGTACAAAGTAGACTATAGAATATAAAATATAGAATAAAGAACATAGACTATAGATTGTAGAATATAGAAGATTCTGGAATACAGAATGTAGAATTAAATATAGAATATAGAAGATGGAATATAACAGAATGTAGTATACAGAATATGGAATATAGAATACAGAAAATTATAAAAAATATAGAATATAGAAAAAAACATTGAATATAGAATACAGACAATGGAACATAGAAAAATATACAATGTAGAATATAAAATATAGAATAAAAATACATAATATAGAGAATATACATTATGAATATAGAAGATTATGGAATATAGAATGTAAAATATACAATATAGAAGAATATATGATACAGACTATAGAGAATACAGAGTATAGAATGTAGAATATAGGATACAGAAAATTATATAGAAAAATATAGAATATAGAAAAAGAACATTGAATATAGAACACAGAGTATGGAAGATAAAAATTTTTTTTTTATATTATAGAAAATATAGAATATAATATATAAAACATAAAATATAGAATATAGAATGTGGAATACAAAATACAGAATATGAAATAAAGCATAAAAGACACAGAGTATAGAAGAATATAGGTTATAGAATATTGAAGATAAGGGACTATAGAATATAGAATGTAAAACACAGAATATACAATATAGAGGAATAAAGAATATAGAAGGAAGAATGTAGAATATGGAATATAGAATTCAGAAAAATGTAGAATATGGAAGAACAGAATATAGAATGTAGAATGTACAATACAGAACACAGAATACGGAAGAATTTAAAATATAGAATGCAGAATGTAGAATATGGAATGTGAAATATGCAATATAGAATATAGAAGAATATTGTATGTAGAAAAATATAGAATATAAAACATCAAATATAGAATACAGAGTACGGAATATAGAATATACAAAAATATAGAATATAGAACAACATTGAGTATAGAATAAAGGGAATTTAAAATATAGAATATGGAACATAAACACTGAAGATAGAATACAGAATATAAAAGAACTTTGAAAATAGAAGAATATAGTGTATAGAGGATTTGGAATAAAGAAGAATATAGAATATACATCCTAGAAGAATATAGCATAAATAATACAGAATATAGAAAAACTAGAATATAAATTTAGAATATAGAATACAGAAGAATACAAAATGCACAATGTAGAATACAGATTATAGAATGCAAAGTATAGAATGAATATAGGAGAATATAGATTATAGAATATAGATTATATATTATGTATATATTTTATAGAATATTATATAATATAGAATGTAGAATGTAAAATATAGAATATAAGACATAGAACACGGAATATTTAAGAATATAGAATGTCGAATAAAGTATAAAGAATATGGAATATAGAATACACAAAAATATAGCATATATAAAAATACAGAAAATAGAAGTTTGAATATAGGACAAAGAATATACAAAAATATAGAATCTAGAATATACAATCTAGAAAAATATATAGAATACAGAATGTGGAATATAGAGGATTTTAGAATATACAATAAGGAATATGGAATATAGAATACAGAAGAATATAGTATAGAGAAAAATATAGAATATAGAACATCGAATATAGAATAGAGAGTATGGAATATAGGATATAGGAAAATATAGAATATAGAAGAATTTAGAATATGGAATATAGAATATAGAAGGATATAGTATACAGAATATTGAACTTAGGACACAGAACACAGAAGATAGAATAGAGAATATAAAGGAATATAGAAAATAGTAGAATATACAAGATTATGGAATATGGAAGAATATAAACAAGAATATAGATTATAGAATATACATTACAGAAGAAAAAATACAGAATAAAGAAGAATATCAAATATAAATTTAGAATATACAAGAATACAGAAGGCTATAGAAAATACAAGAAAAAGAATATAGTAGAATGTAGAATACAGAATATTGAAGAATACAGAATATGGAAGAATAGAGACTATAGAAGAATTAGAATATAGAATATACATTATAGAAGAATATACACAATAGAAGACTATACAATACAGAATACAGATTATAGAAGAACATAGAATACAGAATTTAGAATATAGAAAGTAGAATGTAGAACACAGAATATAGAATAAAGGCTATAGAATATAGAATACAGATTACAGAATATAGAAAATTATGGAAAGTAGAATGTAAAATATAGAAGAATATTGAATTTAGAATGTACAATATAGAATATGGCAGATAGAAGAATATAGATTATAACAGAAAAATATAGAATGTAGAATAAGAATGTAAAAGAGTATAGAATACAGAACATAGAAGAATATAGAATGCAGAATGTAGAATATGGAATATAGAATGTAGAATAGAGAAGAATATAGTATAGAAAAAGTATACAACATAGAATACGGAATATAGAAAACAGAGTATGGAATAGAGAATATAGAAAAATATAGAATAGAGATAAATATAGAATATAAAATAGAATATGTACAAAGTAGAATATAGAATAAAGAACATAGAATATAGAAGAATATAGATTATAGAATATAGAAGATTCTGGAATATAGAATGTAGAATTAAATATAGAAGATGGAATATAAGAAAATACAGAATGTAGACTATACAGGATTTTAGAAAATAGAATGTAGACTATACAATATGGAATATAGAATACAGAAGAATATAGTATTGAGGAAAAAATAGAATACAGACCATCGAATATAGAATAGACAGTATGGAATGTAGGATATATGAAAATATAGAACATAAAAGAGCATAGAATTTAGAATGTGGGATACAGAATATAGAAGAATATAGAATATGGAATATAGAATATAGAAGAATATTGAACATAGAACGCAGAACACAGGAGATAGAATACAGAATATAAAAGAATACAGAAAATAGTAGAATATAGAATATAAAAGAATACAGAATATAGAAGAATATAGAATATAAATTTAGAATATAGAAGAATATAGAATATAGAAGGCAATAGAAAATACAAGAAAAAGAATATAGTAGACTGTAGAACACAGAATATTGAAGAATACAGAATTTGGAAGAATAGAGAATATAGAAGAATTAGCATATAGAATACAGAAGAATATAGGATATACATTATAGAAGCATATACACAATAGAAGACTATACAATACAGAATATAGATTATAGAAGAACAGAGAATACAGAATATAGAAAGTAGAATGTAGAATACAGAATATGAAAAAATATAGAATAAAGACTAAAGAATATAGAATATAGAAAATTATGGAATATAGAATGTAAAATATAGAAGAATATAGAATACAGAATGTAGAATATAGCATATAGAGTATAGAATATGGAACATAGACTATACCATACAGAAAAATATAGATTATAGAACATAGGACTTTGATTATACAATATAGAATACAGAGTATGGAATATAGAACCTAGAATATGGCAAAATATAGAAATAGAATATAAAAGAATATAGAATATAAAATACAGAACACAGAAGAATTTAGAATGTAGAATATAGAATAGTGACTATAGAATATAGAGGAATATAGTATATAGAACACAGAACATAGAAGATACAATACAGAATATAAAAGAAAAGAGAATATAGAAGAATTTAGAGTATAGAAGAGTATGGAATATGGAAAATAGGAGAATGTAGAATAAAATTATAGAATATAGAATATTCAAAAATATAGAATACAGAATATAGGAAAACAGAGTATAAATTTAGAATATAGAAGATATAGGATATGGAATGCAGAATATAGAAGAATAAAGAATATAGGTGACAGACTACAGAATATAGAAGATAGAAAGTAGAAGAAAATAGAATATTGACAAATATGGAATATAGGGTATAGGATATACACTATTGAAGAATATAGACTAGAGAAAGTAGAAGACTAGAGATTACAAAATATACAAGAATATAGAACGTAGAATAGAGAATATTAGATTACAGAAGAATATAGAATATAGAGATTAAAAGGCAGAATATACAATAAAAAATATAGAATATAGAATTCAGAAAAATTTAGAATATAAAATGTAGAATACAGAATATAGAAGAAAATGGAATATAGAATGTAGAATGGAGAACATAGAATATGGAATAGAGAAGAATAAACAATACTGAAAAATTTAGACTATACACTGTAGAACATTGAATATAGAATTTAGAATGTACAATACAGAATATAGCAGATAGAAGAATATAGATTATAACAGAAGAATATAGAATGTAGAATAAGAATGTAGAAGAGTATAGAATACAGGACATAGAATATAGAACATAGGATGCAGAATGTAGAATATGGAATATAGAATGAAGAATATAGTATATAGAAAACTATAGAATATAGAACATTGAATATGGAATATAGAATACAGAGTATGGAATAGAGAATATAGAAAAATATAGAGTAGAGATAAATATAGAATAGAGTATGTACAAAGTAGAATATAAAATATAGAATAAAGAACATAGAATATATAATAATATAGATTATAAAATATAGAAGATTCTGGAAGATAGAATGTAGAATTAAATATAGAATATGGAATATAAGAGAATTTAGAATGTAGAATATGGTATACACAATATGCAATATGGAGTATAGAATAAAGAAAATTATAAAAAATATAGAATATAGAATATAGAAAAAAACTGAATATAGACAATGGAATATAGAAAAACATACAATTTAGAACATAGAATGTAGAATACAGAGTATAGAATATAAAATATAGAACAAAAAATACATAATATAGAGAATATACATTATAGAATACAGAAGATTATAGAATATAGAAAGTACAGAATATACAATAGAGAAGAATATATGATACAGACTATAGGAGAATATATAATATACAATGTAGAATATAGAGTAAAATTATATACAAAAATATAGAATATAGAAAAAGAACATTGACTATAGAACACAGAGTATGGAATAGAAAATATAAAAAAACAGAATATAGAATATAGAAGAATATAGAACATAGAATACAAAATATAGAATATAAAATAAATGACAGAATATAGAATAGAAAATAATGGAATATAGAATGTAAAATGCAGAATATACAATATAGAAGAATATAGAATATAGAATGAAGAATGTAGAATATAGAATATAGAAAACTATAGTATATAGAAAAATATACAATATAAAGAATTTGAAAGAACATAGAATATAGAATTTAGAATGTAGTATATAGAATACAGAACATAGAATATAGAAGAATTTAAAATATAGAATGCAGAATGTAGAATATGAAATATGCAATACAGAATATTGTATATATAAAATATAGAACATTGAATATAGAATACAGAGTATGGAATATAGAATATACAAAAATATAGAATATAGAAGAACATATAGGATATAGAGAATTTAAAATATAGAATATAAAATATAACATGGAACACTGAAGATAGAGTACAGAATATAAAAGAACTTTGAAAATAGAAGAATATAGTGTATAGAGGATTTGGAATTAAGAAGAATATAGAATATATATTATAGAAGAATATAGCATAAAGAATACAGAATATAGAAGAAAACAGAATATAAATGTAGAATATAGAATACAGAATAATATAAAATGTACAATATAGAATACAGAATGCAAAATATAGAATGAAGAATATAGATTATAGAATATCAGTAGAAGATTATAAATTATACAATACAGAAGATTATGGAATATAGAATGTAGAAGGTAAAATATAGAATAAGAAGAATATCAATATGTAATACCGAAGAATATAGAATATGCAAAATGGAATAAGGAATATAAAATAAAGAAAAATATAGTATGTAGAAAAATATACAATAGAGAACATAGAACATTGAATGTAGAATTCAGAGTATGGAATATAGAATATAGAAAAATATAAAATATAGGATATAAAAGAGTATAGAATATAGAAGAATATAGAACGTAGAATACAGAATATAAAATATCAAAGAATATAGAATAAGGAATATAGAAGAATAGAGAATATGGAAAATGTACTATAGACTATAGAATACAGAAAAATACAGTTTATGGAAAACCGTAGAATATAGAGCATAGAATATAGAAAAATATACAATGTAGAAGAATATAGAAGAACATAGAATATACAGTTTAGAATGTAGAATATGGAATATAGAATCCAGAATGTAGAATAAAGAAGATTTTAGAATATAGAATGTAGAATATACACTATGGAATACAGGATACAAAAGAATATAGTATAGAGAAAAATATACAACATAGAATATAGAACATTGAATATAGAATACAGGGTATGGAATATAGAATATAGGAAAATATAGAATTTAGAATGTGGAACGTAGAATATATAAGAATTTAGAATGTAGGATATAGAATATGGAATATAGAAGAATATTGAACACAGAACACAGGATAGAACACAGAATATAAAGGAATATAGAAAATAGTGGAATATAGAATATAGAAGAATATAGATTATAGAATATACATTACAGAAGAATATAGAATACAGAATATAAATTTAGAATATAGAATATAAAAGGCTATAGAAAATACAAGAAAAAGAATATAGTAGAATGTAGAACACAGAACATTGAAGAATACTGAATATGGAAGAATAGAGAATATAGAAGAATTAGAATATAGAATACAGAAGAATACAGAATATACATTATAGAAGAATATACACAATAGAAGACTATACAATATAGAACATAGATTATAGAATACAGAACTTAGAATATAGAAAGTAGAATGTAGAATACACAATATAAAATATAGAATAAAGACCTTAGAATATAGAATATAGAGAATTATGGAATATAGAATGTAGAATGTAAAATATCGAATACAGAATATAGAAGAATACAGAACACAAAATAGAATATGGAACATAGAATATACCATACAGAAAAATATAGAATGTAGAGCATAGACTATTGAATATAAAATTCAGAGTATGGAATATAGAATATGGAAAAATATAGAATACAGTTCATAGAATACAGATTATAAAATGTAGAATGTAGGATACAGAATATAAATTATAGAATACAGAATACAGAAGAATACAGATTATAGAATATAGAAGATTATGGAACATAGAATGTAGAATGTAAAATAAAGAATATAAAAAATTGAAGAATATAGAATACAGAATATAGAACAATATAGAATGTAGAATATAGAATAAGGAATATGGAAAATGGAATATAGAATACAGAATATGGAAAAATATAGAACATAAAATATAGAAAAATATAAAATAAGAAGAATATAGAACATAGAAGAACATAGAATATAGAATTTAGAATGAAGAATATAAATTACAGAATGTAGAATATAAAAAAGCTTAGAATGTACAATATACAATATGGAATAAGGAATATAGAATACAGAAGAATGTAGAAAAATATAGAATACAGAGTATAGAACATGGAACATAGAACATCAAATATAGAATATAGAACACAGAGTATGGAATGTAGAATATAGGAAAATATAGAATATAGAGGAATATAGTATATAAAAGAATATAGGACATAGAACACAAAACACAGAAGATAGAATACAGAATATAGAAAACAGTAGAATATAGAATATACAAGAATATAGAAGAGTATAGATTATGGGATATAGAATAATATAAAATATAAATTTAGAATATTGAAGAATAGAGAATATGGAATAAAAGAGATTATAGAAGAAATAGAATATAGAATACTGAAGAATATAAAATACACATGACAGACGAATATAGATGATAGAAGACTATACAATACAGAATATAGAAGAATATAGAATACAGATTATGGAATATAGAAGATTATGGAATATAGAATGTGGAATGTAAAATATAGAAGGATATAGAATACACAATGTAGAATGTACATATAGAATATAAAATATGGAATATGGAACATAGAATATACCATAGACAAAAATATAGTATATAGGAAAATATATAGAACACAAAACATTGAATATACAATATAGAATAGAGTATGGAATACAGAATACAGAAAAATATAGAAAGAGAATATAAAAGAATATAGAAAAATATAGAATATAAAATACAGAATATAGAAGAATTTAGAATGTAGAATATGGAATATAGAATATAAAGGAATATATTATATAGAATAGAACGATAGAAGATACAATACAGAATATAAAAGAATATAGAGTATAGAAGAATATGGAATATAGGAGAATATAGAATATACATTATAGAGGAATATAGAATACAGAATATAGAAGAATTTAGAGCACAAAATTAGAATATAGAAGTATGACAAACTATCAAATACAGAAGATGGAATGTACAAGAAAATAGAATATTGACAAATATAGGATATACAATATTGAAAAATATAGAATATAGAAAGCATAATATAGATTATAAAATATAGAATGTAGAATATAGAAGATTATAGAATATAGTTTACAGAATATAGAGTTTAGAAGGTAGAATATAGAATTCAAAATATAGAATATAGAAGAATATAGAATTCAGAAAAATTTAGAATATACAATGTCAAATATAGAAGAAAATGGAATATAGAATGTAGAACATAGATATGGAATAGAGAATAAAGAATTTCCAAAAACTTAGAATATACAATGTAGACTGTAGAATATTGAATATAGTATTTAGAATGTATAACATAGAATGTAGAATATAGACTATAAAATACAGAATAGAGAATATAGCAGACAGAATATAGATTATAAAATAGAAGAATGTAGAATGAAGAAAGTAGACTAAGAATGTAAAGAGAATAGAGAGAACTTCGAATGTAAAATATAGGATATGGAATATAGAATGTAGAAAAACGTAGAATATAGAACAATGAATAAAGAATACAGAGTATGGAATATAGATTATAGGAAAATATAGAATATAGATCATAGAATTTAGAATATAAAGAATTTAAAATATAGAATGTAGACTATAGAATATGGAATATAGAAGAATATAGTATATAGAAGAATATAGACTATGGTACATAGAACACAGAACACAGAAGATAGAATAGGGAATATAAAAGAACTTTGAAAATAGAAGAATATAGAATGTACATTATAGAAAAATATAGCATAAAGAAGAATACAGAATATAGAATAAAATAGAATATAAATTGAGAATATAGAATATGGAAGAATATAGAATATAGGATGCACAATGTAGAATACAAAATATAAAATAAAGAATATAGAAGGATATAGATTTTAGAATATTGAAGATTATAAATTATAGAATATAGAAGATAATGGAATAGAGAATGTAGAATGTAAAATACAGAATATAGGAGAATGTAGAATATAGTATATAGAATATGAAAAATGGAATATAGAATACAGAAAATTCCATTATATAGAAAAATATCAAATATAGAAACAGAACATCAAATATAGACTACACAGTATGGAATATAGAATATAGAAAATATAGAACATAGAAGAAAATACAATATAGAACATAGAATATAGAATATGGAATAAGGAATATAGAACATAGTGTATAGAATATAGAACAAAAGAAGATAAAATACAGAATATAAAAGAATACATAGAACACAGATTATAGAAAATATGGAATATAGATGAATATAGAATATACATTATAGAAGAATATAGACTATTGAAGAATAGAGAATACAGAATATAGAAGGATATAGAAGATAAATTTAGAATATAGAATGTAGAATATAGAACAAAGAAGAATACAGGATATAGATGACAGACTACAGAATATAGAAGAATATAGAATAAGGACAAATATGATGTATAGAATATAGGATATACAATATAGAAGAATGTCGAATGTACAAAGTAGAATATAGATTACAGAATATAGAAGAATATACAACATAGAATATAGAATATAGATTACAGAAGTATACAGAATATAGATTTTAGAAGGTAGAATAAAGAATAGAGAAAAATACAGAATTTAGAAAACTTTACCATATACAATGTAGCATATAGAATATAGAAGAAAATGCAATATAGGATGAAGAATATAGAACATAGAATATAGAATACACAAAAGAGAATAGAGAAGAATACAGAAGAATTTAGAATGTAGAATCTAGACTGTAGAATATAGAATACAGAATGTAGATTATAGAATGTAGAACATAGAATACAGGAGATAGAATACAGAAGAGTATAGATTATAGAAAATAGAAGAATATAGTATATAGAAGAGCACCGAATACAGAACATAGAAGAAATAGAAGATAGAATGTGGTATATTGAAAATGGAATATGGAATATAGACAAGAGAATAGAGAAGAATATAGTATATAGAAAAATAGAATATAGAATACACAATATAGAACATAGAACATCAAATATAGAGTACAGAGTATGGAATATAGAAAAATATGGAATATAGAAGAACATAGATATAGAATGTAGAATATAAAACATAGAATATAGAAAAATATAGAAAATTATGGAATATAGAATGTAAAATATAGAATATAGACGAGTATAGAATATGCAATATAGAAGAATATACAATACAGAATATGGAATATAGGATACAGAAAAATACAGTAAATAGAATACAGAATATCAAATATAGAATACAGAGTATGGAATATAGAATATACGAAAGTATAGAATATAAGATATAGAAGAATATAGAATGTAGAATACAGAATATACAATAAAAATATAGAATATTATGGAATATAGAATACACAGTATAGAAGAATACAAAATACGAAGTATAGAAAAATATAGAATAGGGAATTTGGAACAAGGAATATGGAATATAGAATACAGAAAAATATAGAACATAGAACATCAAATATATAGTATAGAATGCAGAGTATGGAATATAGAACATCGAATATACAAAAATATAGGATATAGAATATAGAAGAACATGAAATATAGAATGTAGAATATACAATATGGAATGTGGAATATAGAATACAGATGAATATTAGTATATAGAAAAATATAGAATATAGAACATAGAACATCAAAATAGAACGTAGAATACAGACTATGGAACATAGAATATAAAATATAGGAAAATATAGAATATAGAAGAAGATAGACTAGAAGAACAAAGAATATAGAATTTAGAATGTAGATTATAGAATATAGGCAAACTTCCTATATGGAATGTAGAATATACAAGAATATAGTACATAGAAGAATATAGAATATAGAACACAGAAGATAGAATAGAGAATATAAAGAAATATAGAAAATAGAAGAACACAGAATATAGAAGAATACAGAATGTAGAAGAATATAGAATATGGAATATAGAAGAATACAGAATATAGAATGTAGAGTGTAGAATATGGAATATAGAAACCAAGAAAATATAGTATATAGAAAAATATAGATTATTCAACATAGAACATCGAATATAGAATACAGAGGATGGAATATAAAAGAGAGAAAAATATACAATATAAAAGAATATAGAATTTAGGATATAGAATACAGAATATAGAAGAATTTAGAATACAGAATGTAGAATATAGATTATAGAGGAATATAGTATATAGAAGAGCTTAGAATATATAACAAAGAACATAGAAGATAAAATACAGAATATAAAAGAATAAAGAATATAGGAGAATATAGATTATAGAAGAATATGGAATATAGATTATACATTATAGAAGAATATAGAATATTGAAGAATACAGAATATAGAACACAAATTTAGAGTATCAAATATAGTATATATTCTGTAGAACATAGAATATATAATATAGATGACAGACTGCAGAATATAGAAGATAGAATATGGAAGCATATAGAATATGACAGACAGGGAATATAGGATATAGATATACAATATAGAAGAATATAGAATATGAAAGTAGAAGAATATAGATCAAAATATAGGGTATAGAATATAGAAGAGCATAGAATATAGATTACAGAAGAATATAGAATATAGAGTTTAGAAGGTAGAATAAAGAATATAGAATTCAGAAGGTAGAATACAGAAGAATATAGAATTTAGAAAAATTAATACAGAATATAGAAGAAAATGGAATATAGAATGTAACATGTAGAACACAATATGGAATAGAGAAGAATTTAGAATATAGAATGTAGACTGTAGCATATAGAATTTAGAATGTAGAATAGATAATAGTATAGAATACAGAACTTAGAAGAAAATAGAACATAGAATGCAGAATATCGAATGTAAAATATAGAATATGGAATATGGAATGTAGAATAGAGAAGAATACAGCATATAGAAAAATATAGAACATCAAATATGAAATATAGAATACAGAGTATGGAAAATAGAATATAGAAATATAGAGAATATAGAATACAGAAGAACATACAATATAGAATTTAGAATAGAGAACTTAAAACATAGACTATAGAATGTACAATGTAGAATACCGAATATAGCATATGAAATAATTAATAAAGAATATAGAAGAATATAGAATGCAGAATATAGATTATAGAATATAAAAGAATACGGAATATGAAATATAGAATACCGAACAATACAGAATATAAAGTAAAGAAGATTATAGAATATAGAGTTCAGGATGTAGAATATAGAATAAAGAATATAGAAATCAAAATACAGAATATAGAAAAATTCAGAATATAGAAGAAAATGGAATAAAGAATGTAGAATATAGAATACAGAATACACAAGAATATAGTATATAGAAGAATACAGAAAATAGAACATAGAAGATAGAACACAGAATATAAAAAAATAGAATAATATATAATATAGAAGGATATAGAACATAACAGAAAATAGAATATAGAATACAGAATATTGACGAATACAGAACATAAAATAATTGGAATATAGAATATAGAAGAATATACAATATTGAAAATACATTATAGAATACAGACGATAGAAGACTATAAAATACAGAATATAGAAGACAATAGAATATAAATTTAGAATACAGGATATAAAATAATATAAAATATAAAAAGTACACAAGTGAATATAGAGAATATAGAATATTGACAAATATGGTATATAGAATACAAAACATAGGCTATGGAATATACAATATAGAAGAATATAGACTGTAGAAAAATATAGATTATAGAATGTAGAATATAGAGTTTAGAATGTAGAAAAAAGAATGATGAATACAGAATTCAGAATATAGAATGTAGAAAATAATATAGAATATAGACAAATTTAGAATATAGAATGTAGAATATAGAATATGGAATACAGAATAGAGAAGAATAAAAATATAGAAGAATTTAGAATGTAGAATATAAAATATAGAATAAAGGATATAGAAGAATACATAATTATAGAATATAGAAGATTATAGAATGTAGAATGTAAAATATAGAATACAGAAGAATATAGAATACGGAATATTGAAGAATATAGAATGCACAATGTAGAATACAGAATATGGGATATAGAATACAGAAGAATATATTATATAGAAAAATATAGAACATAGAACATCGAATTTGGAATACAGAATACAGGGTATGAAATATAGAATATAGAAAAATATAGACTATAGAAGAACATAGAATATAGAATATAAAATACAGAATGTAGAACATAAAATATAGAAGAATATAAATTATACAATATAGAAGATTATGGAATATAGAATGTAGAGTGTAAAATACAGAATATAGAAAATATAGAATACAGAATGTAGAAGAATATGGAATATATAGAATATGGGATATAGAATAGAAATATATAGTATAAAGAAAAATGCAGAATATAGGACATACAACATCGAATATAGAATACAGAGTATGGAATATAGAACATAGACTAGAAAAATATAGAATATCAAATATAGAAGAATATAGAATATAGAAGAATTTAGCATATAAAATGTAGAATATAGAACACAGAAGAATATAGTGTACAGGAGAATTTGGAACATAGAATATAGAATATAAAAGAATAGAGAATATAGAAGAATATAGATTATAGAAGAATATGGAGTATAGAAGAATATGGAATATAGAAGAATATAGAATATACATTATAGAATATAGAATATGAAGAAGAGAGAATACAGAGTATAAATTTTTAAAATATAGAATATAGATGAGAGACTACAGAATATAGAAAAATATAGAATACTGGCAAATATGGTATATAGAATATAAGATACAGGATATACAATATAGAAGAATGTAGAATATACAAAGTAGAAGAATACAGATTATAGAATATAGAAGAGTACAGAATATAGAATGTATAATATAGAATATAGATTACAGAAGAATATAGAATGCAGAGTTTAGAAATTAGAATATAGAATAAAGAATATAGGATTTAGAAAAATTTAGAATATGGAATATAGAAGAAAATGGAATATAGAATGTAGAACATAGAACAGAGAATAGAGTAAACAATATAGAATTTAGAATATAGAATGTAGACTGTAGAATGTACAATACAGAATATAGAAGAATATAGAATATAAAATGTACATTATAGAATATAGAAGAGAATAAAACACAGAACTTAGAGAATATAGAACATAGAATGTAGAATATCGAGTATAGAATGCAGAATATAGAATGTAGACTATAGAATATAGAAGATAGAGAATACAGAAGAATATATAACATAGAATTTAGAATGTAGACTAAAGAACATAAACTAGAGAATACAGAAGAATATAGATTATAAAATATAGAAGAATGTAGCATATTGAATGTAAAATATAGAATCAGAATATAGAAGAATATAGAATATAGAAAAATTTAGAACATAGAATGTAGAGTGAGAATATAGAATATAGAAAACGGAAGAATACAGAATGAAGAATATAGAAAAATAAAGATTATAGAATGTACAATGTAGAATATAAAAACAAAATACAAAACAGAATATAGAATAGAGACAATAGAATAATATAGAATGTAGAATATGGAATATAGAAGGATATAGCATAGGTGGCATATAGAACATTGAACACAGAATAAAGAATACAGAGTATGGAATATAGAAGAATATAGAATATATAATGTCGAAGGATATAGAATTTGGAAGACTATACAACATAGAATTTAGTGTGTAGAATATAGAATATAGAGGATTATAGAATGTAGAATGTAGAACATGGAATATAGAAGACTATAGAATATAGAGTTTAGTATTAGAAAATGGAATAAAGAATATAGAATTCAGAAAATAATATAGAATATAGACAAATTTAGAATACAGAATGTGGAAGAAATATATAGAAGAATAAAGAATGTAGAATATAGAATAAATAGAATAGAGAAGAATAAAGAACATGGAAGAATTTAGAGTATAGAATGTAGACCGTAGAATATAGAACATAGAACATTGAATATGGAATATAGAATACAGGGTATGGAACATAGACTATAGAAAAATATAGAATATAGAAGAACATAGAATATACAGTATCGAATACAAAATGTAGAATAAAGAATATAGAAGAATATAGATTATAGAATGTAGAAGATTATGGAATACAGAAGGTAAAACATAGAATATACAATACTGAATATTGAAGACTTTGGAATATAGAATGTAGAATACGGAGTATAGAATATAGAATACAGAAAAAATAGTATACAGAAAAATATAGAATACAGAACATTGCATATAGAGAACATAGATTATAGAAAAATACACACTATAGAATATAAAAGAATATGGAATACAGGAGAACACAGAATATCGAATTTTGAATAGAGAATGTAGAAACAGAATATAGAATATAGAAGAGATTATAGAATATACAAGATTATGGAATATAGAATGTAGAACATAAAATATAGAATATAGAAAAATATAATATACGGAATATAGAAGAATATAAAATGTAGAATGTAGAATATGCAATATAGAATACAGAAAAATATAGTATATAGAAAAACATAGACTATACAACATACAACATCGAATATAGAATATCGAATGAGTGTGCAATATAGAATAAAGAAAAATATAGAATATAGAGGAATATAAAATATAGAAGAACATAGAATGTAGAATATAGAAGAATTTAGAAAATAGAATGCAGAATATGGACTATAGAATATGGAATATAGAACACAGTATATAGAAGAATATAGAAGATAGAATACAGAATATAAAGGAATATATAATATAGAAGAATATAGATTATAGAAGAATATGGAGTATGGAATCTAGAAGAATATAGAATATACATTATAGAAGATAGAGAATATTGAGGAATAGAGAATACAGAATACAGAACATAAATTTAGAATAGAGAAAAATATAGATGACAGACTACAGAATATACAAGAATATAGAATATTGACTAACATGGTATATAGAATATAGGATATACAGTATAGAAGAACGTAGACTGTAGAAAGCAAAAGAATATAGATTTTAGAATATAGAGTGTAGAATATAGAAGAATATAGGATATAGATTACAGAAGTATATAGAACATAGAGATTAGAAGGTAGACTATAGAATAAAGAATTCAGAATATAGAATAATACAGAATTTAGAAAAATTTAGAATATGGAATGTACAATATAGAACATAGAAGAAAATGGAACATAGAATGTAGAACATCGAATACAGAACACACAAAAGAGAATAGAGAATCAAGAAGAATAAAGAATATAGAAGAATTTAGGATATAGAATGTAGACTGTAGAATATAGAATACGGAAGAATATAGATTATAGAACGTAGAAGAATATAGAATGTAGAATATAAAATATAGAATATAGAAGAGTACAGAATACAGAACAGAAGAATGTAGAATACAGAATATAGAACATAGAATATAGAATATAGAATACAGAAGAATATAGTATATAGAAAATTACAGAATATAGAACATAGAATACAGAGTATGGAATATAGAACATAGAACGTAGAATGTAGAATCTAGACTACACAATACAGAATATAAAATATGGATTAAAGAATATAGAGTAGAGAAGATTATAGATTATACAATATAGAAGATTATGGAATATAGAATGTAAAATATAGAATACAGAAGAATATCAATATGGAATATAGAAGAATATGGCATATATAATATGGAATATAAAATATAGAATAAAGAAAAATATGGAATATAGAATACAGAATGTACATTATAGAAGAATACAGAATATACAAGAAAATAGAATATAAATTGAGAATATAGAATATAGGATGTACAATGTAGAATACAGACTATAGAATACAAAATATAAAATAAAGAATATAGAAGGATATAGATTATAGAATATAGAAGATTATAAATTATAGAATATAGAAGATAATGGAATAGAGAATGTAAAATATAGAATATAGCAGAATGTAGAATATAGAATATGAAAAATGGGATATAGAATACAGAAAATTACATTATATAGAAAAATATTGAATATAGAAATAGAACATCAAATATAGACTACAGAGTATGGAATATAGAATATAGAAAAATATAGAACATAGAAGAAAATACAATATAGAACTTAGAACATAGAATATAGAATACAGAAGAATTCAGAATATAGTATGTAGAAAAATATAGAATACAGAACATAGAACATCGAATATAGAATTCAGAGTATGGAATATAGAATATAGAAAAATATAGAATATAGGACATAGAAGAATATAGAATATAGAAGAACATACAGTATAGAATGTAGAATGTAGAAAAAAACAAAACCACACCAAACCTGCTGCCGTCGAGTCGATTCCGACTCATAGCGACCCGGGTGGCATAGTGGTTAAGTGCTACGGCTCCTTACCAAGAGGTCAGCAGTTTGAATCTGCCAGGCGCTCCTTGGAAACTCTGTGGGGCAGTTCTACTCTGTCCTGTAGGGTCTCTATGAGAATGTAAAATACAGAATACACAATATAGAATTTAGAAGGATGTAGATTATAGAATATATACAATTATGGAACATAGAATGTAAAATACAGAATATAAAACATTGAACAATATAGAATATAGAAGAATATAGAATACAGAATGTTGAATATAGAATGTAGAATATACAATATGGACAATAAAAAAATAGAATATATAATATAGAAGAATATAGTATATAGAAAAATATAGAACATAGAACATCAAATATAGAATACAGAGTATGGAATATAGAATACAGGGAAATGTAGAATATAGAATAGGGAATATGAAAAATGGAATACAGAATACAGAAAATACAGTATGTAGAAAAATATAGAGCATAGAATATACAATACAGAGTATGGAGTATAGAATATAGGAAAATATAGAATATAGTCAGACCATTAAGCCTGGTCTTTTTATGAGAATTTGGGGTCTGCATCCCACTGTTCTCCTGCTCCCTCAGGGGTTCTCTGTTGTGCTCCCTGTCAGGGCAGTCATCGGTTGTGGCTGGGCACCAACTAGTTAATATTTTTAATAAAATATCTAGACTTAAAAACTTAAGGAAGGAGAAGGGTCTTTCACTTCTTAAAATACGGCAGATGTTATGGGTTGAATCGTGTCCACCAAAAATGTGTGTCGACTTGGCTAGACCATGATTCCCAGTATTGTGTGATGGTCCACCATTTTGTCGAGTGATGTGATTTTCCTACACACTGTAAACCCTACCTCTATGATGTTAATGAGGTAGGATTAGTGGCAGTTATGTTAATGAGGAAGGACTCAATCTACAAGACTGGGTTGTGTTTTAAGTCAATCTCTTTTGAGATATAAAAGAGAGAAGCAAGCAGAGAGACAGGGGGACATCATACCACCAAGAAACAAGAGCCAGGAGAATAGAGTATCCTTTGGACCAGGGGTCCCTGTGCTTAGGATCTCTTGACTGGAGAATATTGATGACAAGGACTTTCCCCCAGAGCCAACAGAGGGAGAAGGCCTTCTCCTGGAGCTAGCACCCTGAATTCGGACTTCTAGCCTGCTATGCTGTGAGAGAAAAAATTTCTCTATGTTAAAGCCATCCATCCACTTGTGGCACTTCTGTTATAGCAGCCCTAGATAGCCGAGACAGCAGGTATATTGAAAAATATATTTCTGGCACAAAAAGCCTCAAATTGCTGAAAGAAATTAAAAATATACTTGTATTTTTGTATATTTGTGTGGGTATGTATGTGTGTGTGTATATATATATGTATACATGAGCTCTGGTGGGTTATATATATATATATATATATATATATATACACACACACACACCTATATATGAGTTCTGGTGGCACAGTGGTTAAGTGCTCTGATGCTAATCAAAAGGTAAGCAATTTGAACTCACCAGCCTATTCCACAGGAGAAAGGTGTGGCAGTCTGCTTCCATAAAGATTTAGAGCCTTAGAAACCGTATGGGGCAATTCAACTCTGTTCTATAGGGTCACTATGAGTTGGAACTGACTCAGGGGCAAATGGTTTGATTTGGTTTTATATATATATATGCATATATATATACACCATAAGATGAATGATTGAGCTACTGGAAAAGAAGGAGAAATCTGCACTATCTAGAAAGATATTGTGAATGAGTCCTGAAAAAGGTCAATACAGGTAACAGACATGAAAAAGGTGTTGATATAGGTATTGGACTTTACTAGGACTCATACAATGGGGTAAGGAAGCAAAATTAAGTCCCATGCACAGTGGTTAGTTATTGCACAAGCAGAGATACCAAGCTGGGACCAGGAAAATTGTGTTCTAAAAAAACCCAGTAAGAAAAAGCTACATCAAGATAAATGAGGACCATGACTTCCCTTAACCATGGATGTCTGTGGAAGGGAAATAAAAAAGCTTTTCTTAAAATTTCTATTCTCATCCCCACACTTAGATATATTTGGAAGTAAATTGCATACCACCATATAACAAATATCATCATCTCAAAATTTAGTTAACATAGAGTCCGAGCGATGAGCAGCCAGTTACTGGAGCAACTGTGAAGGACAATTCTCTTATTAGGATTCAAATATAGACATAGATAAATTTCTAAACAATATGATCTCAGAATGAAATATCTCATATTATATGTTTAACAGTATTGCTCTGGGCAAATCTGCTACAAAAGACCTCCTTAAAGTGTTAAGAAGCAAAGATGTCACTTTGAAGACCAAGGTGTGCCTGACCAGGGCTATGATATTTTCAATGACCTCATATGAATGTGAAAGCTGGACAATGAATTAGGTGTTGGTGAAGAATATTGAATATGCCAGTGACTGCCAGAAGAATGAACAAATCTATCTTGGAAGAAGTACAGCCAGAATACATTTTTGAAGCAAGGGTGCCGAGACTTTCTTTCACGTGCTTTGGATATGTTATCAGGAGGGATCAGTCCCTGGTGAAGGACATTATGCTTGATAAAGTAAAGGGTCAGTGAAAAAGAGGAAGACCCTCAAAGACATGGATTGACACAGTGACTACAACAATGAGCTCAAACATGGCAATGATTGTGAGGATGGCACAGGACCGGGCAGCTTCTCACCCTGTTGTACATGGTGTCACTATTAAAAAAAAAAAAAAAAAAAACAATAGACCATACTTAATGGTCTGACTGAGACTAGAGGAATCCTGGCGGTCATGGACCCCAAACCTTCTGTTGGCCCAGGACAGGAACCATTCCCGAAGACAACTCATCAGACATGGAAGGGACTGGACAGTGGGTAGGAGAGAGATGCTGATGAAGAGTGAGCTATTTGTATCAGGTGGATACTTGAGACTGTGTCAGCATCTCCTGTCTGGAGGGGGGATGGGAGGATAGAGAGAGTTGGAAGCTGGCAAAATTGTCACCAGAGGAGAGACTGGAAGGGCTGACTCATTAGGGGGAGAGCAAGTGGGAGTATGGAGTAAGCTGTATATAAACTTATATGTGACAGTCTGACTTGATTTGTGAACGTTCACTTGAAGCTCAATAAAAGCTAAAAACAACAACAACAACAACCATTGCCATTGAGTCAATTCTGACTCATAGTGACGATGGCAACTAACAAAAACAAAGTATTTTTTTCTCAAGTATTGGGATGGGAAACAACCAAGGTAACAGAATCTTAATATATTGCCTAATGGAGACAAAAGTTCGTTTTAGAGTTAAGCATCTGACCAGTAAAATTACTCAACAGCCCCATGGGAGTTGAGAGTAGATTGCATACCACCACGTAACTTAAATATCACCATGTCAAAATGTATCTAACATAGGGTCCAAGTGATGAGCAGCCAGTTACTGAGCAACTGTGAAGGACAATTCTCTTATTACAATTCAGATATAGACATAGATAAATTTCTAAACAATTTATGACCCCATAGGAGTGGAATAGCAGAATACTGTTGACATCTTATATAGAGTTTAAATCATTTCTGGTTATCTTTTGGGAGAAAGTCCCCTCAGTTTTGTACTTAGAGCAATTGACAATTCTCTCTCTCTCTCCCTTTTTTTTTTTTTTTTTTTTTGTACGTAATTGGTAGACAGGAACACCAGTCTCCACAGGAGATTTCTTTTTCTTTTTTGCTTTTATGTCATTTAATCCCCTCGAGTCTTTTATGAGCAAACTGATGAAACTGTAGCAATTGTGCAATTTTCTGCACAATTGCAAACATAGTCATTCTTTGTTATGAAAAGTGGGTTCCTGTAATCTGAGTGCTTTCCTAAAATATTCTTCCCTTCGAGAATAATATTTTCATTTAGGTTTAAATATTTAAGGAAAAAACTTCAGAAAAATTCTGTCTATTAGAAAGAGTATTCTCATCAAAATATCTGTAATAACTACGTCCTGTGATTTTTGTGGAAACCCCTGTGGCGTAGTGGTTAAGAGCTACGGCTGCTAGCCAAAAAAAAAGTCAACAGTTGAAATCCAGCAGGCGCTCCTCAGAAACCATATGGGGCAGTTAGTTCTACTCTGTCCTATAGGATCACTGTGAGTTGGAGCTGACTCAATGGCAAGGGGTTTCATTCTGGTTTCAGGTGATTTTTGTAGTGTATGTTAAATTGCATATACTTTCCAAATTGCCCCTCTGATTCAAATTGTGCTTAAGAAAAGCATTGTAATTAAACTTCTTATTTAAATAATTGAATGCTTTTCTATTTGACTTTTGTTTATACCATATGCCCTTGGGGAGAAAGAACATCAATATACTCTGCCTACAGTAAGTCACTTGTAATTTGGAATAAATATCTAGGTAATAAACAAAGGCAATTCTACGAATACAATGGTAATTAACATTGACATCACAGGCATCATATATTTTCTATCTTCCTGTAGAAGCAGTACTCAAACGTGTCTGATTACACAAGGGTGGATATAAATTTGGCATGATAGATCTGATGCTTACTACATGCAATTGTGGTCCTTCAGAAAATTTTGAAGAGTAAAAATAGCACCTATTTTGCAGATTCTTAAGAAACCATTGTGTAGACTTGTCCTCGAGCAACATGATGTTAGCAAAAACTGTTTGACTCTTAGAAAGCCCTCCTACTGACTGAATGTGGAGTTACATTGGGAGGTGAAGTGATGACAGTGCTGATACATGTTCTTGGTAAATAAACACTTGTGATCGCTCAGCTTATGGTCTTTTCAGTAGTCAAGGAATAAAACAAAAACGTCTACTCTATTTGACTTCAGAATTTGAGATTTACAAAAATCGAAAGTTTAAACCTATCTATCTAGCTAATCTATTTTCCAAAGAAAATATAAATCCAAAAATAAATATAAAATATCAGGGAAAAAAAAAAACACTTGAAAATTGGAGCACCTTAGACTGTTGTAGCTATAGATTGTTATAGCACCTTAGATTGTTAATAGCTATCATTCAAGACGCACAACGGTCATAGGGAAAAAGATATTTTGTCACATTAAGGAGAGTGAGTAAAATTGAAATTAAGGAAGAACTAATAAAATCCTCCCATGCTGATGGCACAGTGGTTAAGAGCTCAGCTCCTAACCAAAAGTAAGTAGTTTGAATCTACCAATCACACGTTGGAAACCATATGGGGAATATACTCTGTCCAATAAGGTAACCATGAGTTGGAATCAACTTGACGGCAACAGGTTTGATTTTTGGGTGCAGGAATAAAAAGAAATATTTTATTTAACTGGGATAACAGATTAAAAACCTAGTGTAATGATATAAAAAAATGAATAATTATTTTTAAAAATACCCCATTCTAAATACCGTATTACCAAACCAAACCCATTGGCTTTGAGTCAATATGGACTCATAGCTAACGTGTACAAGAGAAGTAGAACTGCCCCATAGGGTTTCCAAGGAGTGACTGGTGGTTTCGAACTGCTGACTTTTTGGTTAGCAGCCTGAGCTCTTAACCACTGTGACACCAGGGCTACTAAATACCATATGAGACCTATAAAATACCTTTGACTTTAATAGGTCAATGTTGAGGACTTGCGGCCAACATGGCACTGTAGCCAGAAACACTTCGCCATCCCTCCACAACAAAGACCCAACAAACTAAGTAAAACAGAGACAAACATCATTCTTGGACCCTAAAGTGTCAAATGAAGAGATAAAGAACTCAGCCAAGCACCAAATGGAATAAGAAACTGACAGAGGACTGAGAATGAGGCGAGATATTTGCCCAGAATCCTTATCAGCTAACGCAGCATGGATCGGCCATCTTGACTCCTGTTGGAGATTGGCTAACAGGGAGCATGGGAAAGCAGCTTCTTGGAGCTCCTAGCGGAAGACAGAGCACCTGGTAACCAGCGATACATGCTTTCCTGCTCCCCATCATCTCCCCACTACTCTACCTCCAAGCTTCCTGACTGGCTGTGGTGGCTTGGACAGCTGGGAAGTGCAGCGTCTGCAGCGAGTACAGGAAAGCAGCTTCACAAAGTTGCCAGCAAGAGGCACAAGACCTGATAAGGAGTTATATATCTTTCCTAATCCCCACCCTTCTTCCCCTCCCCTTTCAGCCTCCTCTGCTTCCTGCCAGCTGCAGTCTTTTGGCCAGGAGGCAACTGCTTCAGCCCCAGGATGCTTGGGTTCACCCCATCCACACTGGCCAGTTCCCTGAGCTGGGTTGCTACTTTCCCTCTCTTTTGTTTTTTTCCATGCCTCCTACCACCTCCCGCTCATTTTTCTTGAACACTTGGCTCCGTGTGCCATCTTTGCTTCTTCTTGAAGGGCTTTGAAACCCTGCTCAGCTGGGGATCCACTCCCCTGGCCTGAGAAACCACACTGGCGGGATCCCTGGAGTCTTTCTTTTCTTTCTTTTTTTAAAAATTTGCTTGTTTGTTTTCTTTCTCTTTTCACACTTGGGAGCCCTTTCTAGCTGGGCTGGACTGCACAGCCTAGGAGACACTCCCCCAATCTGCATAGCTGAGTAGGCGGGATCCATGGGGGAATTTCTTTTTTTTTTTTTTTTTTTTCCTTTTTTCCCTCTACCTTTCTCCCTTTCTGTTTCTCTTCATTTCTCAGTTCTCGTCTGTGTATACTTATCCTTCTTTTCCTGTCTCCTGAATACTTGGTGCTATGTGACATCTATACCCCCTCTAACCAGGCTACACTGCGCAACCTGGGAGACTTCCCTCATCTTCACAGAGACACAGGAAGGACACCTGAGGGCTTTTCTTTTCCAAATTTTTGTCTAGTTTTTTTTTTCTTCTTTTTCCCTTTTTCTTTTCTTTTTGCTTCTCTCCATTTCTTGGATTCTCATCTCTCCACTCCAACAGCAAGCTCCCGTTGCACTCTTTTGTTTTTGTTGTGTTTTTTTTTTTCCTTTTTTGGCTCCTGTTTCTCTCTCCTCTTTTCCATACCCATGCTAGCTCCACACACCACAACCTCCTCTGCTTCCTACCTACCTGCACTGTGCGCTAAACATCACGCCTCCGAGTAACACAGGCACAGCCTACTGGAACCTGCCTGGCACTGATTCCTGGCCGTCCTTGTTGGCCCTATGTGTGCCACAAACCCATCCTAGACCCTCCCCTTCAGCTGGACTTGCCCTGCTGCACTGTACCTGAGTGACTGGCCCCACCCATTGGACAAGTAGGTTAAAAGTATCGTGACTACAGATGAGAAAAAAAAGCAAAGAAGGCACAGCCCGCCTGCTCAAACATAACCAAATAAAACTGTAAGACAAAACAAACAAATCAAGAAAGAAGAAATTAACTACTGCATGTCCTGAAGACAGCAGACAATATCAAAACATATTTTTTAAAAAAAGAGAAGATGGTTCCAGTAGGTGCCCAAAATAAAACACCAGATGACTTTCCAGTAGAAGAAAAGGCACTAGAACTTCCTGACAGGGAATTCAAATCTCTAATATTCACAGCTATCCAAGAGATGAAGCAAAAATAAATAAATAAATAAAAATGAGGAAAAATACACAAATTTATGGAAAAGGAAGACAAATTCATGGACAATACAGACAAAAAACTGGAAGAATTCAGGAAAATAATACAGGAACAAAATGCCAAAATATATTCACAACTAGCAGTCATGCAAACACAACAATTAGAAATCCAAAAGAAATAACAAGATTTCAGAAATGAACAGTGTCATAGAAGGACTGAGGAGCATGTTTGAAATGATGGAAAACAGGATTAGTGGAATTGAAGACAAACACTTGGATACAACTCTGAAGAACAATCAGAAAAAAGAATGAAGAAAAATGAGGAAACCCTGAGAATTATGTGGGATATAATTAAAAGCAAAAATTTGCAAGTGATTGGACTTCCAGAACAGGGAGAGAAAATAGAAACCACTGAGAGGGTCATTGAAGAATTACTGACAGAAAACTTCCCTAATATCATGAAAGATGAAAAGGTGACCATCCAAGAAGCTCAATGAACACTATATAGGATAGACCCCAAAAGAAAATCACCAAGGCATGTCATGACACACTCGCTAAAACCAAAGACAAAGAAAAATTCCTGTGAGCAGCTTGAGAAAAACAAAAAGTCACATACAGAGGAGAAACAATAAGACTAAGCTCTGATTTCTCAGCAGAAACCATGCAGGCAAGAAAGCAATGGAATGATATATATAAAACCTTGAAAGAAAAACATTGCCAACTGCGAGTAATATATCTTGAAAACTTTCATTCAAATATGATAGTGAAATTAGGACATTTCCACATAAACAGAAATTAAGGGAATATGTAAAAACCAAACCAAACTTACAAGAATTATTAAAGGGAGTCTTTCGGCCTGAGAACAAACGACATCAGACCACACCCTGAATCTAGGACACAAGATTGTACCAGCCAAACGCCAATGTACGAAATGAACTCTCAAGGACTATCCAAAACCAAAAGAATTACCACAGGGAACCAGAGAAGCTAATCTGTAAATGACAACAACATCAGAACAATAAAAGCGGGGAAAAAATGGTGTAGGTCTAAAGCTTTCTAATGGAGAGGAAGGCAAGGTGATACCAAGAAATAATAGGCTTGTTCAAACCTAGGAAGATAAGGGTAAATTTCAAGGTAACCACAAAGAAAATTAATAAACCTACTCATCAAAATAAAGAAGAAAAATAAAGTCTCAATAAAAACAAAATCTACAAAAACAAATGAAAATAAAAACCACAAACAAAAGGAACTCAGCACAGGAGAGTAAGACGAACAAAGAAAATGTTAGCACCACAAAAAAAAAGCACTACAAAATGACAGCAATAATCACACACCTATCAATAATTTCACTGCATGTAAATGGCCTAAATGTACACATAGACACCGCATAACAGAATTGATGGAAAAAAAAAAAAAAACAGGATCCATCAATATACTGTCTACAAGAGACACACCTTAGAAACAAAGATGTAAATTTATTAAAAATCAAAGGATGAAAAAAATATATTAAGCAAATAACTACCAAAAACAGCAGGAGTGGCAATACTAATCTCAGATAAGAGATAAGATAGACTTTAAGACAAAATCTACCATAAAAGACAAAGAAGGGCACTATATAATGAGTAAAGGGACAATCCATCATGAAGACTTAACCATAATAAAAATCTACGCACCCAATGACAGGGCTCCAAAATACACAAAACAAACTCTAACAGCACTGAAAAGAGAAATGGACAGTTCCACAATAATAGTAGGAGACTTCAACACACCACTCTCGGTAAAGGACAGAACATGTAGAAAGAAACTCAAGAAAAATACACAATCAGCCAACTTGACTTCCTAGACATTTATAGAACACTCCACCCAACAGTTGCAAAGTACACATTCTTTTCCAATGTACATGGAACGTTCTCCAGAATAGACCATATCTTAGGCCACAGAGGAACCCTCAACAAAATCCAAAACATTGAGATAATACAAAGTATCTTCTCTGACCACAATGTCATCAAAGTAGAAATTAACAAGAGCAAGAGGAAGGAAAAAAATCAATTGCATTCCTAGGTTTGAACCTGCGTAAAAACCACTGGGTAATAGAATAAATCAGAGATAAAGTAAAAAATTCCTAGAATCAAACGAGAATGAAAAGACATCATACTGAAGCCTCTGGGAGACAGCAGAGGCAGTCCTCAGAGGTCAATTTATAGCAAGAGATAACACACATCAAAAAAGAAGGACGGGACAAAATCAAAACATTAGCTACAGAACTTGAACAAACAGAACGAGAACAGCAAAAAAAAAAAAAAGGTGAATGTTAGGATAACACTTCAACATCTTCATTCAGTTAAAAGCTCTTTTCCACCATAGATGTATGTATACAAGACAATCATCTACTAAACATAATGTATCCAATAAGCAATTTAGCAAACAATGGCCCTGTTCATCTGTAGAGAAAAGACTTACTTATGGATTTAAGAACAATTATGTTGAGTGACAAAAATGATGTAGTTAGGATTGTAAGTTGACTATTTACTATCACTTCTGTCTTTGACTAACAAAATAATTTAATTAAATTCTTTACTCCTTATTAAAATCACTCTCCTCCTAAGAAGACAAAATTATTTATTATGGTCTGCATAAACAGGAAAAATGTATATTTAAGAATTTATTATCTGAATCTAACACAACAATCAAGTCAGAAAATGCCCAATTTGTTTGTTTCTCCTAAAAGCTGTATTTCTTTGCTCAATGTCTTTAGACTTTTTTGAAATTAGTAAATGCATCTTGAACGTATTTCAAAATGATGAGTTTAAATGCAACATGTTCAAAAAGCCTGATGATTTGGAAGCAGAAAAAAATAATAACGGAAATAAGTCAAAGAATAATGAAGTGGTTCTGCATTGGGGCTGAAAAATTAAAGGCATTTTTTTTTTTTTTTTTTTACGCTGAAGAATTTCAGTCACACTTAGGGAAACTATGTAATAGCTGATATTGCTATATGGGTCATAGATTTGGAAAAGTCTTTTCATAAGGTAAAAAATACTGAACATGCATAATAAATTGACACTGGCAAAACTGTCTAGATTTTATGAGAATTTATTGCAATCACTAATAAACATACACAGAAAATACATCTTAAATAATACTTGGGCTCTCTTTATTTAGAGCGTTTAAGCAGAATTCAGATCATTTAGACTTAAATTACCTTTCAAACCTAAAAGGGGAAAAGAATAACTTGCTATTGTAATAGGTAAAACTTTAATGTATAAAGTCAAGTATAAGATTATGCTTAGTTTGTTCTGTACTATAATTTCAGGTATCATCTGCCCCGTTAAACTGCAACAAATATTTACACTTGTTTATATTTCTGGATATCAGATTTTTTTCTTGATGGTAACTTTAAAAAACTACTGTTATTTCTGCTTTTGGAGTTTCTTTCAATGTCCATTTAAAAGGTCTCAAATCTGAAATGAGAACCAGGGAGACAGAGCTCATTCTCTTGAGACTGACAGATGACCCACAGTTGCAAATCGTAGTTTTTATATTTTTCTTTCTCAACTACATTTTGAATGTGGTGGGGAACTTATCCATTATCCTCCTCAGCTTGCTGGATCCTCGCCTCAAGACTCCAATGTATTTCTTCCTCTGAAATTTCTCCTTGGAAATCTTGTTGACAACAATCTGCATTCCTAGATTCTTGACAACCATTGTGACAAAAACAAAATCATTTCCTACAATGGTTGTGTATCTCAATTATACTTTTTTCTCTTATTAGGAGATGTACAGTTTTTCCTTCTGGCTGCCATGTCTTATGACCGTTACGTAGCTATCTGGAAACTCCTGCGTTATTCAGTCGTTATGAGCAGCAAAGTGTGCTACCAACTTGCACTCAGTTCATGGTCAGCTGGCTTTCTGAATATCTATCTTTCCACCACTGATCTTGGGACTGAAATTGTAATTCTGTGTTTCCAATGTAATGGATTGTTTCATATGGAACACTTCTCCACTCTTGCAGGTTTCTTGCACAGGCACTGTCTTCGTAGAATTGGCTTCATTTGTTTCAGCAGGTATAACACTTGTGGTCACATCGCTGTTAGTGATTTTTTTTCCAGTACACATATAATCAAGACCATTCTAAAAATCCCCTCTCATCAGAAAAGAGCAAAAGCTTTTTCTACTTGTTCTTCCCACATGATTGTAGTCTCCCTTACAGGTAGCTGTATCTTTATTTACTTGAAGCAATCAGCAAAAGAAAGTGTGACTTTATCTAAAGGTGTAGCTGTTATCTATATGTCAGTTGCCCCTTTATTAAACCCCTTTATTTATACCCACAGCAAGTGAAACAAGCTTTCAAGGATACACTGAGAGAGATTTTCATTGTTTTCAAAAAATGAAGAAATAATTTAAAAATCTTGATGTAAACATTGAATAAAGGTTATTGCGCCTATGTTCATGTTTACTTAAACTATTCTTTCCCTTACTTATCATTCTTATAACATTTTAGACAAATATCTCAGGATGATTCACACTTTCCTACTTCTCTTTATGATTATTACTTCTTGCAGTGTCATAGAATTATCCCTGCAAGTTTCCAAGATAAATTTACATACCTTTTACTTCCCAAGACATGGAACTCACCTTCACTAAAAAGAAAAAAAAAAATCAATTATATATTTATATATCCCATAATCAATTTGCCTGGATAAGTGTAGTTAGTTAACAACCATTTATTATAGATAAGCTCATCTGTTTCTACATTAGTCATAATTTTTGTTCTCATTAGGATGATACAGTTTACTGTGGGGCAGAGAAATAAAGAAACCAAAATTATTAAAGAGTGCAATTTCTTTTATGACAGAGCTATATACAGAATTGTGTGATCACAGTAATATTTTGTAATTTTAGTGAATCAAGTTTCATTATTTTAGTGAATCAAGAATGCAATTCAAAAAGAGGCAATTCTTGTGACAGTTGCAATATATAGAAAAAAGAGTAATAGGATGTTAAAGACATGTCTACAACAACATACACACTGTTTAGGAGCACAGGAAGTAGTTCAAATATCACTAGCTAGTATCACTATACTGATATTCAGGAGCATAGTCTGAGCCATCCAGCCAGGGTATACCTGCAGAATTATGTATAAGCATGGTCAAGTTTCTCAAACTCTTTGTTGCTGAATTTCTCCATTTATGAAATAAACATAATAACCGTTCTCACTTGATAAGTTTGGGAATGAATTGAGGCAGTACAAAAAAAGCAATTCTAGGTCAGCACCTGGCCCTCAATGAGCTCTCAATAAGTGTTAGCTGCCCTTTGGGGGGAAAGTTTACCTTAGCTGAGATAAATTGTAACAAGAAAAAGAGACAGACTACAAATTTTAAAAACGTAAATGCACTGAAATGTACTGGAACTTAATCTGGTAGGTGTACAGGCCCCAAAATTTAGTGTGAACAGAGTATTGAGATACAAATTCTTTGTGTCTCATACCTAAAGCAACTTTAAAATCACATGGAATATTCTAGAAAAATGAACTGTGGGTGATTCTGTGGCAGATATTCACATAAGGGTTTCCTCTTTTAATCTAAGCATTTATGTGATGAGATATTTATCTTATACAGATTGCTCTGTCAAATATGCTCAGAATGGATTTTTAGATGTTCAGAGTTAGGAAGACAAGTTAGAGTGCCAACACTTTAAGCTAAATGAGGCATTTTAAGAGTTAAAAACACAATAGTGGGAGTGGATCGAAAGCTTCAGATGTGACCCCTAGGTACATTTAGGAAAATGAACTGAGGGAAATGATTGAATGTTTCATATCTGGGATAAGTGAAAGAAGGTTGCAAGAAGGTTATAAAAAATGATTCTTCTTGGGCTCTCCCTGCTTTCCACTTCTGCACACAAGCACCCATATATTTAATGCCATTTAAAAAAGGAAGTTTTAACCCTATGGGGAGCAAGGGAGAATGAAGAAAACCAAAGACACAGGGGAAAAATTAATCCAAAAGACTACCACAGCTTCCTCCAGTCTGAGTCTGGTGCCCGGCTACTACCACTGACTGCTCTGACAAGGATCACAGTAGAGAGTCCTGGACAGAGCTGGAGAAAAATGTAGAAAAATATGCTAACTCACAGAAAAAGACCAGACTTACTGGCATGACAGATATTGGAGAAACCCTGAGAATACGGCCCCTAGACACTTTGTAGCTCACCAATGAAGTCAGTCCTGAGGGTCACCCTTCAGCCAAAGATTAGACAGGCCCATAAAACAAAACAAGACTAAAGGGGCACAAGAGTCCAGGGGTAAGGACTGGAAGGTAGGAGGCGAGAGAAAGCTGGTTATAGGGAACCCAAGGTCGAGAAGGGGAGAGTGTTCACATGTCAGGGGTCGGTAACCAATGTCACAAAGCCATATGTGTACAAATTGTTTAATGAGAAACTAGTTTGTTCTGTAAACCTTCATCTGAAGTACAATAATAACAAAATAAAATAGAAAGGGAAGTTTTATTAATATACTTTCAAATTTTTAAAAAATCACCTACAAAACTTATGGGATTCTGTATGGGATATAATTTGCCATATAAGTGAATAACTCATTAGGTGAATGATGGTGTAGCTATTATATATGTGAGCCTGAATATAAATCATTTAGCTTCAGATTTGTGTTCAAATTAGTTTTACAAACTTTCAAAGTGAGAATTTTGAGTAATCTACTTTTCCTTCTTAGATATGGTGTAACGGCACGTGGTTATTTCAAGGCCTTGAGAGCCTCCATCCACATAGATTTTGTTTCCTCAACAAGCTCTTAAAAAAAAAAAAAAAAAAAAAAACCTAGAATCTTATCACATATATGATTTGCTGGTGGAATTTTTATTTTCTTAATAGTGTCCTTGGATGCACAAAAACCTTTCCAATAGATGAAGAAAAGAAAATCCTTCCTTTTAACATCTAAAGAAGTAGCTTGTATGACAATATTTTTTCAAAAAATAAGTGGACAGAGATATATTGCATATTGCTGAAATTAAGACACTATCTGAATTAGTTTAAGTTAAGATGCTGACTATAATCTTCACAGAAATTTCTGAGAAAATAATTTAAAATATATACCGTAAAAGATAAAAAAGTAAATTTAAAAATTCACTAGGAATATTCATTTAACAAAAAAGTAGCCAGGGATCAATAAATAGACTAACTGAAAAAGAACTAAGACACATAGCAAACAAATTGCAAGAAGTAAAAGGAAATATTATCTGTAATTAAATTAAATTTAAATAGTGAAACAGCCCAAATGAAAGACAGATGCTGGAAAAACGCATTAAATAGAAAATGTGACCCAAATAAAAACCAGTGTGCAGAGACACACTTAAGATTTAAAGACACAAGTAGTTGTCTGAAAACAAAGGATGGTAAAATGTATGACCTGTGTTATGAAAAGAAAGTGAACCTGAAAGTGATATGTTGAAGTCCTAACCCCTATACCTGTCATTGTGGCCTTGTTGGGGAAATAAGGTTATTCTCTGAAGATATTATCAATTAAGTCATATCAGAGTAGAGAAGGTCCTAACCCTAATATCTTCTGAGAGGTATATTATAAGAGGAGAGAACAGTTGGAGAGACAGACACACAGGCAAGACAGATGCTATGCGAAGATGGAGGCCAAGGCATCTATAAGCAGCCAAGGAATGCCAAGAAATGCCAGGGGCTACTAGAAGCTGGAAAACAGGAGGATCTTCCCCTAGAACCAAAAGAGAAAGTGTATAACCCTAAATTTGGAGCAGAACTATGAGATAATAAATAAATTTGTTATAGCACCCCTAGGAAAATAAGACACCATGCAAGCAGTGCCAAAAGAGACTGGAATCAGCTATATTAATATCTGACTGTGACAGTTGAGATTGTGTGTCACCTTGGCTGGGCCATGATTCTCAGTGTTTACATGTCATCTCCCCCATGATGGAATCTACTGTGAGTAGCCAATCAGTTGAAAGGGAGTCCTTGGGCATGTGGACTGCATTTGAATATAAGTGGATGTTCTGGCTTTTGCCCTGTCTGGGATCCAAAGCTGCCTCCTGTTCACCTGACCTCTGATTCTTGGGACTCGAGCTAGCAGCTTATCATCTGATCTTGGGATTTGTCAATCTTTACAGCCTGTGAGAAAGAGCCCTGCTCTCCGACCTGCCAATTCTGGGTTCACCAACCCCTGTGGCTACATGAATCAGGACAGGCCTCTATTCTGATCCATGGACTTGGGACGTTCCAGCCTCTACAATCCCATGAGCCGTTTCCTTGATATAAATCTCTCTAAATATTTATATGCTTTACTGTTTTTGCTTCTCTAGAGAACCCAGGCTAAGACACTGACTATTGGACTTCAAGTAAAAACATGTTACCAGACACGAAGAACATTTCAAAATTATAAAGGTGTTAATCTGTTGGGCAGAACAAACTATTAGAAACATATACACACCTAACAACAATTCAACAGAATAGTTGGAGACTTCAATACCTCACTTTCAATAATGGATATAAAAAATGAGCAGTATACATGGGACATTCTCTAGATTAACCATATGCCAACTATAAAACTTGACTAAATAAATAAAAAAATGTTTGAAGTAGTAAAATTATGTTCTTTGACCATGATAAAAGTAAATTAGAAGTCAACAACAGAAGAAAATACAAGAAATTCACAAATATGTGGAAATTAAGCAGCACACTCCTAAATAAACAATAAGCCAAAGAGTAACACAGGAGATAGTGGCTTAGTCAGAAACACCATGCCATCCCCCTACAGTAAAGACCCGAGAACCCAAGTGAAACGGATACAGATGACAATCTTGGAACTCTGAGTATCAAACCGAAGGATAAAGAATTAGATTGAACCCTGACTGCAAGAGGAAACTGAACAAAAACAGAGAACAAAGAGAGATGCACAGCAGAGGGGCCCTGCCAGCCTGACACCTCCCCCTGCCGGCCACCTCACCCACTCAAAAGCAGCAGAGAACACTCTGCACACTCAATCACCTGTCACATCCCCTCATGCTGGGCGAACAGCAGTGAGCACACCTATGTCACTGGTCACCCACCATATCAACCCCACCTACTGCCCAGCGCACTCAGTGAGCATCATCAGGCACTCCCGTGCCTCTGAACCAACAGAAAGTGGCCTGTCCAGCCCTTCCTCAGCTACTTCCTACATCCAGTGAATAGTGACATATACTTGCCCTTCCTGCCACTGCTCCATCCACTTGGAAACAGATGGTGAGCCCTCCCATGCTGCAAGACAAGCAATCAATGCAGCACACCTACCCGACTTGCCCTAAGTAAAGAAAAAAATCCAGACAAAACAAAAAAACAATCAATCAATCAATAAAATAATACCCTAATGCCTTGGAGAGAGCAGACGATAAAAAAAAAACATATGAAAAAACAAGATAAGCTTGCTCAGGCATGTGAGCAACATAAAGGGAAAGAAAACTTTTCAGAGGAAAAGACAATGATAGAACTATTAAAGAAGGAATTCAAAAGACTTATATATTTAGAATCCTCAAAGAGATCAAGGAAAATACAGAAAAAACCCTAGAAGAATTCAGGAAAACAATACAAGAACAAAATGACAGACTCAATAGACAATTAGAAACTATACAAAACAACAACTAGAAATTCAGAAAATTAACAATAAAGTATCAGATATAGATAACTCAAAGGAAGGATACAGAAGAAGTGAATCAATACAAGAAAGAATCAGCAAAGTAGAGGGCAAATCCCTTGATACTAGTTGGCTTGAGGAACAATCAGAAAAAAGAATGAAGAAAGCCTAAGAGTTATGTGGGACACCACCAAGAGGAATAATTTATACTTCATAAGAGTTCCAGAAGAGGAGAAAAAAAGATAAGTATAGAGAAAAACTTTGAAGACATATTGGCTGAAAACTTCCCAAATATCATGAAAGACAAGAAGCTTACAATGCACAAAGCTCGACAAACTCCAGACAGGACAGATTCCCCCCCAAATTACCAAGAAATTTCATAATCAAACTTCCCAAAACCAAAGACAAAGAAAGAATCCTGAAAGCAGATCCTGAACAACGAAATATCACTTACAAAGGGCACCAATAAGATTAAGTGCTGAGTTCTCATCAGAAATCATGTAGGCAAGAAGACAATTGGATGACATATATAAAATCCTGAAGGAAAAGAATTGCCAACCAAGAATAGTATACCCAACAAAATTTTCTTTAAAACATGATGGCAAGATCTTGGGTACATCAGCCCCTGCATCTACATGAATTGAGAGAAGCCACTATTCTGATCCACAGTCTTGGACGTTTCAGTCTTCACAATCATGTGAGCCGTTTCCTTGATATAGATCTCTTTATATATATCTTTATATGCCTTACTGGTTTTGCTTCTCTAGAGAACCCAGCCTAAGGTGGTCTCTGGGAATGGCTTCTGTTCCAGGTCAGATGTTTGGCTTAGAGCCATGGTCTCAAGCGTTCATTCAGTCTCTGTCAGACCAGCAAGTCTGGTCTTTTGTGTGAATTTGATTTTTTTTGTTGTTGTTGTTCTACATTTTTCTCCTGGCTATGTTCAGGACTCTCTGTTGTGATCCCAGTCAGAGTGGTCGGTAGTGGCAGCTGGGCACCATCTAGTTCTTCTGGTATTGGGGTTGTGTAGGCTGTGGTTCATTAGTCCTTTGGACTAATCGCTCCCTTGATTCTTTGGTTTTCTTCACCCTCCTTTGCTCTAGATGGGAAGAGATCAATTGTTGTATCTTAGATGGGTGCTGATAAGGTTTTAAGACCCCAGATGCTAATCACCAAAGTAGGATGCAAAACATTGTCTTTATGAGCTAAAAAAAAAAAGGAAGATGGTGAAGCTAAGACATTTCCAGAGAAGTAGAAACTAAGAGGATTTGTAAAAAGCAGACCAGACTGACAAGACATATTAAAGGGAGTCCTTCAAATAAAGAACCAATGACATCAGACAACTTGAGATAAAGACCCACAACAACATCTCCCAGATACCAACTCAAATAAAGAGTTCACGATAATAAAATAAAGCTAAAAAGCTGATCACAGGGAACCAGGGAAGATAAGCTGTAAATGATGACAACCTTGAAAGAAAAAGGGAGGATTAAAGATGTAGTTATATAAATTCCATATGGGGAGAGAGTCAATGAGATTTCTAGATGTAGCAAACTGTCTTAATTTTAAGGAGACTAAGGTAATATTCAGGGTAACACCTATGAAAAGTAATAAATCTACTTACTTTAATAAAGAAGAGACCCAAAAAGACTCAGTAAACGCAAAAACAACAGCACTAGTTGGTAGGAAAAGAAAATCCAGATACAAAAAGAACCCAGCACAGAAAATTAAAAGGAACAAAGAAACCATTAACCTCTCAAAACAAACATTGATTCAACAAAATGACAGCAATGAATACACACCTATGTTAATCACCCTCAATGAAAATGGATTAAATGAACCAGTCAAGAGACAGAGAGTGGCAGAAAAGATTTTAAAAAATGCATCAATATGTTGCCTACAAGAGACACATCTTAGACACAAAGACATAAACAAGTTGAAAATCAAAGATGGAAAAAAAAAAAAAATACCAAGCAAGCAGTATCCAAAAGAGAGCAGGAGTAACAGTAATAATTCTGGATAAAAAAGACATTAAGCCAAAATTCATTATAAGAGACAAAGAAGGAAATTTTAAAACGATTAAAGGGTCAAACCGCTAAGACATAACAACACCCAGTCCATTTACTCATTTAATGAAAGACCTCTAAAATACATAAAACAAACTAAGAGGATTGAAAAGAGAAATAGACAGTTTTACAACAATAGCATGAGGCTTTAACACACTACTTTAGATGATGGACAGAACAACTAGAAAGAAACTCAATAAAGATACAAAAGAACTGAACCACAAACTCAAGGATGCAATTAATCCACAGGGCTAGTGGGCCACGCGAACCACAGCCTCCTCTAGCCTGAGACCAGAAGAACTAGACGGTGCCTAGCTACCACTACTGACCGTTCTGACCAGGGACACAATAAAAGGTCTTAGTTTGAATGAGAGAAAAGTATAGAACAAAACTCACATATATAAAAAAGACCAGACTTGCTGGACTGGAAGAGACTAAAGGAATCTCTGACATTATAGTCCTAAAACAACTTTTTTTTAAAAACCGTATTTTAGATGAAGGTTTAAAGAGCAAACAAGTTTCTTATTAAACAATGCATATATCGTTTTGTGACACTGGTTACCATCCCCATGACATGTCAATATTCTCCCCTTCCCGGCCTTGGGTTCCACAATACCAACTTTCCTGTCCCCTCCTACCTCGTCATCCTTGCCCCTGGTCTGGTGTGCCCATTTAGTCTTGTTTCATTTTGTGGGCCTGTCTAATCTTCGGCTGAAGGGTGAACCTCAGGAGTGACTTCATTACTGAACTACAAGGATGTCTGGGGGCCATACTCTAGGGGTTTCTCCAGGCTCTGTGAGACCAGTAAGTCTGGTCTTTTTTTGTGAGTCAGAATTTTGTTCTACATTTCTCTCCAGCTCTGTCCAAGGCCCTCTACTGTGATTCCTCTCAGAGCAGTTGGTGGTGGTAACCAGGCACCATCTAGTTGTACTGGACTTGGTCTGCTGGAGGCTGTGGTAGTTGTGGTCTGTGAGTCCTTCAGACCAGTCTTTTCCTTTTGTCTTTAGTTTTCTTCTGTCTCCCTTGCTCCTGACGGGGTGACAAGTGGAGTATCTTAGATGGCCACTCACAAGCTTTTAAGATCCCAGATGCTACTAACCAAAGTAGAATGAAGAATGTTTTCCATAAGACAACTTTTTAAACTGGAATAGAAATCACTCTCGTAGGTCACGTTTCAGCCAAATAATAGATCGGCCTACAAAATAAACAATAACACCCTCGAGGAGTATCAACTATATGAGACCAAAAGGGCAATATTTGCCCAAAAGCAAAGATAAGAAGGCAGGAAGGGGTGGGGAAACCAGGCAAATGGAAAAGAGGACCCCAGAGTGGAAATGGGGAGAATGCTGGCACATTACGTGCATTCCAACCAATGTCACGGGACAATGTGCATATGAATTATTGAATGGCAAACTAATTTAGTATGTAAACGTTCACCTAAAGCACAATAAAATGTCAAAAAAAATTAAAAAAAAACAGTAACAATTTGAGGAATGTGCTTCTTAGAACAATCAACTATATGGAAACAAACGGTCAACATTTGCCCTAAAACAAAGATGAGAAGGCAAGAGGAGAGCATGGAAACTGGAGGGATGGATACGGGGAAGGCAGGGTAGAATTGGGAAGAGTGCTGACACATTGCGGGGATAGCAACCAATGTCACAAAACAATTTGTCTATGATTTTTTTTTGTCATACACAACTGTTCTTGTCTATGAATTATTGAACGGAAAACTAATTTGCTATGTAAACTTTCACCAAAAAAAAAAAAAAAACTCAAAAAAACTAAAAAAGGACAAATCACAATAGAAATTTAAAGTAAAATATTTAGATAAAAGAAATAGAATGCAACTTCAGAATTGTTTATAGAGAAATTAATAGCTGTAAATGATTACATTAAAAAGGAAGACAAGGAAATTTCCGGGATAAACTGAATGCTTCAAAGTTCAGCGGAGCAAGGGCAGGGGTTTGGGGACTATGGCTTAAGGGGACTTCTAAGTCAATTGGCAAAATAATTCTATTATGAAAACATTCTGCATCGACTTTGAAATATGGTGTCTGGGGTCTTAAATGCTAACAAGTGGCCATCTAAGATGCATCAATTGGTGTCAACCACCTGGATCAAAGGAGAATGAAGAACACCAAGGTCACACGATAACTATGAGCCCAAGAGACAGAAAGGGCCACAGGAACCAGAGACTTACATCATACTGAGACCAGAAGAACTAGATGGTGCCCGACCACAACCGATGACTGCCCTGACAGGGAACACAACAGAGAACCCCTGAGGGAGCAGGAGATCAGTGGGATGCAGACCCCAAATTCTCATAAAAAGACCATACTTAATGGTCTGACTGAGACCAGAGGAATCCCGGCGGTCATGGTCCCCAAACCTTCTGTTGGCCCAGGACAGGAACCATCCCTGAAGACAACTCATCAGACATGGAAGGGACTGAACAATGGATAGGAGAGAGATGCTGAAGAAGAGTGAGCTACTTGTATCAGGTAGACACTTGAGACTGTGTTGGCATCTCCCGTCTGGAGGGGGGATGGGAGGGTAGAGAGGGTTAGAAACTGGGAAAATTGTCACGAAAGGAGAGACTGGAAGGGCTGACTCCTTAGGGGGAGAGTAAGTGGGAGTATGGAGTAAGGAATAAGCTTACATGTGACAGACTGACTTGATTTGTAAACGTTCACTTAAAGCTCAATAAAAATTATTTTTTAAAAAGGAAGACAGATTCCAAATTAATAACAAACAAGCGTTATACCTTTGAAAACAAGAAAAAGAATAAAATAATCACAAAGAGGACAAAAAGAACATATACTATATGATTTCCTTTATATAAAATTCTAGTAAATGGAAACTAATATGTAACAACAAAAATTAGATCGACTGCCACCTGGGCGTGGCAGGGGGTATGTATCAAAGAAGCTGCGGAAGGGCGGAATGAGGGTGTACAAAATGGAACAGGAAAACTGTTGGTGATGATGAATATGTTAATTATGGTGATTGTATTGATGATTACCTGAGTGAATACATACATCAACACGTACCAAACTGTACACATTTTAATCACGTGCAGTTTATTATATTCCAATTATACCTCAATAAATCTGTTTTAGAAAAAACAACCAATGTGTTATTATTTTCTGCTAGATAATATATGCCAGGCTACATGTCTGAAGATCGTTTTTTGCTGAAGGTCATTCAAAAGCATCTGCAGCAGTATATTGACAGAGAACTGCCAGAAATTCAAGCCGGATTCTGAAGATGATGAGGAACCAGAGGTATCATTGCTGATGTCAGATGCATCCTGGCTGAAAGCGGAAAATACCAGAAAGATATCTACCTGTGTTTTATTGACTATGCAAAGGTATTTGATTGTGTGGATCCTAACAAATTATGGATAACATTGTGAAGAATGGGAATTCCAGAACACTTAATTGTGCTCATGAAGAGCCTGTACATAGATCAAGAGGCTGTCATTCGAATAGAACAAGGGGATACTGCGTGGTTTAAAGTCAGGAAAGGTGTGTGTCTTGCTTATCTAGTGTTGCCATAACAGAAATACCACAAGCGGATGGCTTTAACAAAGAGAAGTTTATTTTCTCACGGGAAAGTAGGCTAAAAGTCTATGTTCAGGGTGTCAGCTCCAGGGGAAGTCTTCCACTCTCTGTTGGCTCTGGAGGAAGATCCTCGTCCTCAATCTTCCCATGCTCGAGGAGCTTCTCGGGCACAGGGACCCTGGGTCTAAAGTATGCACTCTGCTCCCGGTGCTACATTCTTGATGGTATGAGGTCCCCAACTCTCTGCTGCTTTCCTTTCATCTCTTGAGAGATAAAAGGTGGTGCGGGCCACACCCCAGGGAAACTCCCTTTACCTTGGATCAGGGAAGGGACCAGAGTACGGGCGATGTTACAGTGCCACCCTAATCCTCGCAACATAAGATTGCAATCACAAAATGGAGGGCAACCACACAATACTGGGAATCATGGCCTAACCAAGTTGATACACACATTTTGGGGGGGATGACATAATTCAATCCATGACCGTGTGCGTCAGGGTTGTATCCTTTCACAATACCTATTCAATCTGCATACTGAGCAAATAATCTGAGAAACCGGACTATATGAAGAAGAACGGGCATCAGAATTGGAGGAAGACTCATTAATAACCTGTCTTATGTAGATGACACAACCTTGCTTGCTGAAAATGATGAGGACTTGAAGCACTTACTGATTAAGATAGAAGACCACAACCTTCAGTACGGATTACACCTCAACATAAAGAAAACAAAAATCCTCACAACTGCACCAATAAGCAACATCATGACAAATGGAGAAGAGATTGAAGTTGTCAAAGAGTTCATTTTGCTTGGATCCACAATCAACACCCATGGAAGCATCAGTCAAGAAATCAAAAGATGCCTTGCACTGGGCAAATCTGCTGCAAAAGACCTCTTTAATGTGTTGAAAAGCAAAGATGTCACCTTGAAGACTAAGGTGCGCCTGACCCAAGCCATGGTGTTTTCAGTCGTCTCCTATGCATGTGAAAGCTGGATGATGAATAAGGAAGATGGAAGAAGTATTGACACCTTTGAATTGTGATGTTGCAGAACATTGGATACACTATGAACTGCCAAAAGAACAAACTAAGTGTGTCTTGGAAGAAGTACAGCCAGAGTGTTGTGCCTTAGGAGCAAGGATGGTGAGACTACTTCTCACATACTTTGGACATGTTGTCAGGAGGGATCGGTCCCTGGAGAAGGATATCATGCTTGGTAAAGTAGAAGGTCAACAAAAAGAGGAAGACTGTCAATGAGATGGATTGACACAGTGGCTGCAACAATGGGCTTAAGCATAACAACAATTGTGAGGATGGTGCAGGACCGGGTAGTGTTTCATTCTGTTGTACATAGGGTTGCTGTGAGTCAGAACTGACTCGATGGCTCCTAACAACAACAGGTCTGCAGGTGTCTGGAGAATGGTGCTGCCTATCATGATTTGGGTATTATGAGATATAGAATTGTATGTTCGGGCAAGCCAAGAAGCAATGTAGTATACAATGCATTCTGGACAGGCTTTAGAAAGTCTTAAAATAAAAAGACTTTATATCACTTTTATAACACCTAATTATACTTTACTTATATCTACTTCTCTCCTCAAATAGTATAAGCTCATTGAGTCTTCCTATGGCAACTGGCAATGGAAGAAAATGTTCACGCATGTTTCATATAGATGGATTGATGTGATAAGTGATTCTGCTCATAAATGGATTGTTACCACATAATAGTTCAATTTAGAGAAGATCTTAAAAGACTTCATATGTAGAAGCACTGGCCTGAGATGTCAATATACATGGACTCCTGGGCAGTGGTAAATGGCTTAGTTAGTTGGTGAAAGTTCTGAAAGTATCAAGACTGCAAGTTTGGGGCAAGGGCTGTAGAAGTGGTGTGTGGTTCAATCTATGGAAATGAACAAAAAAATATGCAAATCTTATTTTCTCATATCATGTCAACTATGGAGTTTCCACTACAGAGAAGACTACCAACAACCAGTGTCACGTGGATGTCAGTGAGTCCTTCTTGTTAGCCATGTCAGTGCTGGTGCTCTGTGCCAATGAACAGACTGGCCACGGTAAATAGTGTTGGAGACTATGCATAAGCCCAATAGCATGGACTAACTCTCAACAAAGCTGATGCACTTACTATCACTATTGAATTCTCAACCTGCCAGAAGCAGAATTTGATGGTAAGCCCTGATTGTAACATTTCTTGCATTAGAAAATCGATGATAAATAATGGTACAAAGGCACTAAAAATTACAATGGCCTAAGAAAGTTAAAATAACTAAAGAACAAACACCTTGAAAATGAAAGGTCTGGCAACCCTGACCAACAAAATTGTTGGCTCAGACTGAGGAAACCTAGACTGCTCGGTGAAGCAGGGTGACAAGGAATATCAACCATTCTGTTGGAATTAATGAAAGCAACACACTGATGAACTAGGAGTAGCAAAATTGGGACATCCATACTTTCTTACATTATGTTTTGTTCAGTGATTAAAACTGGCCTCTCCTTGAAGTGCCTCTATGGCTGTTTGAATTTGCGTATTTTCACCATAAGACGATGTTGAGATATGTTGCTTTCATGAAAATAAGGCCCCAATATTGTACCATGGGGGCTGGTTAAAATGGGAGGACTTCAGCTGATCTGAGTGTCACGATGAGTAGACTGTGTCAGAAGACTCTGGTGTTTACATCTTGTGCACCACTTTAATGATAGAATCCAAAATAGGCTCTAGCTAAATTCATTTCTTTTGGGTACGACCTGAAAATCTATTGTCTTTTATTGTATCATATGCCTCGTGCATCCTGTACTAGACTCTGTTGTTATTTCTGAGGCTAAAGATATTGCCGTACCTGCTCAGTTCGAAAAGTGAAGTACTGAGCAATGAACACAATGTAGGGCAAATCTTTGACCAGTGGAAAAGCAGGTCAGCGAGTAAATTCTTCCTCTTCTTCCTGGTTGGATTATTCTGAGACATATCCATTCATAGGACGTTTGAAAGAAGGTAACTAAGCTAAACCAAACTCACTGTCACAGAGTAGATTTCGACTCATAGTGACCCTATAGGACAGAGTAGAACTGCCCCCATAGGGTTTCCGAGGCTGTAAATCCTGGTGCATCTAGTGGATTTGAATCACCGACCTTTCAGTTAGCCAAAAGCTTTAACTATTGCACTACCAGGGCTCCTTTTTGAAAGAAGGTAGTAAGGTCGAACTATCAGTTATGCTTGATAAATAACTGGCACAACATTTCAGTAATGAAGTTTAGACTGGCTTTCTCTGTTTCTCTCAGTCCCAATTTTCTTCCCTCCTGTGTCTTTAATATTATACTCCATAAAAAGCAGTAGCTTATAGGCTTCTTTTTATATTAATATCTCTGAAAAATTTGCTATCACATCTATATCTATTTAGCTAGCTAGCTACATATATAGAAAGATTTTCTTTTCTTTTTTTTACTTAATACCAGTAAGATTTTTTGGTTAAACCAAAATACTCACTAGTGGGAGGACAATACAGAGGTTTCATGTCTTTGAATAATTACAGAAATATTTACTGAGTGTAATAATTCTACCAGGCACTGAAGATACAAATACACCCACTTCTCACGTATCGACGAGGTTAAGTTCTAAAGACCAGGCTGTTATGCAAAAGCAGGCATTATGAACCATGAAAGATGACCCAGGACTCAGGATACAGGGTTCCCCTCACACTCTTTGGTGAGCCTCGCGGCTGGTGGCTGGTGTGTCCTCTGTGGCACGTCTGCTCCAACCATTACTTCCATTCATTCCCATTCCCTTCCTTCTCTTCCCTTGCTCCCAACTGCTAACCTTCTGTCTCTCCCTCCTTCCTTCCAGTTCCCCGGTCCCCTCATCCCTCCACTCTCCTTTGTCCTTTGTGCATGGCTGGGAGCTAGTTGGAGACTGCGTGGGCAGGATGGTCGCACCGGTGGGACCCTAGTGCTCCATCCCTGAGTGGGACTGCACCGATGGCTGGGGGTCGGAAGCCATTTTTTATGTTCCCAGACTGTTCTCCAGCCCTCCTGGCTTGCCCCTGCAGTGCTTTGTTGCCTGGAGCCTGGAGCCGCTTGGCGAGTCACCGGCACCTGGGCACCTGCTCCCTACGTTTGGACCGGAGTTCTGGAAGCTCAGGGCACTTCCCGAGCTAGAGCTCGGGCTGGGGCTTGTATGGGAGGAGGTCCATGAGTTACCACACTGTGACATCAACCCTAGTGAGGCCACTGCAACCAGTGTTACTCTTGTCTCGCACCTCTGCTTTCCTTAATGCCAGACATACATCGTCAATGCACAAATTAAGTCAGTAGATTTTTCACTAATGACGTAAAAGGAGAAAGTAGTTTAATGCTATAGTAAATGAAGAGCAGGTATATAAAATAACCTAGGCCTAATGCCTCCTCCTTAAGTTGCTTTTTAATAGAAACAGATTTCTCTACAAATAAACGCAATGGAGTAAGATAAGAGTACAAATTGTGGGAAGGGAAAAGAGAAAGCATCTAATCCTGGTTTTACAGATGGGGAAGATTTCAAAGATTTTATGATATTTAGATTAAACATTAAAGGAAAGTATAAATTTGTGTGTGTGTGTCTGAAAATACCTCACAATTTGGAGAATTAGAAAAGGTTTGATGATATTAGAGCAATGGTTATGCATAGTCTTGGTTCTGGAAAAGATGTCATACACTAAGCTGCTTCCCAAAGAACAATGAAATGGAGAAATAACTGATTCCTCAGCACTTGTCCAATATAATTTTCTGCAGTATATAAATGGCCTTTAATCTGTGCTGTCCCATACAACAGCCATTAGCCACATGTGGCTACTGAGCATTTAAAATGTGGCTAGTGTGACTGAGGAGTTAAACTTCTATTTGATTTCATTTGAATTAATTTATATTGAGTTTAAATAACCACATACATAACTTTCTGCTGAGCAAGGATGATACCTGGTTAGTAATTAAAATACAATTACTGCTGTAAAGATGAAGCACAGGGTAGTATAAAAACACATAAGGGTTTCAGAGAATCAGAGAAGTCTTCTCTAAGAGAGTGCAATTAAAGTACAAACGAGCTGAGGTGCCAGAGAAGCCACATCCAGCAGGCAGAAGAACATGTATGAATGTCATGAAGGAGGAGAGAAAGTGTTGGATTATTAAAACAAAAACAAGAACAAACAAACAACAACAACAAAAGCAGATTTACTGGAATGGAAAGAGTCAGGTGAGATTGTACAAAGTGAGTCTGAAAGGGGAGGAATGGGTTAATAATTACAGGGTCTTGAAGGTATTAAATTTAGTTATTTACATACTTTATAAGGCGGGCAGTGGGAGGCCAATTTGTTCTTTACCTGAAAAGTGAGATGATATTTACATATTAAATGCATCATTCTGGTTGCACTACAAGTTAAAAGATCAAGAGAGGAGTTTTTTAATTATGATATACTTCTTTCTCCACATGGAGGCAAAGATAGTTCCAGGGATATTAGATAGTTTTTTAAACCAAGGTTCTATTTCAATAGACGCATCTCTATCTCCAGCTGAAGGATTATGTGTAGACCTTGTAGGTGAGAACTCTGGGCTAGAAATATTACTAACAGAGGATAACATGACATTGGTGCTTATATTGTCTCTAGCCTAGCAGTGTTAGGGTAGGTGGTTTTGAGAAAGTAGTAAAATTAAATCCATATCTCACAAAAACAAGAATGAATTATATATGGGTTCTGGATGGATTAAAGATGTTAGTTTGAAAAGCATAACCATGGAAGTATTAAATATAAAGGAATATTTATATAGATTGGAAGGCATACAAAATACCACTGCAGAAGAGTTGCCTACTTAAATTAGAGTCAACCTGAATGATGTGGTTGGAGACAAGCTTTCAGGACCTTCATTTGTGGATGTGGCACAATTCAAAATGAGAAGAAACGGCAGCAAACATCCATTTGTAATAGAAACGTCGAATGTATGAAGTATGGATTTAGGAAATCTGGAAAAGGTCAAAAATGAAGCGGAGTGTATAAACATCAATATCCTAGGCATAAACATATGTATCCTAGGGCTGGTATTGGCCACTTTGAATTGAACAATCGTATGGTCTACTATACTAGGAATGACAACTTGAAGAGGAATGGTGTTGCATTCATTGCCAAAAAAGAATATTTCAAGATCTTTTTGGTCTTTAAAAAGGCAGGAAAGAAAGAAAAGACCAAAATGGATGTCAGAAGAGACTCTGAAACTTGCTCTTGAATGTCTAGTAGCTCAAGGAAAAGGAAGAAAAGATGAAGTAAAAGAGTTGAACAGAAGATTTCAAAAGGTTACTTGAGAACACAAAGTAAAGTATTATAGTGACCTGTGGAAAGACCTGGAGATAGAAAAGCCAAAGGGAAGAACACCCTTGGCATTTCTCAAGCTGAAAGAACTGAAGAAAAAATTAAAGCATCAAGTTGCAATAGTGAAGGATTCCACGGGGAAAATATTAAACGATGCAGGAAGCATCAAAGGAAGATAGAAGGAATATACAGAGTCATCATACTAAAAAGAATTATTTGACTTTCAACTATTTTAGGAGGTAGCAAATGATCAGTTACCGATGATACTAAAGGAAGAAGTCTAAGCTGCGATGAAGGCATTGGCAAAAATAAAGCTACAGGAATTGACAGAATATCAATTGAGATGTTTCACACAATGGATGCAGTGCTGAAAGTGCTCACACGTCTATGGCAAGAAATTTGGAAGACAAGGACCTGGCCACTCCCCTGGAAGAAATACATATTTATGCCTATTCCCCAGAAAGGTGATCCAACCAAATGTGGAAATTATCGAACAATATCGTTAATATCACACACAAACAAAGTTTTGCTGAAGATCATTCAAAAGTGGCTGCAGCAGTATATTGACGGGACTGCCAAAATTCAAGCTGGATTCAGATAAGGACGTGGAACAAGGGTTATCATTGCTGATGTCAGATGGATCATGGCTGATACCGGAAATACCTGAAAGATGTTTATCTGTGTTTTATTGACTATGCAAAGGCATTTGGCTGTGTGGATCATATCAAATTATGGATAACATTGTGAAGAATGGGAATTCCAGAACACTTAATTGTGACCCTGAGGAACCTGTACGTAGATCCAGAGACAGTTGTTCGAGCAGAACAAAGAGATACTGCATCGTTTAAAGTCAGGAAAGGTATATGTCTGGGTTATATCCTTTCACCATACATATTCAATCTGTATGCTGGACAAATAATCCGAGAAGTTGAACTGTAGGAAGAACGGGGCATCAAGATTGGAGGAAGGCTCATTAACAACCTTCATCATGCAGATGACACAACCTTGGTTGCTGAAAGTGAAGAATTTGAAGCACGTACTGATAAAGATCAGAGACCACAGTTTTCAGTATGGGTTACAGCTCAACATGGAGGAAACAAAAAATCTTCACAACTGGACCGAGAAACAACATCATGATAAAGGGAGAAAAGATTGAAGTTGTCAAGGATTTCGTTTTACTTGGATCCACAATCAACACCCATGGAAGCAGCTGTTAAGAAATCAAAGGACACATTGCAATGGGCAAATCTGCTGCAAAAGACCTCTTTAAAGTGATGAAAAGCAAAATGTTGAAGACTAAAGTGGGCCTGACCCAAGCCATGGTGTTTTCAATAGCTCCGTGTACATAGGAAAGCTGGATGATGATTAAGGAAGACTGAAGAAGAACTGACGTCTTTGAACTGCGACATTAGCAAAGAATATGGAATATACCATGGACTGCCAAAAGAGTGAACAAATCTCTCTTGGAACAAGTACAACCAGAATGCTCCTTGAAAGCAAGGATGGAGAGACTACATCTTACACACTTTGGAAACGTTCTCAGGAGGGATAAGTCCCTGGAGAAGGGCGTCATGCTCGGTAAAGTAGAGAGTCAGAGAAAAAGAGGAAGGAGATGGATTGACACAGTGGCTGCAACAATGGGCTCAAGCATAACACAGATTTTGAGGATGGCACAGGACTGGGCAGTGTTTCATTCTGTTATACATAGGGTCTCTATGAGTTAGAACTGACTCAACAGCACCTAACAACAACAACATTTATATAATTTTGAAGTATGTGGGTAAGTCCTTGCTAAGGAGAATATGTCACTAAGAATTTATGATAGTTGTACAATCTTTTCGAGTAGAACTACAGAGAAAATTTACAAAATAAGGATACACAACAGAGAAGACACACCATGTATTTATATCCAAAATATATATATGTATCCTACCATGGAAACTCTGGTGGTGTAGCAATTAAGAGCTCTGCTGCTAGCTAAAAGGTTGACGGTTCAAATCTACCAGGTGCTCCTTGGAAACCCTATGGAGCAGTTCTACTCTGTCTTATAGGGTTGCTAGGAGTCGAAATTGACTTGATGGCAACGGGTTTGGATTTTTTTGGTCAATAAATAGGAAGACAATAAACCCAATGGAAAGTGAACAAAGGTTATAAATAGGCAATTCAGGAACAAGAAATAAAAATACTGAAAATATATTCAATCTCTATATGAATCAAAGTATATGAAAATATAAAAATAGATGATTTATGCATTAAGCACTTACAAGTAAGAATCCCTTGTAATACAATGGTTGAACACTCAGCTGCTATCCCAAAAAGTTGGTGGTTAGAACCCACCCAGCAGCTCCAGGGGAGAAAGACGTAGCAATCTGCTCCAGTAGAGATTACAGCCTTGAACACCCTGTGGGGCAGTTCTACTCCGTCGAATAGGGTTGCTCTCTGTGAGTTGGAATCAACTTGAAGGCAACTAACGATAGCAGCATATCCCAATTAGCATGCTAAACTCTCTTATACATTATCTCATTGTAATTTTTATAATAGCCTATGACAGGACTATTAGTCTTCTCATTTTATGGGTGAAGAGACCAATGTTCAGAAAGCTGCATTAAAATTTGTGAGTTTGCAAAGAAAATGAATCTGTTTAATCTAAAAACCCAGGCACTGTGATCTCTAAGCTACAGTGTCTTTGCCATTAAATAAATTGACATTATTTTGTCTTTCTGCTTATAAAATTTTTAAATGACCAATAATATCCAGTTTGGACTCAAATGTGAAGAAAAGGGCTCATTCTTACCTGTAGGAGAATTTTTTAAGTATCTAGTAAAATTTAAAACTCACAGCTGTCAGTTTTACACGTATCTAAATGTATGCATAAAGATGCATTGTAACATCATAAGTAGTAATGTGAAATTTGTCACAATCTAATCCCCTAAATCTTAAATCAGCAAAGTAATTGTTAAATTACATGCAAGTCACCTCTGGTTTCTATGCAACTGTTACAAAAAAACTTGATAAGGAATGATATCTGTTACATATTACATACTAAGAAAAAGATAATTATAGAGTATTTGGCATCATATAACGGCATTAATGTATAATAGCAACAGGAACAAATCTTCAAGTGTGTGAATGGGAGTGCTCCCATATTACTCCAGATAGAGAAAAAACATCTCGAGAACACACTATAAACTCTTAATACTGGCTAATTTGAAGATTGGAGTAAAAATGGAGGATTCGTTGGAAATATTAGGGCCATTCAAAATGCCACTCTATACTACTGTCGCCTTGATTCTTGTAACATTAAGCATGTATTAGATTTAAAATTAAAAAAAGGAAAATCAAAACTAAATTTTCAAGTACTCTTCTGATATTCAAAGATATTGAAATCCCTTATTTTATTTATGTATTCATTCATTTTGCCTTATGCTGGTGGATATATATGAATGAATAAAACATAGGTAGCACTCCCACATTAGGGTCCGCTGTGGTGTAGTTCGGTCCTGGATTTCACCAGACCCAAAGGGACTGAGAAGAAATGATCTCTTGAGTGTAGAACAAGTGCCATATGCATATCAGGAAAATTATACACAGTCAAAGGGAGACTATGTTGATGGTACAAGCTGATTGGTGTGTTTTTATTTTTATTTTTGTCTCGCTATATTGCTTAGCTTTCCAGAAAACTCTGTGTTATGACCTCATTTACAGTTCTGGAATTTATCTCTTCTTGCACCTTTCCTTTCAACACGCTAATCTCTGGGGAGTTTATTCAGTGACCAGAGAAGGTAAAATTGTTTTATTCTGGGGCAGTGCTAAATCTTCATCTCACCCAGAGAGCTTTGAAATGCTTAAACTTCTAGTCTCTTAAAGCATTATTCCCTGGACATTTACCTAAAGAACTCTTAGTGTTACAATAAGTAGCTCTTATTGGAGTTCAGGTCTAGAGCAATGTGTTTTTGTGGAAAGATAAGAGAAATTTATGTTACTTATAACAAAGGCTGCTAACAAACTGACATGGAGTCCAGTCTGTGTTTTCTTTATGCTAGAGGCTCTTCTGTGATAGAGGCAAGGATGGACCAAGTGACAAAAAGTTCCCCTGAAGGACATTATGCATGTATTATTTTTCATTTTTTAAATAAATTAAGAAAAATCCAGGATAATATTTCTGACTGGAACCATCAGACATATCACAAAAGTGAGTATGTTTCTTACTATCAATGAAATGTTTGTGCCATCCATAGTTTGATTTTGTTGGAATAAATTGCAGGGAGTTCCAAATTATCCCTTTAACATATTTAGTGTTATTAATTATATATATAATATGTTTCAGCCATTGTTGAAAACATGGAAATATAGTCTCTGCCCTTTGATATGCCATATTTTGCTGATATGTTAATGACCACATGTGCATATTCCTAAAGAAAGAGAGTGTTGATTGCCGGAAAAAGAAAAAAGGATAAAGAAGAAAAGAAGGCATAATATCATCTTAGACACTCCTCACCCATCAGTAATACTAATTGTTGAGTTAGGCAGAAGGGAACATCTTTCTACATGTTACCTTCATCAGTGCTGTCTTACCAGTTCATGCTATAAAAAATGAGAAAGAGATTAATACTAGAAACATTACTGAGAACTTATACACAGATACAATTCTGGTTGTAAACGATACAGCAGTGGAAAAACACCAATAAAAATCGCTGAGCTTACATTTTAGCAATTTCTGTTTTCTCTATAGTAAATCCTAAAATATCGACTCACTGGGTGTGTGTGTGTGTGTATATATATATATATATTTTTTATATAGATAGATCCTGTAATCAGTCTTCTAAAAAGGAGACAATGAGATATTTGGCATCAAAAATTTCTTTATGAGTTCATTCTTGTCCTCTATCAGGTTTAAGACCAAACAGAATAGTAGTAAAAAAAAAAAAAAAGTCCATTTAATAATTGTTAATTTTAATAAAAAACACAAACAATGATACCACTAATCATGTTGTAGAAATATATTAACGATAGGCTCTATCTATGTGAGTATTGATTCATCTCTCTGGTTTCTGTTTTCTTTCCCATTAATGAAAACTAAACTTTACTCTTGTTTACAATCAAGGTCATTCTAGTGATGTTTATGCGATTGGAAAACACCTTTATTTGCGTTGATTGTATTTAAAATAAAGGCATTAAGAATAAAAATGGTTTCAGATACTATTAAGTTCAGGGATCGCGATTGGGTTCCAATTACCACCAAAGCCCTAGTAAACAATAAAATCTTTTTGTTTTGTTTTTGTCTTTTTTCCTTAAATTTATTGTACTTTGGATGGAGATTTACAGGACAAACTAATTTCTCATTAAACAGTACACACATTGTTCTATGACACTGGTTAAGAACCCTACAACATTAGACAAGAAGATTTTTAAATTTTGGCACCAGGATAAATACTCAAAATTAGATTCATTCCTAAAATCATACAATCTTCAAAGCTGGAAAACAATGTTTCAGTATATAAACTATAGACATAATTCATTAATATTGGTGTGGAAGTTTATGATTCAAAGATATACTGAAAATATAGAAAATTTGACTCTATGTAGAGGTTATACACACTGACATTGATTTGGGTTTTAACATAGGTCTGTGAATACATTGTCTTTTCAAAGAGGCTCTAAGAAAATTTTCCATTTTAATAAGGGTGACAAGATATTGGAAAAGAGCTGAAAGAGAAAAAAGGGTCCATTGTTTAGTGTCATTGGGGTTATTAATACTGATATTTAAATCTTTAATGTTTGCTCATTATGTTTTTTTTTCAGCAATAGATTTTGCTTAAAGAGGAAAATACATCGGTATGAGAAATCACACAATGATTACAGAGTTTGTACTCTTGGGCATATCAGACGACCCAAAACTTCAGGCTGTGGTCTTTATCTTTTTATTTATAGCTTATGTATTAAGTGTCACAGGCAACCTGACCATCATCCTCCTCACCTTGATAGACTCTCATCTAAAGACGCCTATGTACTACTTCCTCTGGAACTTCTCCTTCTTAGAAATTACGTTCACTACTGTGTCTATCCCCAGGTTTCTGGGGGCAGTCATTACTAAAGTCAAGACCATTTCTTACAACAATTGTTTAGCTCAATTATTTTTCTTTACCTTTATGAGCGTGTCTGAATTTTTTCTTCTATCTGCCATGTCTTATGATCGTCATGTTGCCACCTGCAAGCCCCTTCATTACACCACCATCATGAAGAAGAAAATATGCACCCTGCTTGTTCTTTGCGCATGGCTGGGAGGATTCCTGACCATTTTCCCATCACTCATGCTTATGCTCCGGTTAGATTTCTGTTCTTCCAATGTCATTGACCACTTCCCTTGTGACCACTTCTCGGTCTTACAACTCTCACGCACAGATACCTGGCCTTTAGAGATGATTGGCTTTTACCTTGCTTTTGTTACTTTGCTATTCACATTGGCATTAGTGATTCTATCCTACTCGCGCATCGTTATCACCACTCTGAGAATCCCTTCTGCCAGTCACAGGAAGAAGGCTTTCTCCACTTGTTCTTCTCATATGATTGTCATTTCCATCTCTTATGGCAGCTGCATATTCATGAATGTCAAGCCTTCAGCAAAAGAAGAGCATCACTGACCAAAGGAGTAGCAATTCTCAACACTTCCATTGCCCCCATGCTCAACCCCTTCATTTACACCCTGAGGAACCAGCAAGTAAAACTCGCCTTCAAAGACTTGATCCATAAAATAGGATTTCCAGAAAATAAATGGAAGTATTTATTGGCATGAATGAATGTTATTATGAAGGTTCAATAAAGAATAAATGAAATTCTAGTCTTCTTCTAATCTTCACTATCCTAAATCCATCTCTCCTTTACCCCTAATTGCAAACTCAAATGCTTAAACTTTTTTTTTAACGCCGAAGTGTCCATGTTGTGCCTTCCTTTAAAACTTTCAGTAAATTCCATGTAATCATTGATTTATCACTCTGAACAGAAAACCAGTGACTAAAATATGTAATCCATTTGGCTAATTATCCTGAACTTTAAAAATGTTTTACATTGTAATCGCTTAAAAGAGCAGTTTTAATTAACTCTTAAATTTTCTCTGTTACTAGCACAATAAAGTAGTTTCTTCTTAGAAATTATATGAAATATGAAATTTGACACCATATTTTTGACACTATCTGCAGTGTCTGTACAATTATTTCCACTTATCGGATGGACTTGGGTATTATTTTCCTACTTAGGAGTAATTTAAAATTCATAAATACTCTGTTTCCTAGTTATGTTGAAGACGTGTTATCTCTGGCTTTTTATAATCTCCTCGTTATCTGTATTTGTTTTTGAAAATGTGTAACAAAGATGAATATTTAGGGAGCCACTATTACTATTATATAACCTGGAAGTCTGATTGATGTGTAATAAATAATAGCTGTTCTGTAGAGAATACTTACTCTGTGCATTTACTCAACTAGGTAAGTTCTATACTATATTTTATTTACTAGGTATATGGCATATTAAACATGATTATCTTCCTTTTAAAAATGTGTAAATTCATTCTCAATTTGAGTAACTTGCTTGAGGCGACTGAGCTATAGTATCTAGTGTGATAGCCTGAAGTAAAAAACAAAAGAAACAACAGAAGAAACAAAAGCTTGAGTTTGTTCTAGTTTTATACATAGTTGGAACTCTGAAACTACCCATAGACTTTGTATAGATTCCGAAGAATCTGAACAATTTTTTTTTATTATTCAAATTATCTAATTTGAGTGTAAGTATATTATTGAAGGTAGGCAGGGAAGATACTAACTCCAATTATTATTTTGGAATATAAGGTATAACATTATTCAATCAAAATAAAGTACACTCTTCATTTTGCTATTGCTGGTGAGCAGTAGTGGAGTGATCACAAAAAAAGCATAAAGTATTAGCAGCATATGGCAGCAAGAATTTGTATTAGAAGGCAGATTAAAAATAATAAGATTCATATATGTATTTATTATAACGTGGTAGATTCTTAGCTTTAAAAAATGGCATAGATTATTGAGAAGAAATCTGAATTTGGAGATAAGATATTTGGTTTCTGGTCTTCGTCGGGGGGGCAGGGGAATCAAGGGGAAAAACTTCAGACTTAACTGTTGTTGTTAGATTTTATTCCCTGTCTCGCAGGTTCTCTTTTCCAATTTCAATACTAATGTGTGTTATGTTTTATATTCCTTAGTGTTTTGTATACATTCCTCTTCTGATAATTTTGATTCCCTAAATTAATCCCCTTGAGCCAGTGGCAATTCAAATAGATAAAACGTTAAGTATGTGTGCAAGTAAAACCTATGTAGAGACCATGTCATAGAGTTTCAAAACACCTTCTGACATTTTGCCTATTTTATATTTTTGCTCCTTTCTCAATCTCTGCAATTATATATTCCTCAAGGGTAAAATGAGACTTATCTGTAATAGGGCATTATGAGATCCTATGTTAAGTGGGAAGGGGAGGGGATGGTTTCAGGAATGCTGGCTTCCCTGGATTACAACGATGGCATTTTTACTATCCTAGGCATTCTGAGTGTGTGTGAAACTATATGAATAGCAGAGGTAAGTGGGGCATATAAAAAAAAAATGAAAATTCCCTATTCTTAGCATTGATTCATTTTGTATCAACTTTTAATGAAATGAAATAGGATATATAAAAAAAACTTAGGGGTTATAATTTAAAACCAAATATATTAAAAAGAATTTTTAGAAAGTTGAGTATTATTTTATTGTATCAACTTATTTATTACCCATTAATTAAAAGCAGACAACTGCTGTCTCTATGTCTGTGTTTCTAATTGTACATAGGCTATGCAGTTTAAGGGAACAGAATTGCATTTCAGGCAGTCTGACATTACATTTAACACTTGCTAGCTATATGAATTTATTAAGTCTCATAATTTCTCCCAGCCTTAGTTTTTTCATTTAAGAATAAAGATAAAAATTTCACAGCAATTGTTACAAAGAATAAATGAGATAAATTATAAAATCTTTAGTCTTTCACTGAAATAATGCCTTTGAAAATTCACAAACATGAATATCTTTTCCAAAGTTGAGCATTTATTCCAATTAAAAACAAATTTAATTAAACCATTACTTTTAAACACCTATTTTGTATGATATAATTTATGAAGCACTTTCAGTTATGTTATTTCAATTAATTCTCAAAAACGCCCTTGACATTTCCACTTCATTTTTAAAAGAAATTCAGTAACTCACTAAAAGTCACAAATCCATGACGTGGCCTCTTTGAATTTTTAATGCACGTCTATCTGCAAAGCCCATATATTTTTTAGAATAATAAATTGACCTTATAATACCAAAAATTGAAAATTAATACTGTTTTGATACTATAAATTTATGAATAATTATTTCCTTTTCTTGTTTCCCTGGGAGGGAAGTGGTTAAGAGCTATGGCTGCTAACCAAAAGGTTGGCAGTTTGAATCCACAGCCACTCCTTGGAAGCCCTATGGGGCAGTTCTACTCTGTCCTGAAAGGTCGCTATGAGTCGGAATTGACTTGATGGCAATGGGTATCTTGTTTCTGTGTTAAATGGTCTGTTATATTATAGGTGGCAAATTAATGAACTGAAAGCGTGAGGTTACAAGTTGATATCCTCCATAAACTCTCATATGTATGAATGTTATTGTTTCTGAAGTTATTATTAAACGTGACTTTGGAATGTCTATTTACCTTTAATTTGTTTCTATACACACTGGTATAAAATCTGAGACATGAACCTGCTCATCTTTATTGAAATGAAGAAATATAAATTATTCAACTTTTTCCAGGGAAACAATAAAATTTCTATGAAAAATGGTAAAAAAAAATTTTTTTCTAATAAAACAATTCTGCCAGCAAGCCAACTCCATCCTCTGTGGAGACTTTGTTTCATTCGGGAAGAGGAAAGGTCTCAGATGAGCCCCGTGTGATTCAAAGCCAATAACGATTGAGCAGTGCCAAATGTATATTTTAGTGTAATTATGAAGCTACGTTGAATGTTGCTCACAACACTATATTAGACTCTTTTCCTTTTTCTAATGTATTAGCTTAAACACTAAACAAATCTTTAAATTCAGTAACGTAAAAAGAAACAGGGTGACATGGTCAGTAAAGCAAATTGCTTTGGAGATTCGCTCTGTCCTTGTTTTTCTAATGGCCTTTAATGAGACTTAACTAAAGAAGAGAGAACTGAGTGAACATGGAGGAAGATGAAAAAAAGTAGGCTTTCAAAGTCATTAAGTCACCAACTGGCATTCCCTCCCAGTGTAACATAAAGCACTAAAAAGAAAAAAAAAAAAAAAAAGAAACACCAGAAAAGAAGTGGAACCAGTCAAAAGTTCATCTTAGTTTGTCACAGGTATATTCTTCGATCTTCAAATCTAACTTGACCTTTAAAATAAAGTTCCTTTCTTATTTTGTGCATTAAAGAAATTGTCTTCAGTATTCAAAGGGAGATTGTTAGTACCTACTTGATGGTAGGGATTTTGGAAGAGCAGAATCTAGGAGTGCTTTGAGAACGAAGGCCCTGAAAATCCTTTCCAGTCATTTTACTTAACCAGTGTTAGAGATTACTGTTAATTTGCATTTTGAATGATTCACAGAGTCTGTCTCAGGGGTCCTTTGAAGGTAATTAAGAGTCCATTTTGAAGACATGGGTGGAAAGAAATGTAAAGCTTGGTAACATGACCCATGTTCAGCCAGGGAAAAATAGGGATCTGCACTCAGCAATACAAAGCTGAAATGTCGAGTTAAATTTTGAAGATGTCCTTCACTACCCTGAGTACATCCTTGGGATGACTTAAGACTCTACAAATCATATGACCTTGTGGGATATTGAAGTTTATTTCTCTCTAAGGATTATGAATGGTGAAGATTTTTATCAGCTTATTTGATGTTGGTAAATAAATATAATTCATTGGATTTCCATAAACATTTTTGCATAAAAGTTTGAGGTACTGCCACTAATCTTATGGTATTGGATTATGTCCTCCTAGAGTTTCTTTTTGCTAGGTTTTTTTTTTTTTTTCTTGTAGTCCTTGCAGACTGGGTATACAAGTGTTAATTCTTTGTGATGCTCAAGTAAACTATCTCTTCATACATTTCTTCACAGCTCTTTGTACACTTCTTCAGAGCTTTAATCAATCTCCAGAATGAGTAACTCATGGTACCATTATTCAGAAAAATGCTAAAATTAAGAGGAAAAACAGATACTTTTTTTTTAAAGTTGTGTACATTTAAAAACACTGTGCAATGATGTGTTACTCACTGTATAATAATACTAATTATAAAACAGTAGTAATAATAACCCTTGGTCCCCAAAACCAGTAAGCTTTTGGAGGAAATTCAATCTTGAGATGGAAATAAAATCTTTTCTATTTGATGAGGATGCCCTTTGAGACTTTAAGTCGTTATGAAAAACTAGTGATTTAATGAACAGTGACCTCTGAAAAGGAAGAATAATGTCACTGAACTAACAGAGTGAATTGAGAGGATGGATTATAATTTAAAGGGAAGTAATTAAAAAAATGTTTTATGAAGTTTGTTTATAAATTTTTTATATCAGTATTTTCTTTCCTTTACATATCGTTTGTTTGCGATTTATTCAATAGAGAGAGTTTGGGCAAAACATTATTGGTAAAGGGGAAAATAATTTATCTTGCAAAACATAGACACGAATTTAAGAAAAGTCCAAGCTATAATATAGCATAAAATAGAGAACTGCACATGATGGCAATGTCTGGTTCAACAACAAACTTAGCTTCTGTTTGTTTGTTTGTTTATTCGACAAGTGTTTATTTTAAACCTACTATATACTAAGCAGAAAACCCTGGTGGCATAGTGCTTAAGAGGTGTAGCTGCTAACCAAAAGGTCAGTAGTTCGAATCCACCAGGCACTCCTTGGAAACCAGATGGTTGCGATTATTTTGATGATTAGACACTGTCCTAACTCTCAAGAATGCACATAGTAGTGGGGAAATTCACAGATTTCAGCACGGTGCAGATCCATAAGTAGATTTTAGTGAATGAGCAGCTTTAAGCCCAATATCTAATTCCTAATAGATTCCAACTTTGGCTATGCTTCTGTTCTATTGAGATAACATTTTTATTTTATTCGCTCTGTTTTTATTACTGGAAATTGCAGACTATAGTGCATGAAAACCTACTATTACAAGCATAAAACACAATTAGAATACACTTTTCCCATCAAGATTGTCACAGCCTTCCTACACTAATACTTCCCAGGAATAACAGTTACCGGGTAGGTGTACGAGTGATTCCTGGAGACATGAAGGTGTGGAAAATGTGATAAGAAAACAAGGATTTTTCACCCCTGTGGAGCTGCATGTGAGTATTAAGTACAGATTCTAGGTACCCATAACTGGGCAGGGAATGTGAAGAGATGCAATGTTTTTTCTATATTCTTCTTTTATTCTTGTGGTCTTGGCAGAGCATCTAAGTCATGAACAGGTTTTTTCTTTTTTTTAGATGTAGCATAAAAACCAAAAACAAAGCTATTGCCTTCGAGTTGATTCGGACTCATAGTGGCCCTACAGCAAAGAGTAGAGCTGCCTTATAGGTTTTCCAGTGAGCAGCTACTAGATTTGAACTGCTGACCTTTTTGTTAGCATCTGAGCTTTTAACCACTGTGCAACCAGGGCCCCAATGTAACTGTATCTGATTAATAATCAGTTTATTTTTTCCCCTGGAATCAGCCAGTGCTTATTTTCTTGTGGTATTACACTGCCTTTGTGCCATTTCTGCCTTCATAAAGTACTACATTGTACAGTTGTAGGAGGCTACAGATGAAGTCTTAAAAAATCACTTTAATGCAAAATCTTAGCTTCAGAATTAATTGTAGGTCTTAATTTATCAAAGTTTTATTTTGATAAGCTTAATAGCTTAAAAATGAATGAATTACCTTTGAATCCTGAACCCAGCATTTTATTTATGCTCTAGCTAAATTTGGAATTATATACAATTGACTGGAAGTTTGTAAGAGAGAAAAAAATCATCTCTCACTGGTTTTGTAGGTCAATGTCCAAAACTGACTTCACTTCTGTAGGTCATTTAAACTCTTAGTTTCTGTTCCACAGGTTTGGATCATATATTCAACTTCCATGGAATATTACATCATAAACGGCCATGTTTATGAATATGTGCCTTTTTATATATCTTTTTTCTGGAGATATACCTACTCATATAATTTCTGATTTTTGTACCTTTTTATTTCTAGAATTTGATTGAACTCATAAAAGAGAATTGAAGAATCATACAAAGAACATAGAGTTTATTCTACTGGGACTGACAGATAATTCCCAGTTACAGATTGTTATTTTCTTGTTTCTGCTTCTCAGTTACGTGTTGAGCATGATAGGAAACGTAACCATCGTTGCCCTCACTCTGCTGGATTCCCATCTCAAGACCCCAATGTATTTCTTCCTTTGTCATTTCTCTTTCCTGGAAATCTCATTCACAACTGCTTGCATCCCCAGATTCCTAAGCACAACTGTAGCCAGGGAAAAGACCATTTCCTATAATGGTTGTATGTCTCAGTTGTTTTTTTAATATCTTTTTGGGGGTTACAGAGTTTTTCCTTATGGCTGCTATGTCCTATGACTGCCACGTTGCCATCTGCAAACTCTTGCATTATACATCCATCATGAGCAGCAGATATTGTCGCCAGCTTCAACTCTTGGGTAACCTCATTCTTGATCATTTTCCCTCCACTGATTTTCTGTCTTAACTTGGATTTTTGTGCTTCCAATATCATTGACCATTTCATTTGTGACATTTTTCCTGTCTTGCAACTTTCTTGCTCAGACACACATTTACTAGAATTGATTGCTTTTTTAATAGCTCTGATGACAATCATTGTCACATTGTTATTAGTAATCATTTCTTACTCCTATATCATCAAGACAATTCTAAAATTCCCTTCAACTCAACAAAAGAAAAAAGGCTTTTCTACCTGCTCTTCTCACATGATTGTTGTCTCCATCACTTATGGCAGTTGTATATTCATGTACATAAAGCCATCAGCCAATGAAAGAGTTAATTTAAGCAAAGGAGTAGCTGTGCTCAATACTTCACTTGCCCCATTGTTGAACCCAGTCATTTAAAACCAGCTTTCAGGGCCGTATTCAAAAAGATATTTTCTGCTTCAGACAAATAAGGCTATCTACTGAAAAAATTAACATGACAACATTAATGAAACATTGAAAAAAAATTGATACTTCTAGTTTATGAGATATTTATTATTTAAGGCTTTGGATTATTTAAGCTTACCTAATCGTACTTTTTTAATCGTATAACTATTAGCACCACTACTACTAATCGTATAAACTTTTTTCCATTCTATGTGTCACAACTTTAACTTTCTCTTTTTCATTATGAAATCTTGCCTTTATAGGAAATATAAAATTGAACTATTTTAATATCAAATGAATGAGAGGTTTGATTTATTATGGAATATAAATCCTTGGAGAGTATGAACCTGTTTAATAAAGAATGAGTCTGTTTTATTTAGAAACCATGTTCTTGGAAACTGTTAATAAATTTAATTTTTTTTTATCATAAACTGTGTTTAAAACGTAGCAAGAGAGCATAATCTTCAAAAGAATAATGTAGAGAGTTATCTTGTTTTTTTTTTTTTAAGAAATGTCAACTGTCAACAAGAAAGCATAACTTCTTTGAAATGAACCATAAATTTCCTTTGTGTGATATTTAGTATTTAGAGCGGGCATATTTTCAAAGTTGCAGAAAAAATAAAATATGATTTAAAATACAAGTAACTTATTCAACACACAATATTTTCAAGAACACATGAAGCAAGTTTAATCTCTTTGAACATGCTAATGAATATATCAAATAAATAAGAATATATGATGAGTTTTATGACTTATACTATAATGATAGGTTTTTAATTTTGTACAAGAATACCAAAGTCTTAAGCTTTTAATGACTTGTTTAAAGATAAAATTATGTTTCATTTCTTCCAAAATATGTGTATGAAATTATCTGTTTTTTTAAATCTAAAGTGTCAGTTCTTAAAAAAAAAAAACATAAATTCCATAAATTTATAATTATCTTATTGAACGTGCAGTATACAATTTTTTTTTTTTTTTTAGTTTGGTACTGATTAAGCCAGTAGCACAAGATTCTTCTCAAGTTGTATCAGTTGGCTATGCCAACAGTTACCATATATTTCTCGAGTTAATGTTCCTGAAAATATTTACCTATTAAACTTAATTGCCAATGGGAAAAGTAAACATGAATAAAAAACCAAACCAAACCTGTTGCCATCGAGTTGATTTCAACTCATAGCGACCCTATAGGACAGGGCAGAACTGCCCCACAGAGTTTCCAAGGAGCGCCTGGTGGATTTGAACCACCAACCTTTTTGTTACTAGCCATAGCACTTAACCACTCTCCTACAGGGTTTCAAACATGAATAGATCAATGAAAATCTATTATTAGGCTATTGGTGGACTCTCTGGTCTTCAGGATAAATTATAAGTTGAAGGCTTTCAGGAAAGGTCACGCAAAGTTAAAAAGATAGATGCAAATTTTGCCTAGAATAACTTGAGGAGATAAACTTGTAGGGTAATGTGCTGGAGAAACTCTCCTTGCTGTTTCATTATCTATACAGCCTCATTGAATAAGAAATAAAGCAGCATGTTCTGTCCTTCACCTTCACTTCTGTGGCAGAGCTGTTTTTCTAAATGATAGCACCACATTACTTCCTGTCTAACATGCTCTTAAAAGTGACTTTGACAGTTCTCTGAAGGAGAGCTGGGGTCTAAGTTTCTTCTCCCTAAATTTGGGCAGAAACTGGTAAAAACTCTAATCAGTACAGTATCATAGAAGGCATGCCACGAGACTTCAAGCCTAGGCCATAAAAAAGGCTATAACTCCTTTCTAGACCCCTCTATTTGGAGATTTTTACACTTGGAAGCCAGCCGCCATGTTGTGAAAAAGCCCAAATAGCCCTATGGAGAGACCACACGGAGAGTCCCATACAGGAAGAAAGCTAGCCCTCAAACTTACAACCAACATCAACCACCAGATGTGTGAGTGAAAGTATCTTCGGATAACCCAATCCCCTAGTGTTTAAATCTTCATGTGACACTCCAGACATCCTTAAGTAGAGGCAAGCCTTGCTGAACTCTGAATAAATTCCTGACAACAGAATCTCTGAGCCCAGTAAATGGTTGATTTAAGCCACAAAGTATTGAGGTAACTTTTAATGCAGCCCTATTAATCAGCATACTACCAGAATATGATGAGGAACCGATGGTACTGAAGGAAAAAGTCTAAACTACACCAAAGACATTGGCAAAAAACAAGTCTCCAAGAATTTACTAGAGAGCAATTGAGATGTTTCAAAAAAAGGGTGCAGCACTGAAAGCAATCACTCATCTATGCTAAGAAATTTGAAGACAGCTACCTGGCAAACCAACTGGAAGAGATCCACATTTATGCCTATTCCCAAGGAACATGATCCAACCAAATATGAAAATTATTGCACAATATCATTAATATCACACAGAAGTAAAATTTGCTGAAGATCATTCAAAAGTGGCTGCAGCAGTGTATCCACAGGGAACTGCCAGAAATTCAAGCCAGATCAGAAAAGGACGTGGAACCAGGGATATCATTGCTGATGTCAGGTGGATGCTGACTGAAAGCAGAGAATACCAGAAAGATGTTTACCTGTGTTTCATTGACTATGCAAAGGCACGCGACTGTGTGGATAATAACAAATTATGGATAACATTGCAAAGAATGGGAATTCCAGAACACCTCATTGTGCTCATGAGGAACCTGTACATACATCAAGAGGCACTCTTTCGAACAGAACAAGGGGATACTGCGTGGTTTAAAGTCAGGAAAGGAGTGCGTCAGAGTTGTTTCACCATGCTTATTCAATCTCTTTGCTGAGCAAATAATCTGAGAAGCTGGACTATATGAAGAAGAACGGGGCATCAGGATTGGAGGAAGACTCATTAAAACCTGCATTATGGCAAATGACATAACCTTGCTTGCTGAAAGCGAAGAGGACTTGAAGCACTTACTGATGGAGATCAAAGACCACAGCCTTCAGTGTGGATTACACGTCAACATAAAGAAAACAAAAATCCTCACAACTGGATCAATAAGCAACACCATGATAAACACAAAAAAGATTGAAGTTGTCAAGAATTTCATTTTGCTTGGATCCACAATCAAACCCCATGGAACCAGCAGTCAGGAAATCAAAAGTCTCATTGCATTGGGCAAATGTGCTGCAAAAAAACTCTTTAAAGTGTTGAAAAGCAAAGGTGTCACCTTGAAGACTAAGGTGTGCATGGTGTTTTCAGTTGTCTCATATGCATGTGAAAGCTGGACAAAATAAAGAAGATCAAAGGATTGATGGTGTCGGTGAAGAGTATTGAATATATCATGGACTGCCAAAAGAACAAGCAAATCTGTCTTGGAATAGGCAAAGGCATAATGTTCTTAGGAGTAAGGATGGTGAGTGAGACTGTGTCTGACGTACTTTAGACGTGTTATCAGGAGAGATCAGTTCCTGGAGAAGGACATCATGCTTGACAGAGTAGAGGGTCAGCAAAAAAGAGGAAGACCCTAAATGAGATGGATTGACACAGTGACCGCAACAATGGGTTCAAGTATAATAATGCTTGTGAGGACGGCGCAGACTGGGCAATATTTAGCTCTGTTATATATAGGGTCACTATGAGTCAGAACTGACTTAACGGAGCCTAACAATAGTGTTAATCAGAATAACAGCCAACACTTACCACCTGGCATTTCTCTTTATCTGTTCTGTAGCATCTGCATGTCTGATTATTTTTTAAATGGAATTATACTGGAATATATTGTTATTAGCTGCTGTTGACTGGGCTCCTACTGATGAAGACCTTATGCATAACATAAAAATGTTGCCTGATCCTATACCACCTTCGTGATTGTTGGCATGTTTGAGTCTGTTGCTGTACCTATTGTGTCAATCCATTGAATTGAGGGTTCCCCTCATTTTAAATGACCCTCTACTTTACCAGCCATGATGTCCTTTTCTAGTGATTAGTATTTCCTGATTATGTCCAAAGTAAAAAAGCCAATATCTCTCCATCCTCACTTCCTTAGAAGTGAACATTCTAATTGTATTTCTTCTAAAACTCATTTGTTTTTTTTTTTTGGCAGTTCATGGTATATTCAGTATTCTTTGCAAATACCACAATTTGAATGTATTAATTTTTCTTCGGTCTTCCTTTTTGATTTCCGGCTCTCACATGCATATGTGGCAACTGAAAAGACCGTGAGTTTGGTCAGAGGCACCTTAGTTATCAAAGTGACATCATTGCCTTTTAAAACTTTAAAGAGGTCTTTTGCAGCAGATATTCCCAATGCAATTCACCAATTTATTTATTTCTTGGTCACAGATTCCGTGGACATTGATTGTTGACACAAGCAGAATGAAATTGTTGACAACTTCATTTTCTTCTTCATGTATCATCGTGATGTTTATATAGGTGCTTTCAATTGACATTTTTTTCTTCTTTATAGACACCAAAAGTAATCCATAACTCAGTGTATAAACCTTCAGGTGAAATACTAATTTCAACGGATAATGGGGACGTAGCTTACATTAAACAACATTGAATTGAGCACATAATATTTGTGCATTTCAGCAAATATAAACTTTATTTAAAAAAAAAAGAGAGAGAGGAGGAGGGCCAAGATGGCTGACTAGGTAGACGCTACCTCGGATCCCTCTTGCAACAAAGGCTCGGAAAAACAAGTGAATCGATCACATACATGACAATCTATGAGCCCTGACCAACAAACACAGATTTAAAGAGTTGACCTGAGTGACAGAGACCAAGAACGAACAACTACAGGGAAGCAGCAACTGTTTTCGGAGCCTGGAGCCAGTGTCCCAGTCAGGAAACCTTGGCGCCGGGCTTTGGACGGGGCACAGGGGAGTTGAGCACGGCATCCTGTGACGGTGCAAACGTGGGGCACAGCCCCAGCCCCCTGAACTGACCTCGGGGGAAGCCCTGCCAGTGCACACAGGCGGCGCAGTGACGCGGCTGATGGGAGGAGACGTCACTGGGAGGCAGCGACTGCTTTTGGAGCCGGGAGTGCAGCGTCCCAGCTGGGGAACCTTGACGCTGGACTTTGGACTGGCAGCAGAGGAACTGACCGCGGCTTCTGGGAGAGCAAGCACGGGACACGGGCCTGACCCTCGGGGGCAATCTCTACCCAGCCAGCACACACAGACGACGCGCCCCTCGGGAATCTCAGATAAAACAGTCATCCCAAGCAAGGTAAGTAACTTTGTCTATATTCCGGGGTGCTACTCTCTCCTGTTTTTCTGAACCCTCCCCTACCGTTCCCAGGCAGCTTCATTAACATTGGAATTTCCTGAGCCAGAGGGAGAACTGCTCCGCGGTTTTTCTTTTCCGTTTTTTGTTTTCTTGGTCTTTTCCTAACCCATTCTTCTGGCCTGAGAGAAGCAACCACAAAAAAACCAGGGACCAAAAATCCTTCCTTAATTGGACTGAAAACACAGAACCAACTCCAGCCAAGCATATGTGATCCACAGTCTCGGGCTTTCATCCCTACAGGGAACAAGGTGGCTATTATAATGCAAAGACATTTCTGATAGGGATCTGACTGCAATTGTTTTAGCGGATTTACTGGAAAGACAAGTTTCCCAGGTCTGATATCTCTGCATAATCAACAGAGCCCTCACTGACCCACAACAGGGAACTGAGGGCTGAAGATTCCCCCAGACAACCTAGCCTCCTGCCTTAGGGGTCTATGGAGGGTGACACCTACCAATCTCTACAGGTACTTGCACTGGGGGCCTAAGGTACAGCTACAGAGCCCACCCACCAAGGTGCTTTAGGAATAGAGACACACCTACCTCACTGGCACTTGAGGGAAGACTGTCAGCATCCTTCCCCCCCTGGAGTGTGAACCCCAGCTGCTACTAGAATCTGGTGCACACAACTATCACCACGACTTCTTTAGGTGGATAGGTGTTAGGGTGCATCACACACTTGATGACCCAAAATCAGATTCTACTCAAGAATAGTGAATGGACTCAGGCGTATATATCTGGTAACAGCCCAGACCAGCTGGTAATAGGTCATAACTGAGTCAAGGGCTACATCAATCAAGACAGCGCAATTTAGTAGCCCATCTACGTATATTGAAAGAAAACAAAACAAGATAAGACCCAGTGACCAAATATAGAATAAATCACTACAATATCTTAGTGATGGCTTGGAGACAGCAGTCGATATCAAACCATATAAAGAAGCAGACCATGACTGCTTCTACAACCCCCCAAACTAAAGAATCAAAATCTTTCCCAAATGAAGATACAATCCTGGAATTGTCAGATACAGAATATAAAAAACTAATTTACAGAATGCTTCAAGACATCAGGGATGACCTCAGAAATGAAATAAGGCAAACTGCAGAAAAAGCCAAGGAACACACTGATAAAGCAGTTGAAGAACTCAAGAAGGTTATTCAAGAACATAGTGGAAAAATTAATAAGTTGAAAGAATCCATAGAGAGACAGCATTCAGAAATCCAAAAGATTAACAATAAAATTACAGAATTAGACAACGCAATAGGAAGTCAGAGGAGCAGACTCGAGCAATTAGAATGCAGAGTGGGAAATCTGGAGGACCAGGGAATTAACACCAATATAGCTGAAAAAAAAATCAGATAAAAGAATTAGAAAAAATGAAGAAACCCTAAGAATCATGTGGGACTCTATCAAGAAGAATAACTTGCGTGTGATTAGAGTCCCAGAACAGGGAGGGAGGACAGAAAACACAGAGAGAATAGTTGAAGATCTGCTAGCAGAAAACTTCCTTGAGATCATGAAAGACGAAAGGATCTATGCAAGATGCTCATCGAACCCCATTTAAGATAGATCCAAAAAGAAAAACACCAAGACATATTATCATCAAACCTGACAAAACCAAAGATAAACAGAAAATTTTAAAAGCAGCCAGGAATAAAAGAAAGGTCTCCTACAAGGGAGAATCAATAAGAATAAGTTCAGACTACTCAGCAGAAACCATGCAGGCAAGAAGGCAATGGGATGACATATAGAGAGCACTGAAGGAGAAAAACTGCCAGCCAAGGATCATATATCCAGCAAAACTCTCTCTTAAATATGAAGGCAAAATAAAGATATTTACAGATAAACACAAGCTTAGAGAATCTGCAAAAACCAAACCAAAGCTACAAGAAATACTAAAGGAAATTGTTTGATCAGAAAACCAGTAATATCAGATACCAGCACAACACAAGGTCACAGAACAGAGCATCCTGATATCAACTCAAATAGGGAAATCACAAAAACAAATTAAGATTAATTAAAAAAAAAAAAAACGCTCAAAACAGGGAATCATTGAAGTCAATATGTAAAAGATCACAATAATCAAAAAGAGGGACTAAATACAGGTGGCATAGAACTGCCATATAGAGAGGGATACAAGGCGATATAGGACAATACAAGTTAGGTTTTGCTTAGAAAAATAGGAGTAAATATTAAGGTAACCACAAAGAGGTGTAACAACTCCATAACTCAAAATAAAAACCAAGAAAAACGTAATGACTCAGCAAACATAAAGTCAAATACTGTGAAAAGGAGGAACACACAATTTACAAAGAAAAACGTCTCAGCACAAAAAAGTAAGTGGAAAAATGAAATTGTCAACAACACACATAAAAAGGCATCAAAATGACAACACTAAACACATACTTATCTATAATTACACTGAATGTAAATGGACTAAACGCACCAGTAAAGAGACAGAGAGTCTCAGACTGGATAAAGAAACACGATCCGTCTATATGCTGCCTACAAGAGACACACCTTAGACTTAGAGACACAAACAAACTAAAACTCAAAGGATGGAAAAAAATATATCAAGCAAGCAATAAGCAAAAAAGAGCAGGAGTAGCAATATTAATTTCTGACAAAATAGACTTCAAAGTTAAATCCACCACTAAGGATGAAGAAGGACACTACATAATGATAAAAGGGACAATTCACCAGGAAGATATAACCATATTAAATATTTAGGCCACAAATGACAGGGCTGCAAGATACATAAAACAAATTTTAACAGAACTGAAAAGTGAGATAGAGACCTCCACAATTATAGTAGGAGACTTCAACATACCACTTTTGGAGAAGGACAGAACATCTAGTAGAAGCTCAGTAGAGACACGGAAGACCTAATTACTACAATCAACCAACTTGACCTCATTGACTTATACAGAACTCTCCACCCAACTGCTGCAAAGTATACTTTTTTTTCTAGCACAAATGGAACATTCTCTAAAATAGACCACATATTAGGTCATAAAATAAACCTTTGCAGAATCCAAAACATCGAAATATTACAAAGCATCTTCTCAGACCACAAGGCCATAAAGGTGGAAATCAACAACAGAAAAATTAGGGAAAAGAAATCAAATACTTGGAAACTGAACAATACCCCCTCAAAAAAGACTGGGTTATAGAAGACATCAAGGAGGGAATAAGGAAATTCATAGAATGCAACGAGAATGAAAATACTTCCTATCAAAACCTCTGGGACACGGCAAAAGCAGTGCTCAGAGGCCAATTTATATCAATAAATGCACACATACAAAAAGAAGAAAGAGCCAAAATCAGAGAACTGTCCCGACAACTTGAACAAATAGAAAGTGAGCAACAAAAGAATCCATCAGGCACCAGAAGAAAACAAAAAATAAAAATTAGAGCTGAACTAAATGAATTAGAGAACAGAAAAACAATTGAAAGAATTAAAGCCAAAAGCTGGTTCTCTGAAAAAATTAACAAAATTGATAAACCATTGGCCAGACTGACTAAAGAAATACAGGAAAGGAAACAAATAACCCGAATAAGAAACGAGATGGGCCACATCACAACACACCCAAATGAAATTAAAAGAATCATATCAGATTATTACGAAAAATGGTACTCTAACAAATTTGCAAACCTAGAAGAACTGGATGATTTCCTAGAAAAACACTACCTACCTAAACTAACACAATCAGAAGTAGAACAACTAAATAGACCCATAACAAAAAAAAAGAGATTGAAACGGTAATCAAAAAACTCTCAACAAAAAAAAAGCCCTGGCCCCGATGGCTTCACTGCAGAGTTCTACCAAACGTTCAGAGAAGAGTTAACACCACTACTACTGAAGGTATTTCAAAGCATAGAAAATGACGGAATACTACCTGACTCATTCTATGAAGCCACCATTTCCCTGATACCAAAACCAGGTAAAGGCATCACAAACAAAGAAAATTACAGACCTCTATCCCTCATGAACATAGATGCAAAAATCCTCAACAAAATTCTAGCCAATAGAATTCAACAACATATCAAAAAAATAATCCACCATGACCAAGTGGGATTTATACCAGGTTTAATATTAGAAAAAACATTAATGTAATCCACCATATAAATGAAACAAAAGACAAAAACCACATCATCTTATCAATTGATGCAGAAAAGGCATTTGACAAAGTCCAACACCCATTTATGATAAAAACTCTCAGCAAAATAGGAATTGAAGGAAAATTCCTCAACATAATAAAGGGCATCTATACAAGCAACAGCCAACATCACTCTAAATGGAGAGAGCCTGAAAGCATTTCCCTTAAGAACGGGAACCAGACAAGGATGCCCTTTATCACCGCTCTTATTCAACCTTGTGCTAGAGGTCCTAGCCAGAGCAATTAGGCTAGACAAAGAAATAAAGGGCATCCGGATTGGCAAGGAGGAAGTAAAATTATCTCTATTTGCAGATAACATGATCTTATACTCAGAAAACCCCAAGGAATCCTCCAGAAAACTACTGAAACTAATAGAAGAGTTTGGCAGAGTCTCAGGTTATAAGATAAACATACAAAATCACTCGGATTCCTCTACATCAACAAAAAGAACATCAAAGAGGAAATCACCAAATCAATACCATTCACAGTAGCCCCCAAGAAGATAAAATACTTAGGAATAAATCTTACCAAAGATGTAAAAGACCTATACAAAGAAAACTACAAAGTACTAGTGCAAGAAACTAAAAGGGACCTACATAAGTGGAAAAACATACCTTGCTCATGGATAGGAAGACTTAACATAGTAAAAATGTCTATTCTACTAAAAGCCATCTATACATACAATGCACTTCCGATCCAAATTCCAATGTCATTTTTTAATGTGATAGAGAAACAAATCACCAACTTCATATGGAAGGGAAAGAAGCCTCGGATAAGTAAAGCATTACTGAAAAAGAAGAAGAAAGTGGGAGGTCTCACTCTACCTGATTTCAGAACCTATTATATAGCCACAGTAGTCAAAACAGCCTGGTACTGGTACAACAGGCACATAGACCAATGGAACAGAATTGAGAACCCAGATATAAATCCATCCACATATGAGCAGCTGATATTTGACAAAGGCCCAGGGTCAGTTAATTGGGGAAAAGATAGCCTTTTTAAAAAGTGGTGCTGGCATAACTGGATACCCATCTGCAAAAAAATGAAACAGGGCCCATACCTCACACCAGGCACAAAAACTAACTGCAAGTGGATCAAAGACCTAAACATAAAGACTAAAACGATAAAGATCATGGAAGAAAAAATAGGGACAACGTTAGGAGCCCTAATACAAGGCATAAACAGAATACAAAACATTACCAAAAATGACGAAGAGAAACCAAATAACTGGGAGCTCCTAAAAATGAAACACCTATGCTCATCTAAAGACTTCACCAAAAGAGTAAAAAGACCACCTACAGTTTGGGAAAGAATTTTCAGCTATGACATCTCCGACCAGCGCCTGATCTCTAAAATCTATGTGATTCTGTCAAAACTCAACCACAAAAAGACAAACAACCCAATTAAAAATGGGCAAAGGATATGAACACGCACTTCACTAAAGAAGATATTCAGGCAGCTAACAGATACATGAGAAAATGCTCTCGATCATTAGCCATTAGAGAAATGCAAATTCAAACTACGATGAGATTCCATCTCACTCCAAGGCTGGCATTAATCCAAAAAGCACAAAATAATAAATGTTGGAGAGGCTGCGGAGAGATTGGAACTCTTATACACTGCTGGTGGGAATGTAAAATGGTACAACCACTTTGGAAATCTATCTGGCATTTTCTTAAACAGTTAGAAATAGAACTACCATACAACCCAGAAATCCCACTCCTCGGAATTTACCCTAGAGAAATAAGAGCCTTCACACGAACAGATATATGCACACCCATGTTTATTGCAGCCCTGTTTACAATAGCAAAAAGCTGGAAGCAACCAAGGTGTCCATCAACAGATGAATGGTTAAATAAATTGTGGTATATTCACACAATGGAATATTATGCATCGATAAAGAACAGTGACGAATCTGTGAAACATTTCATAATATGAAGGAACCTGGAAGGCATTATCCTGAGTGAAATTAGAGGCAAAAGGACAAATATTGTATAAGACCACTATTATAAGATCTTGAGAAATAGTATAAACTGAGAAGAACACATACTTTTGTGGTTACGAGGGGGGGAGGGAGGAAGGGTGGGAGAAGGTTATTTACTGATTAGTTAGTATATAAGAACTACTTTAGGTGAAGGGAAGGACAATACTCAATACATGGAAGGTCAGCTCAACTGGACTGGACCAAAAGCAAAGAAGTTTCCGGGATAAACTGAATGCTTCAAAGGTCAGCGGAGCAAGGGAGGGGGTTTGGGGACTATGGTTTAAGGGGACTTCTAAGTCAATTGGCAAAATAATTCTATTATGAAAACATTCTGCATCCCACTTTGAAATATGGTGTCTGGGGTCTTAAATGCTAACAAGCGGCCATCTGAGATGCATCAATTGGTCTCAACCCACCTGGATCAAAGGAGAATGAAGAACACCAAGGTCACACAATAACTATGACCCCAAGAGACAGAAAGAGCCACATGAACCAGAGACTAACATCATCCTGAAACCAGAAGAACTAGTTGGTGCCTGGCCACAACGATGACTGCCCTGACAGGGAGCACAACAGAGAACCCCTGAGGGAGCAGGAGATCAGTGGGGTGCAGATCCCAAATTCTCACAAAAAGACCATACTTAATGGTCTGACTGAGACTAGAGGAATTCCGGCGGTCATGGTCCCCAAACCTTCTGATGGCCCAGGACAGGAAACATTCCCGAAGGCAACTCATCAGACTTGGAAGGGACTGGACAGTGGGTAGGAGAGAGATCCTGATGAAGAGTGAGCTATTTGTATCAGGTGGACACTTGAGACTGTGTTGGCATCTCCTGTCTGGAGGGGAGATGGGAGGGTAGACAGGGTTTGAAGCTGGCAAAATTGTCACCAGAGGAGAGACTGGAAGGGCTGACTCATGAGGGGGAGAGCACGTGGGAGTATGGAGTAAGGTGTATATAAGCTTATATGTGACAGACTGACTTGATTTGTAAATGTTCACTTGAAGCTCAATAAAAACTAAAAAAAAAAAAAATAGAAGGGATTAGCATCTTTATGATATTGAATTTTTTCTTCCATGAATATTGTATGTCTCTCAAATTATTCAGTTTATACTTTATTCTCATAAGTAAAATCTATTTCCTTCTTAAAAAAAAAAAAAAAGAATCCTACTTAATAGGTTTACCTTCAAAGTGATGTGGCTTATCGTTTCTACAATGATCATAAACACTGTTCTGTGTTTATTCTTATTGTGCAAATGAGAGATTGAAGAAAATGACACTCAAGTCTCTCACTGTGGGAGAAATAAATATGGAGCATAAAAAAATCTACTAAATACCCTATAAAGTGTTGTATCAGAATTAGCGATATCAGTATGAATATATATATAGATATACATGTATACTTATTTGAACAAGGGATCCTTGAAAAAATGGCTGTATTCAAAGCTAGATAAAGAAAAGTACAAGAGATCCAAGGTCATCTTGTAGTAAGAAAGGACACAAAAAATGAAAGGGACATACGAATAAAATCCAGAAGCCAATCTGAAGATGCTCCCTCTCTTCATAACCGGATAATTTGATCATCAAAATAAATGATAACAGTAATGGATTGTAATATATGAAGTAAAATAAGAGTGTTGAATCTATATTGGTCTAAAATGTAAATGAATAAATATATGCAGGATAAAGTAAAATATGCCAACTAATAAATGTATAAATAATGATGACATTAGAAACCTTCAATAAATGCATCATCTTAAAGTGTTTCCCTATAAATTGTTTATTATTACAAGGAGAAAATAGTAACTTTTCAGTCTAGAGATATCTGGAAGGTATCAGCTTAAACAAATGACTAATATTACCATCACCAATAATGGGAAAAACATTATGTTTAATATTGTGCATTAAGAAGGATTCTTCATTATGTTTGTGTTATTCCTGAAAAAATAAAAAACAGAACCTTGTTTTAACCTTGAAGAAAAATCCCATTAGGTCCAATAACATGTGTTCTTCCAAAATCTCAAGACGAGAAGGTCAAAGATTGGCTGAGAAACTAGTCCAGATTAAATAATTAAATAGGCATAATAGCTAAATGAAATGTGCTGGGCTACGCAATCAATATGTAATCATTGATGCCCCCCCAAAAAAGAGGATACAAAGGACATTACTGAAAAAATTGATAAAATTTTAATAAGGACTGTGAATTTTATTGTGTCAATATAATATAGATACAATAGTATTATATTAATGTTATATTTTCTGGTTTTGATAATTAAAATCCCATTGCCATTAAGTTGATTTTGAATTTTAAATTATACTTTGACCATATAAGAAAATGTTCTTGTTAAAAAATACACACTGAGTTAATAAAGGATAAACAAGCATGATGTCTTCAACTTAATATCAAATTGTTCAGTGAGAAAAAATATGAACATATACATATGTCTATCCATATTAAATATAGATATAGATAGATGATAGAGAGAGAGAGAGAAAATAACAGAGAATGATAAAGGAAATCATATGAAAATAATTAGTGAATTTACAAACAGGACATACGGAATTCTTTGTATTATTTTTGGAATTTTTCTTTAATTTTGAAATTGCACAAATATAACAAAAACAGACTTATACAAAGCAACAACTCTGAAAATATAATATGATGTATTGTTTATTCATGAAAACAGTTCTATTATGCTCATTCTCACAATTTTAGGAAAAAGATGCCCTTTTATCATGTTTTTCGCCTTAATTGAAGTTTTAACTTAATCTTGTTTTCTCTTACTAATGATACATTACTGTTAGATTAAATTCATCCTCATTAATTCATCACTGTTTATGTTTTTTCGTGTAACCTTAACAGAACAAAGTGATCATAACATCTTTTAGTGATAATATTTTTTACTACAAAATTCTCCTAATTAAAACTTACAGTACTAGACAACAACATTGCAATTTAAATAGGATTCAGCTGTATTTCTGTTGCTAAAGTGACAACACTATCTCAGAAAAGAGTAAAGAATGTGCATAACCTTACCTATGGTTTGTTACAACCCTTAGGATCATCACTAGGTCCTTCAAACACTATAAAATCCATCTAATTGAGCTGTAGTTCAAACATAAACTTCTGCAGAAATGTTCATAGCAGTATTCATATAGCTAAAAAGTGGAAGCAACCTAAATGTCCATCAACTGATGAATGCATTAAAAAATGTACGTTATACCCATACAGTGGAATAGTATTAAACCACAAAAAGGAATACATGCTGTAACATGGACAAACCTTGAAAACATTATGTTAAGTGAATTAAGACAGACACTTTACAAAAAGCCACATATTATCTGATTCCATTTACATGAAATGAGCAGAATAGGCAGATTCATAAGTCAGGGAAATGTAAGCAGGAATCTAGAGTGACGATCATGTTCTCACACAAAGCTCAGGAGAGCAATTGACTGGTCGACTCTCGACTTACGAAGTGGTGGTGTCTTTTTCTGTGGGGACACTCAGAGTTCTGTCTCACCTGGACCACACATTTGTTAAATGAGGTCGAGCAGGAAATTATTTTCCTAACTGGTGAGCAATCCTTCCATAGACTAACTGCGGAAAAGTCAGAATTAGAATATTTGTAGAGCAGGTAAAATATCAGGCACCCCTCTCTTTACTCCATTTAGTTTTCCAGGAAACTTAGAGAATAAGTTGCCAGTTGCACAGCAGCCAGCGTTAGGAGGGGTTTGCTACATGGAAAGAAGTGTAAAACTTGAGCTGTAAGATTTTATTTTGAATGTTAGGGTCTCCTTAGCTGTGAATGGGCCTGCTGGGTATTTATTTCTCAAATTCTTAATGTCTTACAGGAGCTCTAGCCAAAATCCCCACCACTGGACCAATAAGCAGCATCTTGATAAACGGAGAAAAGATTGAAGTTGTTAAGGATTTCATTTTACTTGGATCCACATTCAACATCCATGGAAGCAGCAGTCAAGAAATCAAAAGATGCGTTGCATTGGGCAAGGCTGCTGCAAAGGAACTCTTTAAAGTGTTAAAAAACAAAGCTGTCGTCTTGAAGACTAAGGTGCGCCTGACCCAAGCCATGGTGTTTTTAATCGCCTCATATGCATGCAAAAGCTGGACAATGAATAAGGAAGACTGAAGAAGAGTTGCCTTTGAATTGTGGTGTTGGCGAAGAATATTGAACATACCATGGACTGGCAAAAGAACTAACAAGTATCTCCTGGAAGAAGTACAAACAGAATGCTCCTTAGAAGCAAACATCAAGGCTATGTCTCAGATATTTCGGACATACTATCATGGAGTCCCTGCAGAAGGACATCATGCTTGGTAAAGAAGACAGTCAGTGAAAAAGGGGAAGACCCTCAAAAAGATAATTTGACACAGTGGCTGCAACAATGGGCTCAAGCATAACAATGATTATGAGGATGCCACAGGACTGGGCAGTGTTCCCTTCTGTTTTGCATAGGGTGGTTAGAGTCAAAACTGACTCCCTGGCACCTAACAACAACGACAACAACAGGCCATTTCATGGTGTTGTAACTGGCCAACTTGTTAGTCAGGAAACTAACAAGGTTGAAGTAAAAGAGGAATTACTACTGTGTGGCAGACTGAGAATTCAGAGGATTGCCGGAACAGGGATTCAGTGTAGAGAAAATATATTCTTAAAGACATCAAATGACTGAAAAATATGAGGGTTTAGAGGAGAGAGTTTTGAAGTGAAGCTCCAGTTTCAAGATGTGGGATCATATTGGCTGCGTATGTTGACGGACACAGGCTGCGGAATTCGTGGCTTTGACAAGATTGATGCATAATTTCAGTTCACTGGCACTGAAAAAATATTTCAAGTCTTATACTTTCACCAGTAAAATGAATTGTGTGCTGGCCATATACTGGGCACTACTTTGCTTGTCTGATACTTCAAATTGAGGTCTGAAAAAACTCCAGCTGTGAAAGCAACATATTCTAAACCGTCTGACCCTCAACTAGTATGTTCTCACGGCTGGAGAAACTAATGCCAACTCATCACGTGGTTCTCAATCTGTGCAATAAATTACCAACCTGGGGGAAAAAGGAGTTTCCCTCTGGCAATGTACTTAAAAGTTACCAGATTTAAGGATGTTATTTTTCTTCTATACATAATGTTCCAAACTTGTTAACCTTTTCCATGATGAAAACGATGTCAGTAAGGCACCTAAAGGATATTTGAAAAATAACTACATTTGTCTTTTCAGGGCAATGGTTATGTCCTAACAAAACGAGAGAGAGAGAGTAACAGCTTTTCAAAATAAACTCATGCTGTCCAGAGGCGAGCTAAGAAGGCAGAAAGGGACAGAAGCTGGTTGAATGGACGCGAGAAATCTGGGGTGGAAAGGGGGAGTGTGCCCTCATTATAGAGAGAGCAACTAAGGTCACGTAACAACGTGTTTATAAATTTTTGTATGATAAACTAACTTGAGCTGTAAACTTTCACTTAAAACACAATCAAAAAGAAATTAAACTTGTGCTTGGGAGAGAGTATACTGACAAGGGAGAGTGGAAATGTCTCCAGTGTTACGTGATCTTGAAGCAGAATATTATGTAAGTGGGCCACCTATTAACATCGTTTCTGTGCTTTAAACGCTTGGAAACAGGGTATTTGAACCTCATAAAAAGCTAAAATAAGCTAATTTGTTAACAATATGAAAATGTAGAACCTTCCAATTATTTTGCAACAATAACTGATTGACATTAGGAAAAATGGAAATCGTTAGCTGAATTTCAACAAAGACTTTTGCATACCTGGTGGATAAGGCTGAAAAATGAGTATCACAACCTGTTAGGCAAAGTCCATAAAGCGTTTTTTCCATTTGGTAACCGTGCATGTTGCTGAAGTTCTTTTTCAAGTACTGGAATAACCTGAATTTAGAACTAAACCAACATTGTCAAAAAATTAAGCATATTTACCTTTGCTAAAACACACACATACACACACAGAGAGATATATAAAACCAAAACAAAACCAGACTGTTGCCAACAAGTCAATTCTGACTCACAGCAACCTTGTAGGACAGAGTAGAATTGCCCCACAGGGTTTTCAAAGAGTGCCTGGTGGATTCAAACTGCCGACCTTTTGGCTAGCAGCCAAACTCTTAACCACTATGCCACCAAGGTTTCCATGTATATATACATGAACAGCAACAAATAAAAATCAAACCGGTTGCTGTCAAGTTGATTCCAACTTATAGTGACCCTAGAGGACAGAGTAGAACTGCCCCATAGGGTTTCCCAGGAAAGCCTAGTGGATTCAGACTTCCGACCCTGACCTTTGGGTTAGCAGCTGAATTCTTAACCCCTACGCCACCAGGGTTTATATACACACACACAGACACACACACACACACACATATTTTTTAGTGAGAGCAAAAATGTGCTGTGTCCTAATAAGTAAAATTAAAGTATTTTATTTATTTATTTGTTTTATTGTGCTTTAGATGAAGGTTTACAGAGCAGATTAGTTTCTCATTAAACAATTAATACACATATTATTTTGAGACATTGCTTGCCAGCCCTGCAACGTGTCAACACTTTCCCCTTTTCGACCTTGGATTCCGCATTTTCATGCATCCAGCTTTCCTGTGCCCTCTTGCCTTCTTGTTCTTGCCCCTGGGCTGGTAGGCCCATTTAGTCTGGTATACACGGTTGAGCTATGTGCATTATTGTTTGTTTTATGCACCTACCTAATCTTTGGCTGAAGGGTGAACCTCAGGAGTGACTTCAGTACTGAGTTGGAAGAGTGTCTAGGGGCCATACTCTCATGGTTTCTCCTGTCTCTGTCAGACCGGGAAATCTAGTCTTTTTTTGTGAGTTAGAATTTTGTTCTCCATTTTTCTCCAGCTCTGTCTGGGAGCCTCTATTGTGATCCCTGTTAGAGTATTTGGTGATGGTAGCCAGGCACCATGTGGTTGTGCTGGAAAAATAAAACATTTTTTAAAGGTAGTTCATTTGATATTTATATTTTCTTTTCAAAATGTGAAAGTATAGTACTTGGACCAGCAGCATCAGCACTACTTGGAAGCATGTTATCAAAGAAGGTTCTCAGTTCCCACCCCAGGCCCCACGTCACTGCTTTGAGCTAAATGTAGGAATTACCTGCACTGATGAGTTTGGTATAAGTACAATCAGGAAAGGCCAAGGCTATTTACTGTTAGGTAGGGTGAGGGGTTAGAAGTGGTCTGCTCTTCCAGTTAGAAGTTTTGAGGATGAAAAATAATTCTTGACATTTTGAAGTGAGTTTGTGTTAAAACAGATTTTCTGGGGTAGGTGGAGCCCCTAACCAAAAACAAAACCCAGTGCCGTCGAGTCCATTCCGACTCGTAGCGACCCTATAGGTCAGAGTAGAACTGCCCCATAGAGTTTCCAAGGAGCGCCTGGCGGATTTGAACTCCCAACCCTTTGGTTAGCAGCCGTAGCACTTAACAGCTACCCACCAGGGTTTCCGGTGGAGCCCCTACTAGGTATAAATTCCAACTCCACTTTTATAATGGCACTCAATAGTAGATGTATAGAATAATATTCAGAGTCCTGGTGGTCCAATGCTTGAGAACTCGGCTGCCAACCGGAAGATCAGCAGTTGGAATCCACCACCCACTCTTTGAAAACCCTATGGGGCAGTCACACCCTGTCCTATAGTGTCATTATGAGTCAGAATCAACTTGACAGCAAGTTAACATAACATTTACCGTGTGCCAGGCTTGTTCTAAGTTCTCATGAATTACTGAATTTGACCCTTTCTGCAACCCTCAGAGGTGGTGAGCCTGCTATTATTCTCAGTTTACAGATGGGGCAGCTGAGATACAGAGGTTGTTTGCTCAGGGTCACGTCCCTAAAAAGTAGCAAAGCCAGGATTTGGAACATAGTCCATCTGACTCCAGAGCCCAAGGTCTTAACCATTACATTACACTGCCTAGGTATAAAATGTGTAAATGAATAAATATTCATATACTGGAGTTGTATACACAAATATTTTTATTGGTGAGGAACATGATCAAAAAAATGGAGAGACCACTAGCCTAGACGATACAAGCTCGATCTCTAGTGTGACATAAAAAGCATTTTGTGATCTGGCCCCAAACAATCTCTCTGACCCCACCTGTTGCTCTCCTCCCTTGAAACCTGTGTTCTGACTTCTGCCATATTGAACGAGCATCCTGGCAACTCCCTGAATTCCCAGTGGCTCCTCTTATCTCCTACTCCTCCTTGAATTTAGGAACTCTACCTGTCCTTCTCAATCCCCAGCTTCTCCACTTTCCCTCATTGCCCCTAACCCAATGCCAAGGCCCGCCCAAGTATCCTATGTACACTCCCAGCATTCTCTGTATGCTTCTCCATGACTCTTGTTTCATTAATTTGTAATTATTTATTCACTTGTTTATTTACCACCCTTGACTGAAGTGTTCTATCTTGTTAGTTTCTTATGTCTAACATCTAGTGTATGAGCTGGCGTATAGTAGGTGATGTTCATATGAATGAATGAAATATTGATGAAAGAGAAAGCAACCACTGCCCTAAGAGTTGCTCTTCGACCTGTTATTTATATAATGGCCACCAGAGTGGGACAGACAAACAGGGTCCAGTGAACACCACACATTTAGAAGAATTAGGGGCCAAAACTTTAAAGAATTATTCTAGATCTGGAAGGGAAGTTGAGTGGTCATGTAGGCCATTGCAGTGTTTTATACAAAACTTTTCAAATAAGCACACTGATATTTAAAATTATTTTTGTTTTCATCTAGGCAGTCTTCCCACCACTCTTTGCCAGTTTGTTGTACTGTGGTGGCTTTCATGTTGCGGTGATGCTGGAAGCTATGCTCCCACCAGTATTTCGAATACCAGCAGGGTCACCCATGCTGGACCGATTTCAGCGGAGCTTCCAGACTAAGACAGACTGTTAAGAAGGACATGGTGACTTCTAAAAAAAACTGGCCAATGAAAACCTTCTGAATAGCAGCAGAACATTGTCTGATATAGTGTTAGAAGATGAGCACCTCATTTTGGAAGGCACTCAAAAGACGACTGGGGCAGAGCTGCCTCCATGAAGCAGAGTAGACCTTAATGACTCGGATGGAGTCAAGCTTTCAGAATCTTTGTATGCTGATGTGGCAAGACTCAAAATGAGAAGAAACAGCTGCAAACATCCGTTAATAATCCAAATGTGGAATGTACATAGTATAAATCTAGGAAGACTAGAAGTCTTCAACAATGAAATAGAACACGTAAAGACTGATATTCTAGGCATTAGTGAGCTTGAAATGGACTGAATTAGTCATTTTGAATCAGACAATCATAGGGTCTACTCTGCTGGAAATGACAAACTGAAGAGGAGTGGTGTCACATTCATTGTCAAAAACAACATTTCAAGGTCTATCCTGAAGTACAGTGCTGTCAGTGATAGGATAATATCCATACTCTTATAAGACCAGTTAATATGACTAGGATGCAAATTTATATACCAACCACTAATGTCCTGTAGGGTCGCTATGAGTCAGAGTTGACTCGACGGCAGCAGGTATTTTTTTTTTCTTTTTCTTAATCATTAATATCACATACAAATAAAATTTTGCTGGAGAAAATTCCAAACTGTCTGCAGCAGTATATGGACAGGGAACTGCCAGGAACTCAACAGAATTAACAACAGGATCTAATTCATAGAATCTTTGTGAGGATTAAATGATTTAATACTATGAGGTGCTTAGCACAGCAATACCAACCTATCTATTTATATATCAATTCCAAACTCAAGGGGGAAGGGACAATGGCAAGTCAGATTGTCAAGAGCAGGGAGGCCAAGGGATGGGAAACATCTCTCAGGAATGGGGTCCTGGGAGCCATTAGAAACAGGCAGCATCACAACCCAGTTCAGCATTTGTTGCTGGAGCACAGAGGCCCCTTTGCTACCAAAGACCTCAGGTCACACCATTGACATCACATGGACACTCCTATCTTAAATCCAGGGATGGGATTAAAAACAAAAAAAGAGAAACCTGTTGCCATTGAGTGGATTCCGGCTCATAGCAACCCTATAAGAGAGAGTAGAACTAATACCGGAAAGGGTTTCCAAGGAGCACCTGGTGGATTCGAACTGCCAACCTCCTGGTTAGCAGCATGAAGCTGTTCTCCACTGTGCCACCAGGGTTTCCAGTATGTGCATAGGGAAGGAAAAACAATGTTAGCTTCTTGTCCTTCCCAGTACCATCACATCCAGAGAGCTCTTCTCAGCAGCAGCAGCAGCAGCTGTTTTCTTGAAATATTTTCTTGGAGGGGGGAAAAATCCCTTTTGGAGGGAAGAAGTAGAAAGGTCTTGGGTATTAAAGCATCCATTCCTAGACAATATCCTGTGGGCTGCTGGGACTAACAAAGAGGGCATGAATGTGAGACCAAGAGAGGCTGGTCTGTTTGAGCAGCTACAGAGAGGAGTGCACTCATATCACTAACATGAGAGGAAGGAGGAAGGAAGTGCCCTGTGATGCCTTGGACGAATGTCTTATTGACTAAGGTTGACAGGATGGCTTGGTGCCCTGGTAGAATCACAGGGAGTTTAGAAACGCACAGCCTTGTTTTCCCGGAGCTTGAACACTGGCCGACTTGTCATGGTTCATTCTTCTCCTGAGATATTTTCCTTCTCTTGAGCTGACATGTTCCTTTCCAGAACCCTCAGGTAGTGGGGCATAGGACACAAGTATTCACTAAATAAAAGGCATCTTTAGTCTCTGCACATCTTTACTTTCTGTTATTATAAGGAATTAGTATTTGAATTTCACTTCCCTTCCCTCTCAAAGGAGAGGCATATCCCTGGGAATTCAAATCCTGCTTTGCACTAGCTGTTCTGCCATAATTATTAACAGCACCCTTCTCCCTTTCACTCTCACAGGTGTCCTAGTTTGAACCATAAATTACATGATCATTTCTCTTAGTCTGGGTTCCCTCAGAACAGGAGACTGAGACAAGGATTCAAGCACAAGCAATTTATTTGGGAAGCATAGGAAACACACTGGTAGAAGAGTGGGGAAGTGAGACAAGAAAGGGAAGGCAGCTAATGAAGATTGTGCTATTAAGTCAGTCCTAGAATACTCATAAGGAGCCCTAGTGGCACAACAGTCAAGTGCTTGGCTGCTAACCAAAAGGTAGGCAGTTCAAACCCACACAGTGGCTCCACAGAAGAAAAGACCTGGACATCTGCTCCCATAATGATTACAGCCTAGAAAATCCTATTGGGGCACTTCTACTCTGTCACATGGGGTCGCTATGGGTTGAAATTGACTCGATGGCACTCAACAACAAGAGCATTAAGCCAGCTACCACAGTGGGCTCCTGGAGCTTAATCCTGCAGGAAAACTCTGGGAAATGGTACAAAATGCATGCCTGAGGATTGTGCCACCCCAAAGCAAGGGAAAGGCAAGGGAGCTGGGGTATTTATACACCAATTCCCGAGAGTCACAAGGCTATTCGTGGGGCTCCTAATTCCCCATCCCATCTGATCTGCCTCATGGCAGAGTGGCCAGTAGTTTGGGGGCAATAAATAAATTTAAGCAAATTAAATTTGCTTAAGCAAAGAGATGTAGATTCCCAGTTGAACCTCAGCCAGAACCCACAGGAAGTCCAAGGGATGTGGGTGAGCATTGACAGTATCTGCTGCATTGCTGTACCTATAACTTATCCTTCTCTCCGTCATCCGGTTACAGTCTCCCATCTCCAGGCTCACCAATAACTTCCTGTTCCCCAATCTCCATAGACTTTCTCTTCAAACTTCTCACTGGCTTCCCTGCCTCCTTTCACCACTGCTTAACCTCTCCCTATTCAATCTCTTTGCTTCCCTGGCTGTGGTGACCCTGCTTTCTCTTACTTCCTCGGTCCTCTTATTGCCTCTTGCACTTACCAAAGCCTCTCTTCTGAATGTCTCCTCTGAATGGCTATCATGCTTCTTGGATGTGCTACTTATTTGTTGTTTAACCCCTCATGTCCAATGCTGTATCTTCTGTTACCAAAAGGGATGAATACCTTAATATTTTATTGAGTTTTTTAACTGGCCACATATTTAGATTATTTCTCCCTAGCTGGGCTATTGTTGGACTATAAGCCCATGTCCTAGTTTTTTATCCCATAAAACACCCAAACATGAGACCTTGCCCAGACTGGGCTCAAAAATTGTCTGATTTGGTTCCTACTGGGCTGTCATCCATGTTGAAAACATATCGATCTGGGAGGTCTGGTGGGGAAAAAGGCCTATGTTGAGAGGCAGGAGACCTGGCTTCTGATTCTCACATGGGCCATCAGACGCGGCCAAATCACATCTCTCTTTATTTCGTGGATTTTCCATCTTGAAATAATGACAATAAAATATGTCCTAACTCTCAGGATTGTTGTGAAAATACATGGCAATGATAAAAAGAAAGTGCTGTATAAATGCAAGTTATGTTTATTCACACTGATAATTCAAAGAGGAAACCTAGATGTTACCAATAAGGCATCATTTTGGGGTACAATTCTTGCTGCCAAGTTTGCATTTACACAATTGTTTCCTTCTCTAAATGACTCCATTTCATCTGCTGAAAGCATGAACCAGTGGTTAAGCCAACCATTTAATTAACCTTGAAAAGCTTTGTGGAACTTTAAAGAATAAAAAAAAAAAAATAAAGAATGTCTACCAGGAAACATTGGCTTCCAAAACTTTCTATTGGGAAAACTCATTCCACCAGTCCCACTTGGCATCAAAGTGCTCATTGGCAAATCATAACTTTACAGCTAAGCAGATTTTTTTTGGGAGGGGGGGTTACTTCTGGCAAGTGTTTAAATAACTACTTTCAGTAATGAAGTGTTTTTTTTTTTTAACATCAACCTTTTCTTTCTCCTTTTGCTAAACAGCCCAGATTCTAATTTTCTTCTCTTAATCAAGCTGCAAATTTTATTTACTGCCTTGTATGTTGTCTTAGTTATCTAGTACTGCTATACCAGAAATACGACGAGTGGATGGCTTTAACAAAGAGAAGTTTATTCTCTCACAGTCTAGGAGGCTAGAAGTCCAAATTCAGGGTGCCAGCTCCAGAGGAAGGCTTTCTCTGTCGGTCAACTCTGGAGGAAGGTCCTTATCATCACTCTTCCCCAGCTGAGGAGCTTCTCAGTGCCGGGACTTTGGTCCAAAAGACACACTATTCTCCTGGCTCTTGTTTCTTGGTGGTATGAGGTCCCCATGTCTCCCTGCTCGAATTTCTTTTTTATATCTCAAAAGGGATTGACTTCAGACACAGCCTAATCTTTTAGATTGAGTCCTGCCTCATTAACATAACTTCCACTAATTCCGCTTCATTAACATCATAGAGATAGGATTTACAACACATAGGAAAATCACATCAAATGACAAAACGGTAGACAATCACACAATACTGGAAAGCATGGCCTATGCAAGTTGACACACGTGTTTTGGAGGGACACAATTCAATCCATAACATATGCACCAGACACAGTGTAAGGCACTGGGTCAATAGGGTCCAGTCCTTGCTCTCAAGGAATATCTAGTCAAGTAGGAAAGACAGATGGTAAAAAATCGTTTTTAATTACCTACAATTATGCAGTTAACAATTATCTAACAGTGTTTGAGTCTGGGTAGGCTAGCAGCTGTAACAAACAACCCCCAATTTTCAGCGTGTTAACATAGTAACTTACACAAAGTGCAATGTGTCTGTTCTTGGTTGAGTGGTTCTCTTCCAAGTGGTGATGCAGGGATCCAGACTCACTGTACCTTGTGATGTCACCATCTTCAACTTGTGGCCTCCAGGTTCACCAGGAAAGGGGAAGTTAGCGTGGGCAACGTGCAGTGGGTACTTAGCCACCTCAGCATAGCAGTGATACACGTGACCTCTGCTCGTATTTCATTAACCAGGTCTAGTCACACAGCAATTTAGATGCTGGGCAGCCGCTTCCCAGCCACAACTACACTATATAGGAGGAATGCATATCTTTGGAAAACAGTTACCTCTGCCAGAGGGAGGTACTATTTTACAGATGACAAAATTGAGGAGCTCACTCAAAGTCACACAGCCAGTATGTGGAGACACCAGATGTGAACCCAGCTTTGTTTGATCCAAAGCTCATGCTCTAGCTGCTCTATTACACACTCTACTGTGACCACTGCTCTAGACCACAGTGTGATTCTCATGCGCATGACCTGCCTGTGGATCCCATTCTCTCTGGTTTGGACCTGTCTGCAAAACTGGTGTTGCTGCTGCCTTAGCTTTCTGGCCTAATTTTCCTTGGCTGTGACCTGAGGTCTTGCTAACCAAACCAACCCACTGCGACTGCGTCAACTTTGATTCATGGCAACCCGTTAGGATGGAATAGAAGTCTCCCATAGGGTTTCTGAGGCTGTAAATCTTTATGGAAGTAGACTGCCACATCTTTCTCCCATGGAGCAGCTGGTGGGTTCAAACCACCGACATTTTGGTTAGCAGCTGAGTCCTTTAACCACTGAGCTGTCAGGGCTCCTTGAGGTCTTGCTAGTTTACTGTAATTCTCTTCCTCAAATGAATTCATAGTACTGGAGAAAGTTTCCATCTTTGTGGCACGGGAAACAAAGGAACAGGATTCAGTCTTGCACAGCTGCTGTCTGGATGGGATAGCAGCAATTTGGATATACAACTTCACACATCTTTGATTATACAATGGTTACATTATTTTATAGTTCCACCTCCCACAGCCTAGTCAATGGGCAGTGTTAAATAATACACAGGGCTGTAGGGGCTTGGATATAGAAGACCACACTGGGTTTGAGTACAGAACCAATTAATTTTGTGAAAAGAAACCTCTACACTGGGTTACAAACATAAGCAACAGTACAAATATGTGTAATAGGCTCTTAATCTTTGATTTTTGAATGAATGAAGGCAAACAGGCTGATGCAGATGTATAAGAGAAATGTCAACCCCATCTGAAACACCTTGATTATGCTGAATTCCAATTACTATGCCTGTATTAAAAATTACCTCAAAACTTCATAGCTAATATAACCATTTATTATGCTCATGGATCCTGTGGGTCAGGTATTTGAGCAGCACACAGCAGGGATGTCTCGTATTTGCTTCACAATTTCTGCGACCTCAGTTGGAAGGCTCATTGACTGAGAGCTGAGATCATCTGAAGGCCTGTTCACTCCTAAGTCTGATGGTTGATAATGGCTATTGGCTGGAGGCCTTGATTCCTCTTCATGTGGGCCTTTCCATGTAGTCTCTCTGTGTAGGCTAGTATGGGCTTCCTCACAGCATAGTGACTGAGTTTCAAGGGTAAGCATCTTGAGAGAGAGAGAGAGGACTAGGCAAAAGCTGTATTGTCCTTTTTGATCTAGCCTCTGAAGTCGTGTAACATTGCTTCTGCCACATTGTTTATTGAAGCAATCACAAAGTCTTGTCCAGGTTCACAGGGAGGGGAAATAGACCCTGCCCTTGATAGGGAGCAGCAAAATTCTGGAAGAATGAGTGAAACTGAAAATAGTGCTGCAGCCAATTTTGGAAAATATAATCTGCCACACTTTGCCTTTATTCTGATCGTTAAATCTTAGCTATCATCTACTTGGTGCCCATGCGCCAGGCCCCTTATATCCATTAAATATCATCCTGACCCCAACTCAGCAAAGTAAATCCTGTTGCCCCTTTTATAGTTTAGGAAACTGAGGCCCAGAAAAGTAAAACCAACTTACCCAGCCAGAGACATAGAGCTAGCAAATGGTAGAGTCAAGTTACAAAGCTAAGCCTGGGCAACTCCAAATCCCATACTCTTTCCCACAGTTCCTATATGATTCCCAATGGGATGACTCATTCCTTTAAGCAAAGTCAGGTTTGTCAGGGGAATGCTGGATTGGTGGTGACGGGGTAAAGGGAAGTTCAGACACTTTGAATTATGGTAACTTCTATGAAGGTTTTTAATGCAACGTACTTTAAAACCCTCACTGGTTTTCAAACAGCTGCAGTACATTTCCTTTGATTCTCCAGAACAAAAACCAAACCCACTGCCATCAGTCGATTCCGACTCATAGCGACCCTATAGGACAGAGTAGAACTGCCCCATAGAGTTTCCAAGGAGCGCCTGGTGGATTAGAACTGCTGCCCTTCTGGTTAGCAGTTGTAGCACTTAACCACTATGCCACCAGGGTTTCCTTTTATTCTCCAGCATGTATAAAATACTCCTCAAAGACCACAAGGGAAGTAAAATGCTAGTGGACAATGAAATCCGCCCTCTTTCAGGTGGGCTGACGAGGAACCCAGGGAGACTTCCCCGGAGTGATCATCAGGCTGTACTCTTAAGAGTTGTGTCCTTTACTGATGTGAGTTATACCTCAACCAAGAATCAATATGGCTGCAAAGAAATGAAAGTTATGCCAGGACAACAGGCATAAATGAGCTCTGTCTTGGGCAAATAGGGCTGAATTGACGTTACAACCTGTGGCTGTTGAGTTGGTTCTGATTCACAGTGACTCTGTAGGACAGAGTGGAACTGCCCCGTAGTATTTCCAAGGCTGCAATCTTTACAGAAGCAGACTGCCACGTCTTTCTCCTGTGGAGCAGCTTGTGGGTTCAAACCACCAACCTTTCAGTTAGCAGCCGAGAACTTAACCACTGCACCACCAGGGCTCCTTGTAGCCATTACCAACCCCCAAGCTAACCTCACTGGGCACAAGGGGGTGTTCGTGCTCAGAAATAATGGAGTTTTGAAAGTTGAGATCCCTGAATGTTACATCTTTGGGTGCATAGTAAATGCACACACTCAGAGAACTTACACTCATACTCACATTCACACTCACACCCACTTACACACAAACTTGTACACTCACATTCACACCAGACAACTTCTACTCACACATAGCTACTCTCACACTTATGCGACTCACACACACACATTCACGTACTTATATCCACATATTCACAAACTTGTACACACACATTCACTCTCACACAGCTTACACTCATGTTCAAATGCACACGTTACACTCATATTCATAGTCACACACACATTCACATTTACACTCATGTTTACAAACACAAGTTAGACTGGCACACTCACATTTACGTTTTCTGTCTTTCTCTTTCTTAAAGCCCTGGTGATGCAATGGTTAAGAGCTCAGATGCTAACCAAAAAGTTGGCAGTTCAAATCCACCAGCCACTCCTTGGAAACCCTATGGGGCAGTTCTACTCTGTCCTATAGCGTCGCTATGAGTCGGAATCAATTCAACGGCAACAGGTTTTTGGTTTCTTTCTAACCCACCCACACATATACTTTATCTCAGTCCGTTGAGAAGGACTCAGCTGGAACCTGGATGGGACAATTAGAACCTTTTCCCCCTTAATTTTAGCACACGGGCTGAGTAACTGCTAAGGGGTCCTGTCATTGCTGCATTATTTCTTCTGTCCTTATTTGTGTTTTTCCTTCAAAGAATCTCAGGTTTTTTGTCCCAAAATAATAATTTCCGTATTAGTGCATATAAAATTTACATAAACACAACAGTGCTTCTTGCTAAACTTCGTAACATTAAAAAAAAAAAAAAAACTACACTCAGTCCTGATGTTCAGAATTTGATTCCCTTGCCGTGTGTATACCTTGTATGTTTTATTCAGCACCTCTTTTGATATTAGAGACTGAAGTGTTTTAAAATTTAAAAACTCCTCAAGCTTCAGCTAACAGCCCCAGACAGCTGGGGGCCTTAGGGACACAAGTCTGTCTGGGGACCTTTGTGTCACTAATTTGTGCTCATGGTGGCAGTTGCTCTGGCTCTATCTTGGTTCCAGGGTGAATTCAGGGCCTCACCTGAGCTGGGCAGTGTGTGGGCTGGAGAACTGCCTAGGCAGCCTGCATAGAATTGGGCATGAAATAGTTAAACAACAAACCATAAAAATAAAAACCTCAGACAGCTGTAGCTGGGGGGGAGGGGGACGGGGACGGGGGAATGTTTCCCAGTGCAACATCCAATTTGTCCCACAGCTTATGATGACACAGGGGAGGCCTTTGTAGTCTGTTTACATCTCTTGCTACCCAGTTAACAGCACAGGCTTTAAAACCCCCTCATAGTCCGGCGAGGCAGATCAGAGTGTGCAGAAACCAGAGCGAGGCAGAACGCTGAGCAGCACAGGCAGTACAAGGCCATTCCCAGTGAACCCGGCAGCAGCAGCATTTCACAGCCCACTTGGAAAAGGAGGCGTGATTCCCTTAATGTCCCAATAGCAAAAGGCAAAGTTAAAACTACATGAAAACCAAAACTAAACCTGTTGCAGTTGAATCAATTCCTACTCATGGGGACCCCAATTGTTACAGAGTAGAATCAAGCTCCATAGTGTTTACTTGGCTGTAATCTTTATGGAAGAAGATTGCCAGGTGTTTCTTCTGTGACACTGCTGTGTGGTTTTGAATCCCCAACCTTTTGGTTCGTAGTCCAATGCAAACAGTTTGCACCACTGCAGTGTGACGGATCACTTTTGTATGGCCTTTCTAGCCCTGGTCTTGCAACTCCCACCCAAGTGATTGGGCAGGACTGTGCAGATATGGTAATTACAGCCTACCAAAGGAATTGGTCAGGTTTCCCATCCTGCCAGGCTTGAAGGAGGCAGGAAGGAGAAGATTCCACCACCACCAAGGAAGAATAGCCAGGAGCAGAGAGCATGTCCTTGGACCTGGGATCCGTATGCCGAGAAGCTCCTGGAACCAGGAGACAGAGAGAGAGAGAACTGTAACACTAAAGGCAGTGAGAAGCTGCAGCAGAGACGTGGCAGCCGGGAGACTGCACATTGCGCTTTCCAGCTCACGGAGAGAGGGTGCTTTTGGGCAGAGGCCTAGGGCCGGGAAGAAGTATGCCTGTGAGCATGGCTGGGAAGAGACTGGCCTATGGAAGAACTGTATCCTTGAGTGTTCCTGGGGCTGAATTGTAACCTGTTACTTCCCTAATAAACCCCATAATAACGAGTATGGGCTGTGAGTTCTGCGTGGCCACAGCAATGAATTATCGAACCCGGCAGAGAAGTAGAGAGTGCTGTGCGAGGGAAGGTTGATGTCAGAATTGGTGAAGATGGTGGAGAGAGGAGGCGCATTTGGCCTCCACCTCATGGGGGCCAGGCTGTTGGTCTTGGTTCTTTTCCCCCTTGTGAGGTCAGAAGAGGTCACTCACCATCCCCATGCTGTTTCCACAGCCACCCAGGGACCTTAAATCTATAGGAATACAGCCGATAAAGCTCTGTACCTTTAGGCTGGAAAAGAATGAGAATCCTCTGCAATCTCAGTGTAAAAGCCAAAACAGGCACAGAACTTTTGTTTAAGAAGGCATCTTTCCTAATGCCTGAAAGCTTGATGTAGAACAGCATGGCACACAAAGGAGGATCAGTGAGGACTGCAGAACCAGGTGATAGAAGAAAAGATTGGGCCAGGACAGAGAAGTCCTTGCCACACCCAGATGGAGTCCCTTGATTCTTAGTCAGTAGGGATTGGAGATTAATGCCAGAACTACATAGTATGGAAATTGTCTCTGACTTGTACTTTTCACTTCCTGACTCGTTCTGTTTTTATTATTTGAGGTAGGATTAATATGTTTCAGTCAGGCCCTAAAGAGAAGCCCTCAAGCCTTGTCCACTTTCTGGGAATATCTGAAAGTCCAACATTTGTGTCCAATCACCTTCAAGACTCACCCTCACCACGGGCCATTTTCTGTGAGGAAGACAGTATTACTCCCATTGTAAAGCTGAGGAAACCAAGGGTGAGAGAGGGGCAGTAATTTGCTAAAGATCTCACAGCTAATAAGTGGGAAAGGCCCTACACATATTACTATGCCTCTCCTCATTATTCCAGTTCAGCAGATCACAGGATGAAACACCCTGCAATGATAATTTCAATCCACAATGGTGCTTAGAGCAATAATGCTTTTTGTCTGCCCTAAAGGCCCAATGCAGAATCAGGGGTCCCTGGTAAAAGACAAGGAGTCACCACTCATTAATGTGAGTTTTTTGGCCCATTCAGAGAAGTCTATCACAGACCACGTTTCCGTACCTCCTTGGCTCCAATTCCCCAATCATGTTCTTTCCAAGTCCCTGGCTATCCAGCCAAACCATTGTCCACAGCCCATGAATCAGTGTACAGTTGCATATCTGGCCATTTCTACTTCCAAGCAAAGTGAACAACCAGGTGCACTGCTTGAAGTTCTGCCATTGGGAAGATATCCCTTCACCACTGTCCTTCAGGGAAGTCCCAGAAATGGGCTGCAGCGCTGCCGCTGTGCACATTCAAGTGGTGCCTGCATGTCACACAGAACAGTCAATACACCAGGCACGAGTTTTCTCTTCCTCAGGCAACTGACCATGAGGCACTCCCAATGAGGCCATAGGTGCAAACTGGGAGAGGACAGGTAATGTGACAGGAGTGGGGACCCTGAGCATTTGGGCCATTTCCTTATGCAAATTACTTGAGTGTTCAGGTCATGCTCAGGCCCTGTATCATATATACCTCTTCATTTAATGATGGAGTGCTGCTGTGCACATCCAACTTTATGGCTCTGTGGGTCAGACAACACCCAATTCATGACGGGCGACACAGGTCACTTGGTGATTTGGTGGCCCATAGTTAAGAGTTCAGTCTTTACTAAGACCCAGTAACAAGACAAAAGCTGTTTCGCAAAAGGAGAGTAGTTATCTGTGGAGGATGGCAGGGCTTTGCTCCAACATCCTAAAGATCTGCACTGTGATTCAGCAATAGGAGCCTGCCAAAGACCCCAAATAACATCCTTATTTGCAAGTGACTCTGCAAACATCACTGAATCAGCTGGATCATATGGCTGAAGTGGCAGAACAGCTTGCATGTCAGTATGAACCTGTTGAAAGGTCTTCTCTTGTTCTGGGCCCCACTCAAAACTAGCAGTTTTTCAAGTCACTTGATAAATAGGCTGGAGTAGCACACCCAAATGAGGGGTATGTTGCTTCAAAAATACAAAGACATCCAGCAGGGTTTGTGCCTCCTTTTTAGTTGTAGGAGGGGCCAGATACAGCAACTTATCCTTCACTTTACAAGGAACATCTTGACAAGCCCACACCACTGGAGCCCTAGAAGTTCACTGAGGTAGAAGACATCTGAATTTTTTGGGAATAATTCCCACTCTCTAGCACGCTAGGAGTCGGAATCGACTTGACAGCACTGGGTTTGGTTTTTTGGTTTAGCATGCAAATGTTCTACCAATAACTCTAGAGTCGTTGATACTTCTTGCTTACTAAGTCCAATCAACATAATGTCATCAATGGATCAGTGTGATGTATTGTGGAAAGGAAGGGTGATTAAGGTACCTGTTGATTAAATTATGACTTATGGCTAGAGAGTTGATATACTTCTGAGATAAAACAGTGAAGGTGTATTGCTGGCCTTACCATCTGAAGGCAAACTGATTCTGGTGGTCCTTCTAAACAGGAATGGAGAAAAAACGCATTGGCCAGATTTATGGCTGCATACCCCAGGAAATGTATTAATTTACAGGCCACGTTCCCAAGGAAATGCCTCTTCTAACTGCTTGGAGGCTCACATCAGATCATAAAATGGAGTGTGATTACATAATGTCTGCCAAAACCCTAAGAATCGTGGCCTACCCAAGTCGACACATAACATTAACCATCACAGTGGTGATGAAAATGTTCTGAAGGAGATACTGATGATGGTGAATAGGATTCTGAAAGTACATAAAGCCATTATATTACACGCTCGAAAGCTATTAAAACAAAACTTTATTTAATGAGAAATCTACCAGTTAAAATACTGTAAACTATACAGAATAAATTGAGCTGGAAAAATACTGCAACAAAACCCCAAATCTACCCACTCAGGTGAGGAGAAATAAGGGTCTGCTTCTGGAGCAGATGTTCCCTGGCTGTCAATAAGGAGCTGCTGTGGAGGAGGTGTGGCATCTAGCTCAGCCTCTGGTGCCCCAAACGGTGCTGGAGATGGAAGACTTAATGGTGTATGGGGCTCCAGTGTTGGAACAGGAGCAGGATCAATATCAGCTGTTCATCTGGGAGCCAGCTGGAAGTGGCCCAGGATGGAAATCCACCCCTCCAGCTGGCCCTTCATCTAGTGTCGGTGATGAAGCTGGAGAAGGAAGACCTGTGGCTTCAACAAGTTCCAGTGTTGGTCCAGGATCAGAATGGACATCAGCTGGTGCTATGGAAGCCACTTCTGAAGGTGACTCAGGATAGGAATCCAATGCTCCAGCTTGCTCTTTGTCTAGTGTCACTGCTGGAGCTGATTGTGGAAAAACTGGTGCTCTAAGGAGCTCTGGTGTTGGTGCAGGAGCGGGATCAACATCAGCAGGTGACAGAGGAACCATTTCAGGAGGTTGTGCAGGGTTGGAATCCAGCTCATCCAGCCGCCTGTTCTCCTGGTGCCCAGGCCAGAGCTGGAGATGGAAGGTGGTGGGCTACAGTGAGCTCTGGTGTTGGTGTAGCAGCAGGAGTAGGGTTGACATCAGCCGGTGGTCCAGGAGGCAGTTCTGGATGTAGCCCAGGATAAGAATCAGACCTTCCAGCCAGCTGTCCATCTGGTACCAATGATGCAGCTGGTGATGGTGCTCTATGGAGGTCCAGTGTTAGTCCAGGAGCATGATCAACTCCACCAGGTGGTCCAGGAGTCCATTATGGTGTTGGCCAAGGAAAAGTATCTGATCTTTCAGCAAGCTCTCTGTCTGCTCAACTTGCTCATGGAGGACCTGTTGTTGTACCCGGCTCCAACGTTGCTGCAAGGACAGAATATAATGCAGGAATTGGTCCTGGAGTCTGTTCTGGTAGTCGCCCAGTGTAAAAATCCAGCTCTCCATCTCTTGGCAGTGCTGGAGCTGGTGATGCTCTATTGAGCTTCGGTGTCGGTTCAGGACCAGGATCTCCATCACCAGGTTGTCCAGTGTCTCGCTCTGGAGGTGGTCCAGGTTAAGAATCCGAACCTCCCTCGTTCTATCCCTCTGCTGCCACAGCTGAAGCTGGTCATGGAAGAGCTGGTGCTCCACGGAGCTCCTGTGTTGGAGCAGGAGCAAAATCGACATCAGCTGGTGGTCCAGGTTCCGGTTCTGGAAGAAGCCCAGGATGGGAATCCACCTCTCCATCCAGTTGTCCATCGGATGCTGTGATGGAGCTGGAGGAGGGCCTGGGCTACATTGAGCTCTGATGTTGGAGCAGGAGCAGGATTGACAGTAGCCAGTGGTCCAGGAGCTGGCTCTGAAGGTGCCCCAGGGTAAGACTCTGACCTTCCAGCTGGCACTTCTTCTGGTGCCAGTGTAGGTGCTGGTGATAAAAGAGCTGGTGTGGTATGGAGCTCTGCTGTTGCAGCAGGAGCAGGACTGACATCAGCCAGTGGTTCGGGAGCCACTTCTGGAGGTGACCCTGGATGGGAATCCACCCCTCCAGCCAGCTCTCCATCTGGTGCGGTGCTGGAGCTGGCAATGTAATAGGTGGTGTGCTATGGGGCTCCGGTGCCAGTACAGGAGCAGAATATGCCCCAGAACATGGTGCAGTAGCCGATTCTTGGGGCAAAGATAGATCCTGAGGTACTTTTACAACTGGTGCTGGCTGTGGTTCCAGAGCTGCAAGAGGAGAAATGTTCACCAATATGACTGCCTTTCCTCGTGCTTTCCAATGATGGAAAACATCTCACTGCCACCAAAAGAAGCCCATTCCCAAGATTTCCACCCCGGGAAGTCTTCTTAGACTGTAGCCTACCAGAGGAGGGTCTGAGGTTACTCTGCGCTGTGGCTCAACCCCAGCCTTCCCATGTCCCCCTCAGAAGCTCACATGCAGGCATGTCCAGTCCTCCTCACCCTCTGACTCTGTCTCAGTGACTTTCATTTGATCCAGCTGGGCCAAGAGAAGTTGGGCACGGTGCTCCAGATGTGAGCCTGGCATGTTCACCTGCACATAGTCTACCAGGAGCTTTAGGCAGGGGAAGTATGGGGGCTGATCGTAATCCTCCAAGTATTCCTTCAGCCATGTGCCCAGGATAAAAGAGATGGCACTGGGGGTGGGTGGTAAAGAGCAGGTTCAGAGGCCTTGCTTTCCCACCACACTGCCCTCCCAGGGCACCTCTGCAAAGGGCCCTGTGTCTGCCCGTGCTTCCAAAGGTCAGCACCACCCTGCCTCACACCCTCTGGCTATCCTGGCAGTGGCAGGCCTGGTCACTGAGCAGAGGGCTACCACACAGCCTCCATCACAGGAAGCTCCCCATCAATGATCTGTACAACTCTCCCTGCTCGGGGAGCCTGAATTACATCTCTCTCTGTCCCCACTGGATGGTAACCCTCTAAGGGCACGGAGATGTGTGTTTGCATGTTCACCTCACAGCCTGACACACAATAGTGCTCCAGGATTATCTGATGCTGGGCGATACGGAGGGTCCATCCCCTGACCCAGATGCCCAGACCACAGGGCCCCTCCTCTGAAGTGTGTGCACCAGCGTGCTGCCTGGTTCTCTGCACTTGTGTGAGGGCCTCTTCTCCCATGGACACTGTACTCCTCTGGGACAGGGGCCCCACATGCAGCTGAGCAGCCATGACTGGGGATCGGGATTTGGGAGCAATTTTCTCCACCCCCTGGCCCTCCTCACCTCCTGTTTTGGGCCTCCAGTAGGGGAGGGGGCAAGCAAAAATGTGAGGGGATTGTGGGGGGATAGGTTCTCTCAGGGGTCTTTCTGAGTCCCCAGACTCCCCTCTGCTCCCCAGGACGCCCAGGTTCCACCCGCAGCTCTATGACTGCTTACGTCCTGCAGGGGGTGCTCCTAAACTCATTCCTCTAGTGGGGCCCAGGGTCTGCCCAGCCCCAATCCAGACACAGAATCCCTATAGCCTCCACCCGTCCATATAGGCAGGAGCCCCTCTTTCTCCACCCAAAGTCCACTGACCCTTTCAGCTGGTCATGGAGTTCATCATCCTGGGCAGAATAGGGGTGGTTACATCCATACCTAGAGGTGGCGTGCGGGTGTCACATTGAATGCATTGTGGACACTACCTGCTTAAGATGTCTGGTGTTCCTGTCTGACTCCCTGACTAGAATGGAGGCCCAGGAGGGCAGGGCTGCCTATCTTGTTCGTCTACTGAATGATGCTAAGTGCCTAGAACGGTGTCTGCAACAGGAGGGGCTTCATGGATAATTGGTGAATGAGTCAACCCAACCAGCACCTTCCCAGGTATCTTAGAGTCCTGGGGCCCCTCTTCCAGCCTCCAGGAAGAGGAGCCCCTGTTCTGGCTATACCAGGACAAAAAAAAAAAAAAAAAAAAATGTCAAAACTAAACCCACTGCCTTCGAGTTGAGTCGACCAAGAACAAGGACACATTAAATTGAATCTCAATCCTGCTTCACAAGTAGGAAATAGGTTTGCTCAAGAGCACGTAGTCAGTGAGGGGTGAGGGAGGCAGCTTCTTCATGGGGGAGAAGAAAATAATAAATGTGAACACCCCAGCACTTCCAACACTCTTTACCAAAGAGCTAGGCTCCAGTACACACTTTCCATGGCTTGTCCCATGGGCTCCTGACAGTAATTCTAGCTGACTTGTCCTTTACCACCTCACTTCTCAATGGAGCACACAGGCTCTGAGTGGTGAAGTGGGATTCTCCAGACTCAGAACTGGTAGGGTTCAGAATCTGCCCTGGGCTGTGGAGGACGGGGTGCTCACCTTTGGAACAGCTGGTCTGCTGGGTGGTGGCGTAGGTTCTATAGGTCCCAAGGAAGATTTCGATGTAGGAGAAGTCACCCTTTAGGAAGGCAGGCACCAAGTGCTCAACCAGCTTCTCCAGTAAGCCTGCCCTGATGGTTTCCATCACCCAGGCCGCATCCAGGTCCTCGTCAGAACCACAGACACACTGGGGTGGGACAGAGGAAGGACATATTGTCAGAGGCAGCCCCATGAACCACCAGGAGGGTTGGGGCCCCAGAGCTCAGCCCAGGCACTCCCTCTCCCTCAGTGACCTGTGGTAGGAGGTGGGACACGAGTACCTTCAGCAGAAAACAGGCCTCGGCTTTCCAAGCAGGATTAGAGGTGGGGGATGATTAAAAACATTAGGAACCTGAAGGGATTTTGTTAACTAAGTAACCATGGTACCACCCTGGAGGAAGAGCAGTATCCCATTGAGTCCTCACAAAATACCCCATTCCACAGATGAGAAAACAGAGTCTTGGTAACATCTAGTGTCTGCTCGAAGTCACCTAGTCAGCGCCCAGAACCATCTGACGCTAGGGTTCTGTGATGTTCCCTCTGTGCTACATGAGATCTGTTCTGCTCCTGACTCAGAGGGGAACTTCCGGTGCAAGCTCACTCTTTCCCAGCTGGAGACAGTGCACAGAGCAGACACACCCATGAGATAAGCCAGACACAGGTTTTTCTTTCTGTACATTAGGGGGTTTTGAGAACCTGAGGCTAGGGCGCACCCAGATCCAGTCAAGGGTGAGAGCCTGGAGATTCTGGGTGGGAGAAAGACCCCCACAGGACCCAGGATCTGAACAAATGACTCAGAAAGAGTGAATCCGAATGGCCAGTAAAGGAGTGAGAGGGGGCTCCGCGTCTTAGGGCCACAAAGCAACTCAAAGCCACCCTGCAGTTCCATTGGCCACCCTGACAGCAGATTGGCAAAATGGAAAAGAACCCTAATACGCGGAACTGGCTCGATGCAGGGACACACCCATTGTCACAGACTACTGGGCCACGGGTCTGCGACCGCTGTTTTGGGAAAGGAGTCTGGCTCTACTGATCCTCACTTGAAATGTGCACATCCTTCCCCCAGCATGCCACTCCTGGGAGTCTATACCGGGTGGGTCAGTGTATGAGGACACACGTAAGTGCTCCTGCAGCCCTGCTGAAAGGGCAGCACAAGGAATCAGTCCAGGGCCAGCAGCAGTGAGAGGCTCAGTCACTGTGGGGACCGGCCTTCCTTCTGGAACATTGTGCGTCGAGTCAGGATATAGCCCCTGACCTGAAGGGGTCATGTGATGTATTCTGCGAGATTGCAGGTTGTAGAAAAAGGTGTGTCATAGCCTGAGCCCTGCACTTTAGGGTAAAAGAAGTCTAAGTGTGATGATATGTGAGGCTGGGAGAAGGTGTGGAAGGACAGTCCAGCCAACTGCTGCGTGGGGCCCTGGCATTGGAAGTTAAACACTAAAACAGCAGCAACACGCAAAAGATGTATAGGCTGATGTGAAGTGAGGACAGTATAAAAAACTCATTTCTGATATTCCTACAAATATGGGAAGAGTGACTTTGTAGCTGGCCAAGGGAGGGAAGGCAGTGGGGGGGAGAGGGGAGAAAGGTTGATTCCTTTGGGAGGGGACTGGCGACCCTCAAGAGGGAAAGCCCTGTGAGGGACCTGAGGTCTACAGGGTGGTGTCCGGGTCCTGGGCCCCCTCTGTTCATCTCGGGTCCCTAGGTGGGGACACCACTCCCCTCCCTCCATACTCACCCAGAACCTGTGCCAGTCCTTTCTGGTCCCGCTTTTGGGGTAGACCGAGTAGACGATGCCATTCTCCTTTTCCTTGGGGATCTCCTGGGGGCAGTTCTGCAGAGACAGTGCCAGCAGCGGACAGGGAGGTATCAAGAGCCCCCCGAGCTACCTCCTTCCCTCTCTGCCCCTCAAGCCCTTGTGCCTCTGAGGAGCTCCCAGTTCCCCCATGCTGGATGGGTTGGCCTGTGGGCAACACCATCCAGGCCTGACCAAGTCAACAGATAGAAAAATCAGGATCTGATTGCAGCAGGATCTGGCAGAAGCTGGGCTGGCACAGGGTCAGCAGTAGCCCAGGCAATGCCAGCAGCTAGGGCTGCATGTCGACTGCCACACTCAGGGTGAACTGGATATCAGAGAAGACCCAGGTGAGAGTGCTGACTCAGCCTGTGACCCGTACAGTCCCTCCCTAAGGCCTGGTCTGAACTGGAACCCCTGGATAGACTTACATCCCAGTGTTCTGTGTTATCGGGATGGTGAGGGAAGGGAACTAAAAGAGGTCTCCACATTTGCCAGCCTAGCCCGCAGCCTCCCCAAGGCACCCAACCTGATCACTAGTCCCAGCCACGGTCAGACTCAGGCCCATGAACCCAGTATGGTGAGAGACCATGGGGATGGAGCTTGGTGGAGCCCTCAATGTGTGCTAGTCCTGAAGCAGCAGCCCCATTTTCATCATCCTCATTATCACTCCTCCCCTCCCAAATCTCCCCGGGTCACATGGCTCCTTCTTCCCCGACCCCCACCACCTCTCTCCCAAATGGTCCCTGCCTCATCGAGCAACTTTCTGCCTGCAGTAAAAAACAAAACAAATAACAGAAAAAAAAAAGTTTGAGTTTGTTCTAGTTTTATACATAGTTGGAACTCTGAAACTACCCATAGACTTTGTATAGATTCCGAAGAATCTGAACATTTTTTTTTATTATTCAAATTATCTAATTTGAGTGTAAATATATTATTGAAGGTAGGCAGGGAAGATACTAACTCCGATTATTATTTTGGAATATAAGGTATAACATTATTCAATCAAAATAAGGTACACTCTTCATTTTGCTATTGTTGGTGTGCAGTAGTGGAGTGATCACAAAAAAAGCATAAAGTATTAGCAGCATATGGCAGCAAAAATTTGTATTAGAAGGCAGATTAAAAATAATAAGATTCATATATGTATTTATTACAATGTGGTAGATTCTTAGCTTTAAAAAATGGCATAGAGTATTGAGTAGAAACCTGAATTTGGAGATATTTGGTTTCTGGTCTTTGTCTGGGGCGGGGAGGGCAGGGGAATCAAGGGGAAAAACTTCAGTCTTAACTGTTGTTGTTAGTTTTTATTCCCTGTCTCACAGGCTCTCTTTTCCAATTTCAATACTAATGTATGTTATGTTTTGTATTCCTTAGTGTTTTGTATACATTCCTCTTCTGGCAATTTTGATTCCCTGAATTAATCCCCTTGAGCCAGCGGCAATTCAAATAGATAAAACGTTAAGTATGTGTGCAAGTAAAATCTATGCAGAAACCATGTCATAGAGTTTCAAAACACCTTCTGACATTTTTCCTATTTTATATTTTTGCTCCTTTCTCAATCTCTGCAATTATATATTTCTCAAGGGTAAAATGAGACGTATCTATAATAGGGCATTATAAGATCCTATGTCCGGTGGGAAAGGGAGGAGATGGTTTCAGGAATGCTGGCTCCCCTGGATTACAATGATGGCATTTTTACTATCCTAGGCATTCTGAGTGTGTGTGAAACTATATAAATAGCAGAGGTAAGTGGGGCATACAAAAGGCAATGAAAATTCCCTATTCTTAGCATTGATTCATTTTGTATCAACTTTTAATGAAATGAAATAGGATATATAAAAAAACTTAGGGGTTATAATTTAAAACCAAATATATTAAAAAGTATTTTTAGAAAGTTGAGTATTATTTTATTGTATCGACTTATTTATTACCCATTAATTAAAGCAGACAACTGCTGTCTCTATGTCTGTGTTTCTAATTGTACATAGGCTATGCAGTTTAAGGGAACAGAATTGCATTTCAGGCAGTCTGACATTACATTTAACACTTGCTAGCTTTATATATAGCTATATGAATTTATTAAGTCTCATAATTTCTCCCAGCCTTAGTTTTTTCATTTAAGAATAAAAATAAAAATTTCATAGCAATTGTTACAAAGAATAAATGAGATAAATTATAAAATCTTTAGTCTTTCACTGAAATAGTGCCTTTGAAAATTCACAAACATATCTTTTCCAAAGTTGAGCATTTATTCCAATTAAAATAAAAACAAATTTAATTAAACCATTACTTTTAAACACCTATTTTGTATGATATAATTTATGAAGCACTTTCAGTTATGTTATTTCAATTAATTCTCAAAAACACCCTTGAAATTTCCACTTCATTTTTAAAAGAAATACAGTAACTCACTCAAAGTCACAAACCCATGATGTGGCCTGTTTGAATTTTTTTTTTTTTACGGTTTTTTTTTTTTTTAATTAACTTTTATTAAGCTTCAAGTGAACATTTACAAATCCAATCAGTCTGTCACATGTAAGTTTACATACATCTTACTCCCTTCTCCCACTTGCTCTCCCCCTATTGAGTCAGCCCTTTCAGTCTCTCGTTTCGTGACAATTTTGCCAGCTTCCCTCTCTCTCTATCCTCCCATCCCCCCTCCAGACAAGAGTTGCCAACACACTCTCAAGTGTCCACCTGATATAATTAGCTCACTCTTCATCAGCATCTCTCTCCCCCCCGCTGACCAGTCCCTTTCATGTCTGATGAGTTGTCTTCGGGGATGGTTCCTGTCCTGTGCCAACAGAAGGTCTGGAGAGCATTGCTGCCGGGATTCCTCTAGTCGCAGTCAGACCATTAAGTATGGTCTTTTTATGAGCATTTGGGGTCTGCATCCCACTGATCTCCTGCTCCCTCAGGAGTTCTCTGTTGTGCTCCCTGACAGGGCAGTCATCGATTGTGGCTGGGCACCAACTAGTTCTTCTGGTCTCAGGATGATGTAGGTCTCTGGTTCATGTGGCCCTTTCTGTCTCTTGGGCTCTTAGTTGTCGTGTGACCTTGGTGTTCTTCATTTTCCTTTGCTCCAGGTGGGTTGAGACCAATTGATGCATCTTAGGTGGACGCTTGTTAGCATTTAAGACCCCAGAGGCCACATTTCAAAGTGGGATGCAGAATGTTTTCATAGTAGAATTATTTTGCCTATTGATTTAGAAGTCCCCTCAAACCATGTTCCCCAGACCCCCGCCCCTGCTCCGCTGACCTTTGAAGCATTCATTTTATCCCGGAAACTTCTTTGCTTTTGGTCCAGTCCAATTGAGCTGACCTTCCATGTATTGAGTGTTGTTCCCTTCACCTAAAGCAGTTCTTATCTACTGATTAATCAATAAAAAACCCTCTCCCTCCCTCCCCCCTTCGTAACCACAAAAATATGTGTTATTCTCAGTTTTTACTATTTCTCAAGATCTTATAATAGTGGTCTTATACAATATTTGTCCTTTTGCCTCTGACTAATTTCGCTCAGCATAATGCGTTCCAGGTTCCTCCATGTTATGAAATGTTTCACAGATTCCTCACTGTTCTTTATCGATGTTTAGTATTCCATTGTGTGAATATACCACAATTTATTTACCCATTCATCTGTTGATGGACACCTTGGTTGCTTCCAGCTTTTTGCTATTGTAAACAGAGCTGCAATAAACATGGGTGTGCACATATCTGTTTGTGTTAAGGCTCTTGTATCTCTAGGGTATATTCCGAGGAGTGGGGTTTCTGGGTTGTATGGTAGTTCTATTTCTAACTGTTTAAGATAACGCCAGATAGATTTCCAAAGTGGTTGTACCATTTTACATTCCCACCAGCAGTGTATAAGAGTTCCAATCTCTCCGCAGCCTCTCCAACATTTATTATTTTGTGTTTTTTGGATTAATGCCAGTCTAGTTGGTGTGAGATGGAATCTCATCGTAGTTTTAATTTGCATTTCTCTAATGGCTAATGATCGAGAGCATTTTCTCATGTATCTGTTGGCTGCCTGAATATCTTCTTTAGTGAAATGTGTGTTCATATCCTTTGCCCACTTCTTGATTGGGTGGTTTGTCTTTTTGTGGTTGAGTTTTGACAGAATCATGTAGATTTTAGAGATCAGGCGCTGGTCGGAGATGTCATAGCTGAAAATTCTTTCCCAGTCTGTAGGTGGTCTTTTTACTCTTTTGGTGAAGTCTTTAGATGAGCATAGGTGTTTGATTGTTAGGAGCTCCCAGTTATCGGGTTTCTCTTCATCATTTTTGGTAATCTTTTGTATTCTGTTTATGCCTTGTATTAGGGCTCCTAGGGTTGTCCCTATTTTTTCTTCCATGATCTTTATCATTTTAGTCTTTATGTTTAGGTCTTTGATCCACTTGGAGTTAGTTTTTGTGCATGGTGTGAGGTATGGGTCCTGTTTCATTTTTTTGCAAATGGATATCCAGTTATGCCAGCACCATTTGTTAAAAAGACTATCTTTTCCCCAATTAACTGACACCGGTCCTTTGTCAAATATCAGCTGCTCATACGTGGATGGATTTATATCTGGGTTCTCAATTCTGTTCCATTGGTCTATGTGCCTGTTGTTGTACCAGTACCAGGCTGTTTTGACTACTGTGGCTGTATAATAGGTTCTGAAATCAGGTAGAGTGAGGCCTCCCACTTTCTTCTTCTTTTTCAGTAATGCTTTGCTTATCCGGGGCTTCTTTCCCTTCCATATGAAATTGGTGATTTGTTTCTCTATCCCCTTAAAATATGACATTGGAATTTGGATCGGAAGTGCGTTATATGTATAGATGGCTTTTGGTAGAATAGACATTTTTACTATGTTAAGTCTTCCTATCCATGAGCAAGGTATGTTTTTCCACTTAAGTAGGTCCTTTTGAATTTCTTGTAGTAGAGCTTTGTAGTTTTCTTTGTATAGGTCTTTTACATCCTTGGTAAGATTTATTCCTAAGTATCTTATCTTTTTGGGGGCTACTGTGAATGGTATTGATTTGGCTATTTCCTCTTCTGTGTTCTTTTTGTTGATGTAGAGGAATCCAAGCGATTTTTGTATGTTTATTTTATAACCTGAGACTCTGGCAAACTCTTCTATTAGTTTCAGTAGTTTTCTGGAGGATTCCTTAGGGTTTTCTGTGTATAAGATCATGTCATCTGCAAATAGTGATAACTTTACTTCCTCCTTGCCAATCCAGATACCTTTTATTTCTTTGTCTAGCCTAATTGCCCTGGCTAGGACTTCAAGTACGATGTTGAATAAGAGCGGTGATAAAGGGCATCCTTGTCTGGTTCCCGTTCTCAAGGGAAATGCTTTCAGGTTCTCTCCATTTACAGTGGTAATGGCTGTTGGCTTTGCATAGATGTCCTTTATTATGTTGAGGAATTTTCCTTCAATTCCTATTTTGGTAAGAGTTTTTATCATAAATGGGTGTTGAACTTTGTCAAATGCCTTTTCTGCATCAATTGATAAGATCATGTGGTTTTTATCTTTTGTTTTATTTATGTGATGGATTACATTAATGGTTTTTCTGATATTAAACCAGCCTTGCATACCTGGTATAAATCCCACTTGATCAGGGTGAATTATTTTTTTGATGTGTTGTTTGATTCTATTGGCTAGAATTTTGTTGAGGATTTTTGCATCTATGTTCATGAGGGATATAGGTCTATAATTTTCTTTTTTTGTAATGTCTTTACCTGGTTTTGGTATCAGGGAGATGGTGGCTTCACAGAATGAGTTGGGTAGTATTCCATCATTTTCTATGCTTTGAAATACCTTCAGTAGTAGTGGTGTTAAGTCTTCTCTGAAAGTTTGGTAGAACTCTGCAGTGAAGCCGTCCGGGCCAGGGCTTTTTTTTGTTGGAAGTTTTTTTTTTTTTTTTTTTTTTTTTCTTGATGGCTGCTTGTTAGCATTTAAGACCCCAGACGCCACATTTCCAAGTGGGATGCAGAATGATTTCATAATAGAATTATTTTGCCAATTGACTTAGAATTCCCCGCAAACCATGTTCCCCAGACCCCCGCGCTTGCTCCGCTGAGCTTTGAAGCATTCATTTTATCCCGGAAACTTCTTTGCTTTTGGTCCAGTCCAATTGAGCTGACCTTCCATGTATTGAGTGTTGTCTTTCCCTTCACCTAAAGCAGTTCTTATCTACTGATTAATCAATAAAAAAACCCTCTCCCACCCTCCCTCCCTCCCCCCCTCGTAACCACAAAAGTATGTATTCTTCTCAGGTTTACTATTTCTCAAGATCTTATAATAGTGGTCTTATACAGTATTTGTCCTTTTGCCTCTGACTCATTTCGCTCAGCATAATGCCTTCCAGGTTCCTCCATGTTATGAAATGTTTCAGAGATTCGTCACTGTTCTTTATCGATGCGTAGTATTCCATTGTGTGAATATACCACAATTTATTTACCCATTCATCCGTTGATGGACACCTTGGTTGCTTCCAACTTTTTGCTATTGTAAACAGAGCTGCAATAAACATGGGTGTGCATATATCTGTTTGTATGAAGGCTCTTGTATCTCTAGGGTATATTCCTAGGAGTGGGATTTCTGGGTTGTATGGTAGTTCTATTTCTAACTGTTTAAGATAACGCCAGATAGATTTCCAAAGTGGTTGTACCATTTTACATTCCCACCAGCAGTGTATGAGAGTTCCAATCTCTCCGCAGCCTCTCCAACATTTATTATTTTGTGTTTTTTGGATTAATGCCAGCCTTGCTGGTGTGAAATGGAATCTCATCGTAGTTTTAATTTGCATTTCTCTAATGGCTAATGATCGAGAGCATTTTCTCATGTATCTGTTGGCTGCCTGAATATCTTCTTTAGAGAAATGTGTGTTCATATCCTTTGCCCACTTCTTGATTGGGTTGTTTGTCTTTTTGTGGTTGAGTTTTGACAGAATCATGTAGATTTTAGAGATCAGGCGCTGGTCGGAGATGTCATAGCTGAAAATTCTTTCCCAATCTGTAGGTGGTCTTTTTACTCTTTTGGTGAAGTCTTTAGATGAGCATAGGTGTTTGATTTTTAGGAGCTCCCAGTTATCGGGTTTCTCTTCATCATTTTTGGTAATGTTTTGTATTCTGTTTATACCTTGTATTAGGGCTCCTAGGGTTGTCCCAATTTTTTCTTCCATGATCTTTATCGTTTTAGTCTTTATGTTTAGGTCTTTGATCCACTTGGAGTTAGTTTTTGTGCATGGTGTGAGGTATGGGTCCTGTTTCATTTTTTTGCAAATGGATATCCAGTTATGCCAGCACCATTTGTTAAAAAGGCTGTCTTTTCCCCAGTTAATTGACACTGGTCCTTTGTCAAATATCAGCTGCTCATACGTGGATGGATCTATGTCTGGGTTCTCAATTCTGTTCCATTGGTCTATGTGTCTGTTGTTGTACCAATACCAGGCTGTTTTGACTACTGTGGCTGTATAATAGGTTCTGAAGTCAGGTAAGGTGAGGCCTCCCACTTTCTTCTTCTTTTTCAGTAGTGCTTTGCTTATCCGGGGCTTTTTTCCCTTCCATATGAAATTGGTGATTTGTTTCTCTATCCCCTTAAAATATGACATTGGAATTTGGATCGGAAGTGCGTTAAATGTATAGATGGCTTTTGGTAGAATAGACATTTTTACTATGTTAAGTCTTCCTATCCATGAGCAAGGTATGTTTTTCCACTTAAGTATGTCCTTTTGAATTTCTTGTAGTAGAGCTTTGTAGTTTTCTTTGTATAGGTCTTTTACATCCTTGGTAAGATTTATTCCTAAGTATCTTATCTTCTTGGGGGCTACCGTGAATGGTATTGATTTGGTTATTTCCTCTTCGGTGTTCTTTTTGTTGATGTAGAGGAATCCAAGTGATTTTTGTATGTTTATTTTATAACCTGAGACTCTGCCAAACTCTTCTATTAGTTTCAGTAGTTTTCTGGAGGATTCCTTAGGGTTTTCTGTGTATATAATCATGTCATCTGCAAATAGTGATAACTTTACTTCTTCCTTGCCAATCCGGATACCTTTTATTTCTTTGTCTAGCCTGATTGCCCTGGCTAAGACTTCCAACACGATGTTGAATAAGAGCGGTGATAAAGGGCATCCTTGTCTGGTTCCCGTTCTCAAGGGAAATGCTTTCAGGTTCTCTCCATTTAGAGTGATATTGGCTGTTGGCTTTGCATAGATGCCCTTTATTATGTTGAGGAATTTTCCTTCAATTCCTATTTTGGTAAGAGTTTTTATCATAAATGGGTGTTGGACTTTGTCAAATGCCTTTTCTGCATCAATTGATAAGATCATGTGGTTTTTGTCTTTTGTTTTATTTATGTGATGGATTACATTAATGGTTTTTCTGATATTAAACCAGCCTTGCATACCTGGTATAAATCCCACTTGATCAGGGTGAATTATTTTTTTGATGTGTTGTTGGATTCTATTGGCTAGAATTTTGTTGAGGATTTTTGCATCAATGTTCATGAGGGATATAGGTCTATAATTTTCTTTTTTTGTAATGTCTTTACCTGGTTTTGGTATCAGGGAGATGGTGGCTTCATAGAATGAGTTGGGTAGTATTCCGTCATTTTCTATGCTTTGGAATACCTTTAGTAGTAGTGGTGTTAACTCTTCTCTGAAAATTTGGTAGAACTCTGCAGTGAAGCCGTCCGGGCCAGGACTTTTTTTTGTTGGGAGTTTTTTGATTACCGTTTCAATCTCTTTTTTTGTTATGGGTCTATTTAGTTGTTCTGCTTCTGAATGTGTTAGTTTAGGTAGGTAGTGTTTTTCAAGGAATTCATCCATTTCTTCTAGGTTTTCAAATTTGTTAGAGTACAATTTTTCATAATAATCTGAAATGATTCTTTTAATTTCATTTGGTTCTGTTGTGATGTGGTCCTTCTCATTTCTTATTCGGGTTATTTGTTTCCTTTCCTGTATTTCTTTAGTCAGTCTAGCCAATGGTTTATCAATTTTGTTAATTTTTTCAAAGAACCAGCTTTTGGCTTTGTTAATTCTTTCAATTGTTTTTCTGTTCTCTAATTCATTTAGTTCAGCTCTAATTTTTATTATTTGTTTTCTTCTGGTGCCTGATGGATTCTTTTATTGCTCACTTTCTATTTGTTCAAGTTGTAGGGACAGTTCTCTGATTTTGGCTCTTTCTTCTTTTTGTATGTGTGCATTTATTGATATAAATTGACCTCTGAGCACTGCTTTTGCTGTGTCCCAGAGGTTTTGATAGGAAGTATTTTCATTCTCGTTGCTGTCTATGAATTTCCTTATTCCCTCCTTGATGTCTTCTATAACCCAGTCTTTTTTCAGGAGGGTATTGTTCATTTTCCAAGTATTTGATTTCTTTTCCCTCGTTCTTCTGTTATTGATCTCTAGTTTTATTGCCTTGTGGTCTGAGAAGATGCTTTGTAATATTTTGATGTTTTGGACTCTGCAAAGGTTTGTTTTATGACCTAATATGTGGTCTATTCTAGAGAATGTTCCATGTGCGCTAGAAAAAAAAGTGTATTTTGCAGCAGTTGGGTGGAGAGTTCTGTATAAGTCAATGAGGTCAAGTTGGTTGATTGTTGTAATTAGATCTTCCGTGTCTCTGTTGAGCTTCTTACTGGATGTCCTGTCCTTCTCCGAAAGGGGTGTGTTGAAGTCTCCTACTATAATTGTGGAGGTATCTATCTCGCTTTTCAGTTCTGTTAAAATTTGATTTATATATCTTGCAGCCCTGTCATTGGGTGCGTAAATATTTAATATGGTTATGTCTTCCTGATCAATTGTCCCTTTTATCATTATATAGTGTCCTTCTTTATCCTTTGTGGTGGATTTAAGTCTAAAGTCTATTTTGTCAGAAATTAATATTGCTACTCCTCTTCTTTTTTGCTTATTGTTTGCTTGATATACTTTTTTCCATCCTTTGAGTTTTAGTTTGTTTGTGTCTCTAAGTCTAAGGTGTGTCTCTTGTAGGCAGCATATAGATGGATCGTGTTTCTTTATCCAGTCTGTGACTCTCTGTCTCTTTATTGGTGCATTTAGTCCATTTACATTCAGGGTAATTATAGATAAATAAGTTTTTAGTGCTGTCATTTTGATGCCTTTTTATGTGTGTTGTTGACAATTTCATTTTTCCACATACTTTTTTGTGCTGAGGCGTTTTTCTTAGTAAATTGTGAGATCCTCACTTTCATAGTGTTTGACTTTATGTTAGTTGAGTCGTTACGTTTTTCTTGGTTTTTGTCTTGAGTTATAGAGTTGTTATACCTTTTTGTGGTTACCTCATTATATACCCCTATTTTTCTAAGTAAAAACCTAACTTGTATTGTTCTATATCGCCTTGTATCACTCTCCATATGGCAGTTCAATGCCTCCTGTATTTAGTCCCTCTTTTTGATTATTGTGATCTTTTACCTATTGACTTCCATGATTCCCTGTTATGTGTATTTTTTTTTAATTAATCTTAATTTGTTTGTTTTTGTGATTTCCCTATTTGAGTTGATATCAGGACGTTCTGTTTTGTGACCTTGTGTTGTGCTGATATCTGATATTATTGGTTCTCTGACCAAACAATATCCTTTAGTATTTCTTGTAGCTTTGGTTTGGTTTTTGCAAATTCTCTAAACTTGTGTTTGTCTGTAAATATCTTAATTTCGCCTTCATATTTCAGAGAGAGTTTTGCTGGATATATGATCCTTGGTTGGCAGTTCTTCTCCTTCAGTGTTCTGTATATGTCGTCCCATTCCCTTCTTGCCTGCATGGTTTCTGCTGAGTAGTCAGAACATATTCTTATTGATTCTCCCTTGAAGGAAACCTTTCTTTTCTCTCTGGCTGCTTTTAAAATTTTCTGTTTATCTTTGGTTTTGGTGAGTTTGATGATAATATGTCTTGGTGTTTTTCTTTTTGGATCAATCTTAAATGGGGTTCGATGAGCATCTTGGATAGATATCCTTTCGTCTTTCATGATGTCAGGGAAGTTTTCTGTCAGAAGTTCTTCAACTATTTTCTCTGTGTTTTCTGTCCCCCCTCCCTGTTCTGGGACTCCAATCACCCGCAGGTTATCCTTCTTGATAGAGTCCCACATAATTCTTAGGGTTTCTTCATTTTTTTTAATTCTTTTATCTGATTTTTTTTCAGCTATGTTGGTGTTGATTCCCTGGTCCTCCAGATGTCCCAGTCTGCATTCTAATTGCTCGAGTCTGCTCCTCTGACTTCCTAGTGTGTTGTCTAATTCTGTTATTTTATTGTTAATCTTTTGGATTTCTACATGTTGTCTCTCTATGGATTCTTGCAACTTATTAATTTTTCCAGTATGTTCTTGAATAATCTTTTTGAGTTCTTCAACAGTTTTATCAGTGTGTTCCTTGGCTTTTTCTGCAGATATCCTAATTTCATTTGTGATATCATTAAGCATTCTGTAAATTAGTTTTTTATATTCTGTATCTGATAATTCCAAAATTGTATCTTCATTTGGGAAAGATTTTGATTCTTTTGTTTGGGGAGTTGGAGAAGCTGTCACGGTCTGCTTCTTTAAGTGGTTTGATATGGATTGTTGTCTCCGAGCCATCACTGGGAAACTAGTTTTTCCAGAAAATCCGCTAAAAAAAAACTGCAGTCAGATCCCTATCAGAGTTCTCCCTCTGGCTCAGGCTATTCAGATGTTAATGAAGCCGCCTGCGTGCAGTCCAAATCCCTGTGGGACGGTTCCCCGGCTCGGGTGCTGCTCTTTCTGCTCCAAGATCAGTCACTGCCTCCCGGGGACTTCTCCTAACGGCTGCGTCCCACGCCGCCCGTGGAACCGGCTAGTCCCCCTCCCGGGGTTAGTTCAGGGGGGTGGAGCAGGTCTCTGTGCTTGTGCCGTACCTGACTGGTATGCTGGCTCCAGGCTCTGGAAACAATCGCTGCTTCCCCGTATTAGTTCGTTCTCCGTCTCTAAATCTGTGTTTGTTGTTCAGGGTTCGTAGATTGTTATGTATGTGATCGATTCACTTGTTTTTCCGTGTCTTTGTTGTAAGAGGGATCCGAGGTAGCGTCTGCCTAGTCCGCCATCTTGGCTCCGCCCCCCTGTTGGAAGTTTTTTGATTACCGTTTCAATCTCTTTTTTTGTTATGGGTCTATTTAGTTGTTCTACTTCTGAATGTGTTAGTTTAGGTAGGTAGTGTTTTTCCAAGAATTCATCCATTTCTTCTAGGTTTTCAAATTTGTTAGAGTACAATTTTCCTAGTAATCTGAAATGATTCTTTTAATTTCATTTGCTTCTGTTGTGATGTGGTCCTTCTCGTTTCTTATTCGGGTTATTTGTTTCCTTTCCTGTATTTCTTTAGTCAGTCTAGCCAATGGTTTATCAATTTTGTTAATTTTTTCGAAGAACCAGCTATTGGCTTTGTTAATTCTTTCAATTGTTTTTCTGTTCTCTAATTCATTTAGTTCAGCTCTAATTTTTATTATTTGTTTTCTTCTGGTGCCTGATGGGTTCTTTTGTTGCTCACTTTCTATTTGCTCAAGTTGTCGGGACAGTTCTCTGATTTTGGCTCTTTCTTCTTTTTGTATATGTGCATTTATCGATATAAATTGGCCTCTGAGCACTGCTTTTGCTGTGTCCCAGAGGTTTTGATAGGAAGTATTTTCATTCTCGTTGCTTTCTATGAATTTCCTTATTCCCTCCTTGATATCTTCTATAACCCAGTCTTTTTTCAGGAGGGTATTGTTCATTTTCCAAGTATTTGATTTCTTTTCCCTAGTTTCTCTGTTATTGATTTCTAGTTTCATTGCCTTGTGGTCTGAGAAGATGCTTTGTAATATTTCGATATTTTGGACTCTGCAAAGGTTTGTTTTATGACCTAATATGTGGTCTATTCTAGAGAATGTTCCATGTGCGCTAGAAAAAAAAGTATACTTTGCAGCAGTTGGGTGGAGAGTTCTGTATAAGTCAATGAGGTCAAGTTGGTTGATTGTTGTAAGTAGGTCTTCCATGTCTCTATTGAGCTTCTTACTGGATGTCCTGTCCTTCTCCGAAAGTGGTGTGTTGAAGTCTCCTACTATAATTGTGGAGGTGTCTATCTCACTTTTCAATTCTGTTAAAATTTGATTTATGTATCTTGCAGCCCTGTCATTGGGTGCATAAATATTTAATATGGTTATGTCTTCCTGATCAATTGTCCCTTTTATCATTATATAGTGTCCTTCTTTATCCTTTGTGGTGGATTTAAGTCTAAAGTCTATTTTGTCAGAAATTAATATTGCTACTCCTCTTCTTTTTTGCTTATTGTTTGCTTGATATATTTTTTTCCATCGTTTGAGTTTTAGTTTGTTTGTGTATCTAAGTCTAAGGTGTGTCTCTTGTAGGCAGCATATAGATGGATTCTTTCTTTATCCAGTCCGTGACTCTCTGTCTCTTTATTGGTGCATTTAGTCCATTTACTTTCAGCGTAATTATAGATAAATAAGTTTTTAGTGCTGTCATTTTGATGCCTTTTCATGTGTGTTGTTGGCCATTTCATTTTTCCACATACTTTTTTGTGCTGAGTCGTTTTTCTTAGTAAATTGTGAGATCCTCATTTTCATAGTGTTTGACTTTATGTTAGTTGAGTCATTACGTTTTTCTTGGCTTTTATCTTGAGTTATGGAGTTGATATTCCTTTTTGCGGTTACCTTATTATTTACCCCTATTTTTCTAAGTAAAAACCTAACTTGTATCCTTCTATATCGCCTTGTATCACTCTCCATATGGCAGTTCAATGCCTCCTGTATTTAGTCCCTCTTTTTGATTATTGTGATCTTTTACCTATTGACTTCCATGATTCCCTGTTATGTGTATTATTTTATTTATTTTTTAAATTAGTCTTAATTTGTTTGTTTTTGTGATTTCCCTATCCTAATTGATATTAGGACGTTCTGTTTTGTGACCTTGTATTGTGCTGGTACCTGATATTATTGGTTTTCTGACCAAACAATCTCCTTTAGCATTTCTGGTAGCTTTGGTTTGGTTTTTGCAAATTCTCTAAACTTGTGTTTATCTGTAAATATCTTAATTTCGCCTTCATATTTCAGACAGAGTTTTGCTGGATATATGATCCTTGGCTGGCAGTTTTTCTCCTTCAGTGCTCTGTATATGTCGTCCCATTCCCTTCTTGCCTGCATGGTTTCTGCTGAGTAGTCTGAACTTATTCTTATTGATTCTCCCTTGTAGGAGACCTTTTTTTTATCCCTGGCTGCTTTTGAAATTTTCTGTTTATCTTTGGTTTTGGCAAGTTTGATGATAATATGTCTTGGTGTTTTTCTTTTTGGATCAATCTTAAATGGGGTTCGATGAGCATCTTGGATAGATATCCTTTCGTCTTTCATGATGTCAGGGAAGTTTTGTGTCAGGAGTTCTTCAACTATTTTCTCTGTGTTTTCTGTCCCCCCTCCCTGTTCTGGGACTGCAATCACTCGCAAGTTATCCTTCTTGATAGAGTCCCACATGATTCTTAGGGTTCCTTCATTTTTTTAAATTCTTTTACCTGATTTTTTTTCAGCTATATTGGTGTTGATTCCCTGGTCCTCCAGATGTCCCAGTCTGCATTCTAATTGCTCGAGTCTGCTCCTCTGACTTCCTATTGCGTTGTCTAATTCTGTAATTTTATTGTTAATCTTTTGGATTTCTACATGCTGTCTCTCTATGGATTCTTGCAACTTACTAATTTTTCCACTATGTTCTTGAATAATCTTTTTGAGTTCTTCTACAGTTTTATCAGTGTGTTCCTTGGCTTTTTTTGCAGTTTGCCTTATTTCATTTGTGATGTCTTGAAGCATTCTGTAAATTAGTTTTTTTATATTCTGTATCTGATAATTCCAGGATTGTATCTTCCTTTGGGAAAGATTTTGATTCTTTTGTTTGGGGGGTTGGAGAAGCTGTCATGGTCTGCTTCTTTAAGTGGTTTGATATGGATTGTTGTCTCTGAGCCATCACTGGGAAACTAGCTTTTCCAGAAAATCCGCTAAAAAAATGCAGTCAGATCCCTATCAGAGTTCTCCCTCTGGCTCAGGGTATTAGGATGTTAATGGAGCCGCCTGGGGAGGGTGGGGGAGGGATCAGAGAGCTAGGAGAGTAGCACCTCAGAATATAGCCAGAGTTGCTTGTCTTGCTTGGAATGACTATTATATCTGAGATTTCCACGGGGCGCGTCGCCTATGTGTGCTGGCTGTGTGGAGATTGCCCCCAGGGGGTCTGGCCTGCTGGAGTCACAGTCAGATCCTCCGCTATCAGCCCCACCCCCAACATTAAGGCCCCCCTACTAGGACGGTGCACTCCCGACTCCAAAATCAGAAGCTGCCTCCCGGGGACTCCCCGTCCCGCCAGCCGCATCGCCGCACCGCCTCTGAGAACCAGCTGGGCCCCCCCTGGGGTCAGCTCAGGAGAGCGGAGCAGCTCCCCGCGCCTGCGCTGCGACTGCGCATCCCGGCTGAGACGCCGCTGTCCGCGCTCCAAGACCAGCCACTGCCTCCCGGGGACTTCTCCCACGGGCTGCGCCGCCACGCCGCCCGCGCCAACCGGCTGGGCCCCCCCGGGGTCAATTCAGGGGGATGGAGCTGCTCCCCGTGCTCACGCCACACGCGCACTCTGCCAAAATCCTGGCGGGACGGCTCCCCGGCTGGAATGCTGCTCTCCCCACTCCAAGACCAGTCACTGCCTCCCGGGGACTTCTCCCACCGGCTGCGCCGCCACGCAGCCTGCGCGAAGAGGCTGGGCCCCCTCCCGGAATGAATTCGGGGGCTGGGGCTGGGCCCCTTGTCTGTGCCGTCTGCCCCCCTGGGCTCTGCCCCAAATCGGGCTCCGAAGGTCACCTGACTGGTACGCTGGCTCCAGGCTCTGAAAACAATCGCTGCCTCCCCGTATTTGTTCGTTCTCCGTCTCTAAATCTGTTTTTGTTGTTCAGAGTTCGTAGATTGTTATGTATGTGATCGATTCACTTGTTTTTCCGAGTCTTTGTTGCAAGAGGGATCCGCGGTAGCGTCCACCTAGTCTGCCATCTTGGCCCCGCCTCCCTGTTTGAATTTTTAATGCACATCTATCTATCCACAAAGCCCATATATTTTCTAGGATAATAAATTGAGCTTATAATACCAAAAATTGAAAATTAATATTGTTTTGATACTATAAATTTATGAGTAATTATTTCCTTTTCTTGTTTCCCTGGGAGGGAAGTGGTTAAGAGCTATGGCTGCTAACCAAAAGATTGGCAGTTCAAATCCACAGCCACTCCTTGGAAGCCCTATGGGGCAGTTCTACTCTGTCTTGTAGGGTCGTTATGAGTCGGAATTGACTTGATGGCAATGGGTATCTTGTTTCTGTGTGAAATGGTCTGTTATATTATAGGTGGCAAATTAATGAACTGAAAGTGTGAGGTTACAAGTTGATATCCTCCATAAACTCTTACATGTATGAATGTTATTGTTTCTGAAGTTATTATTAAATGTGACTTTGGGATGTCTATTTACCTTTAATTTGTTTCTATATACACTGGTATAAAATCTGAGAGTTGAACCTGCCCATCTTTATTGAAATGAAGAAATATAAATTATTCAACTTTTTCCAGGGAAACAATAAAATTTCTATGAAAAATGGTAAAAAAAAATTTTTTTTCTAATAAAACAATTCTGCCAGCAAGCCAATGCCATCCTCTGTGGAGACTTTGTTTCATTCGGGAAGAAGAAAGGTCTCAGATGAGCCCCGTGTTATTCAAAGCCAAGAATGATTGAGCAGTGCCAAATGTATATTTTAGTGTAATTATGAAGCTACGTTGAATGTTGCTCACAACACTATATTAGACTCTTTTCCTTTTTCTAATGTATTAGCTTAAACACTAAACAAATCTTTAAATTCAGTAACGTAAAAAGAAACAGGGTGACATGGTCAGTAAAGCAAATTGCTTTGGAGATTCGCTCTGTCCTTGTTTTTCTAATGGCCTTTAATGAGACTTAACTAAAGAAGAGAGAACTGAGTGAACATGGAGGAAGATGAAAAAAAGTAGGCTTTCAAAGTCATTAAGTCACCAACTGGCATTCCCTCCCAGTGTAACATAAAGCACTAAAAAAAAAAAAAGAAACACCAGAAAAGAAGTGGAACCAGTCAAAAGTTCATCTTAGTTTGTCACAGGTATATTCTTCGATCTTCAAATCTAACTTGACCTTTAAAATAAAGTTCCTTTCTTATTTTGTGCATTAAAGAAATTGTCTTCAGTATTCAAAGGGAGATTGTTAGTACCTACTTGAAGGTAAGGATTTTGGAAGAGCAGAATCTAGGAGTGCTTTGAGAACGAAGGCCCTGAAAATCCTTTCCAGTCATTTTACTTAACCAGTGTTAGAGATTACTGTTAATTTGCATTTTGAATGATTCACAGAGTCTGTCTCAGGGGTCCTTTGAAGGTAATTAAGAATCCATTTTGAAGACATGGATGGAAAGAAATGTAAAGCTTGGTAACATGACCCATGTTCAGCCAGGGAAAAATAGGGATCTGCACTCAGCAGTACAAAGCTGAAATGTTGAGTTAAATCTTGAAGATGTCCTTCACTACCCTGAGTACATCCTTGGGATGACTTAAGACTCTACAAATCATATGACCTTGTGGGACATTGAAGTTTATTTCTCTCTAAGGATTATGAATGGTGAAGATTTTTATCAGCTTATTTGATGTTGGTAAATAAATATAATTCATTGGATTTCCATAAACATTTTTGCATAAAAGTTTGAGGTACTGCCACTAATCTTATAGTATTGGATCATGTCCTGCTAGAATTTCTTTTTGTTAGGCTTTTTTTTTAATAGTCCTTGCAGACTGGGTATAGATGTGTTAATTCTTTGTGATGCTCAAGTATACTATCTCTTCATACATTTCTTCACAACTCTTTGTACACTTCTTCAGAGCTTTAATCAATCTCCAGAATGAGTAAGTCATGGTACCATTATTCAGAAAAATGCTAAAATTAAGAGGAAAAACACATACTTTTTTTTTTAAGTTTTGTACATTCAAAAATACTGTGCAATGTTATGTTACTCACTGTATAATAATAATAATTATAAAACAGTAGTAATAATAACCTTTGGTCACCAAAGCCAGTAAGCTATTGAAGGAACTTGAGATTGAAATAAAAGATTTTCTATTTGATGAGGATGCCCTTTGAAACTTTAAGTTGTTATGAAAAACTAGTGATTTAATGAACAGTGACCTCTGAAAAAAGGAAGAATGATGTCACTGAACTAACAGAGTGAATTGAGAGGATGGATTGTAAAGTAATTTAAAAACAGCTTATCCTACATCCTTACTCCCTACCCAGGGCCCTGCCTGGTCTCTCCTAAATCCTCACTCCCTACACAGGGCCCTGCCTGGTCTCTCCTACCTCCTCACTCCTTACACAGGTCTCTGCTTATTCTCTCCCACCTCCTCACTCCCTACACAAGGCCCTACCTGGTCTCTCCCACCTCCTCACTCCCTGCACAGGGCCCTGCCAGGTCTCTCCCACATCCTTACTCCACACAGAGGGACCTGCCTGATCTCTGGCCTCCCCACTGCCTACACAGGGCCCTGCCTGGTCTCTCTCACATCCTCACTCCCTATGAAGGTCTCCGAATGCTTCTCCCACCTCTTCACTCCCTGCACAGGGCCCTGCCTGCTGTCTTCCATCTTCTCACTCCCTACACAGGTTTCTGCCTATTCTCTCCCACCTACTCACTCCCTACCCAGGGCCCAGCCTGGTCTCTCCCACCCCCACACTCCCTACACAGGGCCCAGCCTGGTCTCTCCCACCTCCTCACTCCCTATACAGGTCTCTGCCTGGTTCTCCACCTCTTCACTCCCTACACAAGGCCCTGTCTGTTGTCTTCCCTCTTCTAACTCTATACACAGGTTTCTGCCTGTTCTCTCCCACCTCCTCACTCCCTACACAGGTGTCTGCCTGTTCTCTCCCGCCTCCTCACTCCATACACAGGGCCCTGATGGTCTCTTGCACCTGCTCAATCCCTTAACAGGGCACTGCCTAGTCTCTACACCTCCTTACTCCCTGTACAGGGCCCTGCCTGGTCTCTCCCACATCCTCATTCCCTACACAGAGCCCTACCTGGTCTCTCCCAACTCCTCATTCCCAATTCAGGTCTCTGAATGGTTCTCCCACCTCTTCACTCCCTACACAGGGTCCCTGCCTGCTGTTTTCTATCTTCTCACTCCCTACACAAGTTTCTGCCTATTCTCTCTCACCCCCTCACTTGCTAAACAGAGTCCTGCCTGTTCTTTCCCACCTACTGACTCTGTACACAGGTCTCTGCCTGGTCCCTTCCAACTCCTCACTCCCTAGACAGGGCCCTGCCTGGTCTCTGCCATCTCCTCACTCCCTACACAGGGCCCTGCCTGGTCTCTCCGAACACCTCATTCCCTACAAAGGGCCGTGCCTGGAATCTCCCGTCTCCTCACATCCTACACAGGGTCCTGCCTAGTCTCTCCCACCTCCTCACTCCCTATGCAGGACTCTGCCTGGTTCTCCCACCTCTTTGCTCCCTACACAGGGCCCTGCCTGGTCTCTCCTACCTCCTCACTCCCTACACAGTTCTCTGCCTGTTCTCTCCCACCTCCTCATTCCCTGCACAGGGCCCTGCCTGGTCTCTCCCACATCCTTACTCAATACAAAGGGACTTGCCTGATCTCTGGCCTCCTCACTCCCTACACAGAACCCTGACTGGTCTCTCCCAACTCCTCACTCCCTATTCAGGTCTCTGAATGGTTCTCCCACCTCCTCACTCCCAACACAGGGCCAGGCCTGGTCTCTCTCACATCCTGACTAACTACACAGGGCCCTGCCGGGTCTCTCCCACCTCCTCCTTCCCTGCACAAGTCCCTGCATGGTTTCTTCCACCTCCTCACTCCCTACACAGAGCCCCACCTGGTCTTTTCCAGCTCTTCACTCCTTACACAGCTCTCTGCCTGGTCTCTCCTGCCTCCTCACTCCCTACACAGGGCCCTGCCTTGGCTCTCCCACCATCTCACTCAATTTACAGGGCCCTGCCTGGTGTCTCCCACCTCCTCACTACCTACACAGGTCTCTGCCTGGTCTCTCCCAGGTCCTCACTCCCTTGACAGAGCCCTGCCTTGTCTCTCCCACCACCTCATTCACTTTACAGGGCCCTACCTGGTCTGTCCCATCTCCTCAATCCCTACACAGGGCCCTGCCTGGTCTCTACCAACTCCTCACTCCCTACACCAGGCTCTTCCTCTTCTCTCCCACCTCCTCAGTCCCTACACAGGTCTCTGGCTGGTCTCTCCCACGTCCTCACTCCCTACACAGGTGTCTGCCTGGTCTCTCCCACCTCCTCACTACCTACTCAGGGCCCTGCCTGTTCTTTCCCACCTCCTCCATTCCTGTAAAGGTCTCTGCCTGGTCTGGCCCACCTCCTTACTCCCTACACAGTTCTCTGCCTGTTCTCTTCCACATCCTCACTCCCTACACAGGGCCCTTCCTGGTCCCTCTCACCTCCTCACTTCCTACACCTGTCCCTGCCTGGTCTCTTCCATCTCCTCACTCCCTACTCAGGGCCATGCCTGGTATCTCCCACCTCCTCACTCCCTAAACAGGGCCCTGCCTGGTCTCACCCACCTCCTCAATCCCTACAAAGGTCTGTCTGGTCTCTCAGCTCTTCACTCCCTACACACGTTTCTGTCTGTTTTGTCCCACCATCTTACTCCCTTTACAGTGCCCTGCCTGGTCTCTCACTCCCTATACAGGGCCCAGCCTAGTCCCTCCCACCTTCTCACTCCCTACTCAGGTTAGGGTTTGGGTTAGGGTTTAGGGTTTAGGGTTATGTTTAGGGTTCGGGTTTAGCGGCTAAAGTTAGGTTTTAGGGTTTAGGGTTAGGGTTAGGATTAGGTTCTAGGGTTTAGGGTTAGGGTTTAGGGTTAGGGATTAGGGTTAGGGTTAAGGTTAGGGCTACGGGTTAGGGCTGGGGGTTAGGGTTTAGTGTTTAGTATTAGAGTTTAGGGTCAGGGTCAGTGTTTAGTGTCAGGGTCAGGGTTTAGGGTCAGGGTTAGGGTCATGGTCAGGGTTAGGGTCATTGTCAGGGTTTAGGGTCATAGTCAGGGTTTAGGTTCAGGGTCAGGGTTGTGGGTTAGTGTCAGGGTTAGGTTTAGGGTTTGTTTTCAGGGTTAGGGTTTAGGGTTAGTGTTAGGGGTAAGGTTAGGGCTACAGGTTAGGTCTAGGGGTTAGAATTTAGTGTTTAGTGTTAGAGTTTAGGGTCAGGGTCAGGGTCAGTGTTTACTGTCAGGGTCAGGCTTTACGGTCAGGGTTAGGGTAAAGGGTTAGGGTCATGGTTAGGATTTAGGGTCATTTTCAGGGTTCAGTGTCAGGGTCAGGGTTAGGGGTTAGGGTCCGGATTAGGTTTAGTGTTTGGGTTTAGGGTTAGGGTTTAAGGTCTAGGGTTAGGGTTAGGGTTAGGGGTTAGGGTTAGGTCTAGGGTTAGGGTTAGGGCTAGGGCTAGGGCTATGGTTTGGTGTTAGGGCTAGGGCTAGGGCTAGGGTTTTAGGGCTAGGATTTAGGGTTAGGGTTAGGGATTAGGGTTTCGGGTTTAGGGTTAGGCTTAGGCTTAGGGTTAGGGTTTATGATTAGTGTTACAGTTAGTGTTACGGTTAGGGTTAGGGTTTAGGGTTTGGGGTTAGTGTTAGGGGTTAGTGTTAGTGTTAGGGTTAGGGTACAGGGTTAGGGTTAGATATCAGGGTTTGGGTTAGGTTTTAGGATTCGGGTTCGGGTTCGGGTTCGGGTTAGGGTTAGGGTTAGGGTTAGGGTTACTGCTAGTGTTCGGGCTAAGGCTAGGCCTAGGGCTAGGATTTGGGCTAAGGCTTTGGGCTAGGGTTAGTTATAGGGTTCGGGTTTAGGGTTTGGGGTAGGGTTTGGGTTAGGGTTTTGGGTAAGGGTTATGGTTAGGTTCAGGGCTATTGTAAGGGTTAGATTTAGGGTTACAGGTGGACTAGCGTTATGGTTAGAGTTAGGTTTAAGGTTAGTTGTTGGGTTCTGTTTAGGTTTAGGGTTAAGGTTAGGGTTAGGGTTTGGATGAAGTTTAATATAGGGTGAGGGTAGTTTTTAGGGTTAGAGCTAGAGTTTGGTTTGTGTTCAGGTTAGTGTTAAGGTTAGGTTTAGGGTCTGGATTAGGGTTAGGGGTTATCTTTGGGGTTAGGGTTAGCTTTAGGTTTAGGGTTAGTGTGAAGTTTAGGTTAAGGGTGAGGTTTAGGGTTAGGGTTAGGATTAGGGTAAGAGTGGGGGTTTGTTTCAGAGGTATTGTAAGGGTTAGGTTTAGGGTATTACAGGTGGGCCAAGGTTAAGGTTAGGGTTAGGTTTAGGGATAGGGTTAGGGTTAAAGTTAGGGTGAGCTTTAGGTTAGGGATAGGGTGAAGTCTAAGATAGGGTGAGGGTTAGGGTTAGGGTTATGGCTAAGGTTTGGGTTCATTTTCAGGTTAGTGTTGGTTATGTTTAGGGTTAGGGTTAAGTTTACGGGTTCTGTTTAGTTTTAGGGTTAGGGTTAGATTTTAGGTTGGGGTTTGTTTAGTGTTACGGTTAGGGTTAGGGTCACAGTTTGTGTTAGGCATTGTGGTTGGGGTGAGGGTTAGGTTTAGGGTTAGGTTTGGGTAGGGTTAGGATTATGGTTATGGTAAAAAATAAATAAATAAATAATTTTTTTTTTTAAGGTGTTAGGGGTTAGAGGTGTAGTTTAGGGTTAGAGTTTGGGTGAGGGTTCCGGTTAGGCATTGTGGTTCTGGTCATGGTTAGCTTTGGTTTAGGGTTAGGGTTAGGTTTATGATTAGATTTCGGGTTAGTGTTAGAGTTATGGTTAGGCTTTGGTGTTAGGGGTTACGGTTTGGGTTAGGGTTAGGGTTATCGTTAGTGCTTAGGGGTTTAGGTTAGTGTTAGGGTTAGGGATAGCATTAGGGTTAGGGTTGGGGAATGCGGTTAGCGGTGAGGGTTACGGTTAGTTTTACAGTTAAGGTGAGGATTTAGGGTAAGTGTTATGGTTAGGGTTAGAGTTAGGGTTAGGTTTAGGGTTAGGGTTAGGCGTAGGGTGAGATTTAGGTTTAGGTTCAGGTTTAGAATTAGAGTTAGTGTTCTATTTAGGATCAAGGTTAGAGTTAGGTTTAGGGTTAGGATTAGGTGTAGGTTTAGGATTAGGTTTAGAGTGTTTTTAGTTAGGTTCAGGCCTATTGTAAGGCTTAGGTTTAGGGTTACAGGTGAAGTTGCATTATGGTTAGAGTTTGGTTTAAGGTTAGGGTTTGGGTTAGGTTTAGGTTTAGGATTAAGGTTAGGGTTAGGGTTTGGATGAAGTTTAGGATGGGGTGAGGGTTATTTTTAGGGTTAGGGCTAGAGTTTGAGTTTGTATTTAGGTTAGTGTTAAGGTTAGCTTTAGGGTTCGGGTTAGGGGTTGCATTTAGGGTTAAGGTTAGGTTTAGGTTTAGGGTTTGAGTGATGTTTTAGTTAAGGGTGAGGGTTAGAATAAGGGTTAGGATTACGGTGAGGATTATACTTAGTGTTAGAGTTGAGCTTTATGGTGTTAGGATTCGGTTTATGGTTAGGGTAGGGTTAAGTTTAGGATTGATGTTAGGGTTAGGGTTAGATTCGGGTTACCGTTCGTGTTAGCTTAGGGTTAGGGATAAGTTTAGGGATAGCATTAGGTTTAGGGTTAGGGATGCGGTTAGAGGTTAGGGTGAGCGTTAGGGTTAGGTTTACAGTTAAGGTGTGGGTTTAGGGTAAATGTTATGGTTATGGTTAGGATTAGAGTTAGGGTTAGGGTTAGGGTTAGGGTGAAGTTTCAGTTATTTGTGAGGGTTAGGGTAAGTGTTAGGGTTAAGGTTAGAGTTAGGGTTAAGATTAGTGTTAGGGTTAAGTTTAGGGATACGGTTAGGGTAGGGGTAAGGTTAGGGTTATGGCTACGTTTACTTTAAACTGTAGGGCTAGGTTAGGGTTAGGTTAGGTTTAGAGTTAGAGTTAGGTTGAAGTTTAAGTTAAGGGTGAGGGTTGAGCTTAGGGTTAGTTTTAGGGGTTAGGGTTAGGGTTAAGTTTAGGATTAAGTTTATGGTTAAGGTTAGGTTTAGAGTTAGGGTTTGGGTAAGTGTTAGGGTTAAGTCATGTTTAGGTTTAGGGCTAGGTTAAGGTTAGAGATAGAGTTAGTTGAAGGGTTGGGGTTAGGTTTAGATGTTAGGGTTAGGGTTAGTGCTAGGTTTCCATTTAAGCTGAGTGTGTTGTGTAAATTTTAGGGTTAGGATTAGGGTTAGAGTTAGAGTTAGGGTCAGGGTTAGGGTTAAGTTTAGGGTTAGGGTTAGGTTATGGTTAGGAATAGGGTTATGGTCAGGGTTAGGGGGAGATTTAGTGTTATGTTTAGTTTTAGGGTTAGGGTTAGGGTGAAGTTTATGTTAAGCGTGACGGTTAGGGATAGGGGTTAGGGTTCAGGTCAGGGTCAGGATTAGGGTTAGGTTTACGTTTAGTGTTAGTGTTAGTTTTGCTTAGGGTTAGGGTTTGAATGAAGTTTGGGTAGGTTTAGGGTTATGGTTAGGGTGACTTTTTGGTTAAGGGTGAGGGTTAGGTTTAGGGATAGGGTTAGAGTCAGGGTTAGTGGTTAGGGTTAGGTTTAGGGTTAAGATTAGGTTTAGGCTAAGGATTAGGGTTAGAGTTAGGGTTAGGAGTTAGTGTTTCAGTTAGGTTTAGGGTAGGGTTATATTTAGGGTTAAGTTTAGGGTTAGGGTATGAGTTAGAGTTACATTTACAGTTAAGGTGAGGGTTTTGGGTAAGTGTTACGGTTAGGGTTAGGGTTAGGGTTAGGTTTAATGTTAAGGTTAGAGTTAGGTTTAGGGCTAGGGTTAGAGTTAGAGTTAGGGTTAGGCATTAGTTAGGGCTTAAGTTTATGGTAGGGTTAAAGTTAGAGCTAAGGATAGGTTAGGGTTTGGGCAGGGTTAGGATTAGGTTTAGGGTGAGGATTAGGATCAGATTTATTGTAAGTGTTAGGTTTAGGGTTACAAGTGGGCCAAGGTTAAGGTGAGGGTTAGGTTTAGCGGTAGGGTTAGGGTTAAAGTTAGGGTTAACTTTAGGTTAGGGATAGGGTGAAGTTTAACATAGGGTGAGGGTTAGGGTTATGGCTAAGGTTTGGGTTTGTTTTCAGGTTAGTGTTAAGGTTATGTTTAGGGTTAGGGTTAAGTTTAGGGGTTGTGTTGAGTTTTAGTGTTAGGGTTAGATTTTAGGTTAGTGTTTAGTGTTATGGTTAGGGTTAGGGTTAGGGTTGTGTTAGGCGTTGTGGTTTGGGTGAGGGTTAGGTTTAGGGTTAGGGTTAAGCTCAGTGTTACGGTTAGGGTTGACCTTAGGGTTTGTGTTAGGCGTTGTGGTTGGGGTGAGGGTTAGGTTTAGGGTTAGGGTTGGGTAGGGTTACGATTATGTTTATGGTAAGGTTTTAGGGTTTAGAGGTGTTTTTTTTTAGGGTTAGGGTTTGGGTGAGGGTTCCGGTTAGGCATTGTGGTTAGGTTTGGTTTAAGCTTAGGTTTATGATTAGGTTTAGGGTTAGTGTTAGAGTTAGGGTGAGAGTTAGGGTCAAGGTTTGGGTTAGGCTTTGGTGTTAGGCATTAGGGTGTGGGTTAGGGTTAGGGTTATCGTTAGGGCTTAGGGGTTTAGGTTAGTGTTAGGGTTAGAGTTAAGGATAGCATTAGGGTTAGGGTTGGTGGATACAGTTAGGGTTAGGGTGAGGGTTACGGTTAGTTTTACAGTTAAGGTGAGGGTTTAGGGTAAGTGTCATGAATAGAGTTAGAGTTAGAGTTAGGGTTAGATTTAGGGTTAGGGTTAGGTGTAGAGTAATATTTAGTTTTAGGTTCTGGTTTAGGCTTAGAGTTATTGTTCTATTTAGGGTTAAGGTTAGAGTTACGGTTTGCTTTAGGATTAAGTCTAGGATTAGGATTAGTTTTAGGGTTAGGTTCAGGGCTATTGTTAGGCTTAGGTTTAGGGTTACAGGTCGACTAGCATTCTGGTTAGAGTTATGTTTAAGGTTAGGGTTTGGGTTAGGTTTAGGTTTAGGGTTAAGGTTAGGGTTAGGGTTCGGATGAAGTTTAGCATGGGGTGAGGGTTATTTTTAGGGATAGGGCTAGAGTTTGAGGCTGTATTTAGGTTAGTGTTAAGGTTAGGTTTAGGGTTCGGGTTAGGGTTAGGGGTTACGTTTAGGGTTCGAGTTAGGGTTAGGGGTTACGTTTAGGGTTAAGGTTAGGTTTAGGTTTAGAGTTAGAGTGAAGTTTAGGTTAAGGGTGAGGTTTAGGATAAGGGTTAGGATTACGGTAAGGATTATACTTAGTGTTAGAGTTGAGCTTTATGGTGTTAGGGTTAGGTTTATGTTTAGGGTAGGGTTAAGTTTAGGGTTAATATTCGGTTTAGGGTTAGATTAGGGTTACTGTTCGTGTTAGGGTTAGGGATAGGGATAAGTTTAGGGATAGCATTGGGTTTAGGGTTGGGGATACGGTTAGGGGTTAGGGTGAGGTTTAGTGTTAGGTTTACAGTTCAGGTGAGGGTTTAGGGTGAGTGTTATGGTTAGGGTTAGAGTTAGAGTTAGGGTTAGGGTTAGGGTGAAGTTTCAGTTAATAGTGAGGGTTAGGGTAAGTGTTAGGGTTAAGGTAAGAGTTTTGGTTAAGATTAGTGTTAGGGTTAAGTTTAGGGTTAGGGTTAGGCTAGGGATATGTTTAGCGTTAAGGCTAGGTTTACAGTAAAGGGTAGGGCTACGTTAGGGTTAGGGTTAGGTTTAGAGTTGGAGTTATTGCTAGGTTTTAGGGTTAGGGTTAGGGTCAGGTTTAGAGTTATTGTTAGGGTTAGGGTTAGGGTAGAGTTAAGGTTAGGTTTAAGTTTAGGGTTAGGGTAGAGTTAAGGTTAGGTTTAAGTTTAGGGTTAGTGTAAGAGTTATTTTTAGGTCAGGGTTAGGATTAGGATTCAGGGATAGGGTTTGGTTTAGTTAAAGGGTTAGGGGTTCGTGTGAGGGTTAGTGTTAGGTGTACTGTTAAGCTGATGTTTTAGGGTGTTACTGTTAGGGTCAGGGGTAGAGTTAGGGTTAGAGTTAGGTTTAGGTTTAGGGCTAGAGTGAGGGGATAGTTTAGGGTTAGGTTTAGTTTTAGGGTTAGCCTTAGTTTTAGGGTGAAGGTTAGGTTAAGATGAGCATTAGGGTAAGTATTAAAGTTAGGTGTTTGGGTTAAGGTTAGGATCAGGTTAGGGTTAGGTTTAGGGTTAGGGTTAGTGTCAGTGTTACGGTTAGGTTTAGGTGTTTGGGTTAATATTAGGGTCAGGTTTAGGGTTAGCTTTAAGGATAGGTTTAGGGTGAAGTCTAAGTTAAGGTTGAGGGTTGAGCTTAGGGTTAGAGTTAGGGGTTGGGGTAAGGGGAGATTTAGTATTATGTTTAGGGTTTTTTTAGGTTTAGGGTTAGGGTGACGTTTATGTTAAGCGTGAGGGTTAGGTTTAGGGTTTAGGGTTCAGGTTAGGGTCAGGGTTAGGTTTAGGCTTAGGATTCAGGTTAGGTTTAGGTTTAGGGTTAGTTTTAGCTTTGGTTAGGGTTAGGGTTTGAGTGAAGTTTGGGTAGGTTTCGGGTTATGGTTTGGGTAAAATTTTGGTTAAGGAAGAGGGTTCTGTTTAGGGTTAGCATTAGGGTTAGTGCTTAGGGTTAGTTTTAGGGTTAAGATTAGGTTTAGGCTAAGGATTAGGGTTAGAGTTAGAGTTAGGGGTTAGTGTTTTGGTTAGGTTTAAGGCAGGGTTATATTTAGGGTTAAGTTTAGGGTTAGAGTATGAGTTAGAGTTACATTTACAGTTAAGGTGAGGGTTTTGGGTAAGTGTTATGGTTAGGGTTAGGGTTAGGTTAAGGGTTAGGGTTAGGGCTAGGTTTAGGGCTAGAGTTAGTGTTAGGCGTTAGGGTAGGGCTTAAGTTTATGGTAGGGTTAAAGTTAGGGTTAAGGATAGGTTAGGGTTCGGGTTAGGATTAGGATTAGGTTTAGGGTGAGGGTTAGGGTCAGAGTTATTGTAAGGGTTAGGTTTAGGGTTACAAGTGGGCCAAGGTTAAGTTTAGGGTTAGGTTTAGGTGTAGGGTTATTGTTAAAGTTAGGGTTAGCTTTAGGTTAGCGATAGGGTGACTTTTAAGATAGGGTGAGTGTTAGGGTTAGGGTTATGGCTAAGGTTTCGTTAGTTTTTAGGTTAGTGTTAAGGTTATGTTTAGGGTTAGGGTTAAGTTTACGGGTTCTGTTTAGTTTTAGGGTTAGGGTTAGATTTTAGGTTAGGGTTAAGCTTAGTGTTACGGTTAGATTTAGGTTTAGGGTTTGTGTTATGTGTTGCGGTTGGGGTGAGGGTTAGGTTTAGGGTTAGGGTTGGGTAGGGTTACGATTATGTTTATAGTAAGGTGTTAGGGGTTAGAGGTATAGTTTAGGGTTAGGGTTTGGGTGAGGGTTCCGGTTAGGTATTGTGGTTAGGTTTGGTTTAGGGTTAGGTTTGTGATTAGGTTTAGGGTTAGTGTTAGAGTTAGGGTTAAGGTTCGGGTTAGGCTTTGGTGTTAGGGGTTAGGGTGTGGATTAGGGTTAGGGTTTGCGTTAGGGCTTAGGGGTTCAGGTTAGTGTTCGGGTTAGGGATAGCATTAGGGTTAGGGTTGGTGGATATGGTTAGGGGTTAGGGTGAGGGTTACAGTTAGTTTTACAGTTAAGGTGAGGGTTTAGGGTAAGTGTCATGAATAGGGTTAGAGTTAGAGTTAGGGTTAGATTTAGATTTAGGGTTAGGGTTAGGTGTAGTTTACTATATAGGTTTAAGTTCAAGTTTAGGGTTAGATTTAGTGTTCTATTTAGGGTCAAGATTAGAGTTAGGGTTAGCTTTAGGATTAAATCTAGGGTTAGGATTAGGATTAGATTTAGGGTTAGGTTCAGGGTTAATGTAAGGCTTAGGTTTAGGGCTACAGGTGGACTAGCGTTCTGGTTAGCGTTAGGTTTAAGGTTATGGTTTGGGTCAGGTTTAGGTTTAGATTTAAGGTTAGGGTTAGGGTTTGGATGATGTTTAGGATGGGGTGAGGGTTATTTTTAGGGTTAGTGCTAGAGATTGAGTTTGTATTTAGGTTAGTGTTAAGGTTAGGTTTAGGGTTGTGGTTAGGGTTAGGGGTTACGTTTAGGGTTAGGGGTTACATTTAGGGTTAGGGTTAGGTTTAGGTTTAGAGTGAAGTTTAGGTTAAGGGTGAGGTTTCGGGTAATGGTTAGGATTACGGTGAGGATTATACTTAGTGCTAGAGTTGTTATGGTTAGGGTAGGGTTAAGTTTAGGGTTAATGTTCGGGTTAGGGTTAGATTAGGGTTACTGTTCGTGTTTTAGGGTTAGGGTTAGGGATGAGTTTAGGGATAGCATTAGGTTTAGGGTTGGTGATATGTTTAGGTGTTAGGGTGCGGGTTAAGGTTAGGTTTCAGTTAAGGTGAGGGTGTAGGGTAAGTGTTATGGTTAGGGTTAGAGTTAGAGTTAGGGTTAGGGTGAAGTTTCAATTAATAGTGAGGGTTAGGGTAAGTGTTAGGTTTAAGGTTAGAGTTAGGGTTAAGGTTAGTGTTAGGTTTAGAGTTAGGTTTAGGGTGGGGTAAGGTTAAGGTTAAGGCTAGGTTTACGGTAAAGGGTAGGGCTAGGGTTGGGTTAGGGTTAGGTTTAGAGTTAGAGTTAGTGCTGGGGTTTAGGGTTAGGGTCAGGTTTAGAGTTATTGTTAGGGTTAGCGTAGAGTTAAAGTTAGGGTTAAGTTTAGGGATACAGTAACGGTTAGGTTTAGGTCACGGTTAGGGTTAGGATTAAGGGATACAGTTAGGTTTAGGGAAGAGGTTAGAGGTTCGTGTGAGGGTTAGTGTTATGTGTACAGTTAAGCTGATATTTTAGGGTGTTACGGTTTGGTCAGGGGTAGAGTTAGGGTTAGAGTTAAGTTTAGGGTTAAGGCTAGAGTGGGGGAATAGTTTAGGGTTAGGTTTAATTTTAGGGTTAGGCTTAGGTTTTTTTTTAGGTTTAGGGTGAAGGTTAAGTTAAGATGAGGGTTAGGGTAAGTATTAGAGTTAGGTGTTTGGGTTAAGGTTAGGGTCAGGTTAGGGTTAGGTTTAGGGTTAGGGTTAGTGTTAGTGTTAGGGTTAGGTTTAGGTGTTTGGGTTAATATTAGGGTCAGGTTTAGGGTTAGCTTTAGTGTTAGGGTTTGGTTTAGGGTTAGGGTTATGTGAAGTTTAAGTTAAGTGTGAGTGTTGAGCTTAGGGTTAGGGTTAGTGGTTCGGGTTAGGGTTAATGTTTGGATTAGTTCTAGCTTTAAGGTTAGGTTTAGGGTTAGAGTTAGGGTGAGTGTTAGGATAAAGTCATGTTTAGGTTTAGGGCTAGGTTAAGGTTAGAGATAGGGTTAGGTTAAGGGTTGGGGTTAGTTTTAGATGTTAAGGTGAGGGTTAGTGCTGGGTTTCCATTTGAGCTGAGTGTGTAGGGTAAGTTGTAGGGTTAGGATTAGTGTTAGAGTTAGAGTTAAGGCCAGGGTTAGGGTTAAGTTTAGGGTTAGGGTTAGGTTTATGGTTAGGACCAGAGTTAGGGTGAGGGTTAGGGGGAGATTTAGTGTTATATTTAGTTTTAGGGTTACGGTTAGGGTGAAGTTTATGTTAAGCGTGAGGGTTAGGGTTAGGAGTATGGTTCAGGTTAGGGTCAGGGTTAGGTTGAGGTTTACACTTCAGTTTAGGGTTAATTTTATGTTTAGTTTTAGTTTTGGTTAGGGTTAGTGTTTGAGTGAAGTTAGGGTATGTTTAGGGTTATGGTTTGGGTGAAATTTTGATTAAGGATGAGGGTTCTGTTTAGCGTTAGGGTTAACGGTTAGGGTTAGGTTTAGGGTTAAGGTTAGGTTTAGGCTAAGGATTAGGGTTAGAGTTAGGGTTAGGGGTTAGTGTTTTGGTTAGGTTTAGGGTAGGGTTATATTTAGGGTTAAGTTTAGGGTTAGGGTATGAGTTAGAGTTACGTTTACAGTTAAGGTGAGGGTTTTGGGTAAGTGTTACGGTTCGGGTTAGGGTTAGGGTTAGGGTTAGGGGTAGTGTTAGGGTTAGTGGTTAGGGTAGTTCCTATGTTTATGGTAGGGTTAAAGTTAGGGTTAAGGATAGGTTAGGGTTCGGGTCAGGGTTAGGATTAGGATTAGGTTTAGGTTGAGGTTTAGGGTCAGAGTTATTGCAAGGGTTAGGTTTAGGGTTACAAGTGGGCCAAGATTAAGTTTAGGGTTAGGTTTAGGTGTAGGGTTATTGTTAAAGTTAGGGTTAGCTTTAGGTTAGGAATAGGGTGCCGTTTAAGATAGGGTGAGGGTTAGGGTTAGGGTTATGGCTAAGGTTTGGGTTAGTTTTCAGGTTAGTGTTAAGGTTATGTTTAGGGTTAGGGTTGAGTTTCCGGGTTCTGTTTAGTTTTAGGGTTAGAGTTGGATTTTAGGTTAGGTTTAAGCTTAGTGTTACGGTTCGGGTTAGGGTTTGTGTTAGGCGTCATTGGGGTGAGGGTTAGCTTTAGGGTTAGGTTTGGTAAGGGTTAGGATTATGGTTATGGTAAGGTGTTAGGGGTTACAGGTGTACTTTAGGGTTAGGGTTTGGGTGAGGATTCCGGTTAGGCATTGTGGTTCCGGTCTTGGTTACGTTTGGTTTAGGGTTAGTTTTATGATTAGGTTTAGGGTTAGTTTTAGAGTTAGGGTGAGAGTTAGGGTTAAGCTTTGGGTTAGGCTTTGGTGTTAAGGGCTATGTTTTGGGTTAGGGTTAGGGTTATTGTTAGGGCTTAGGGGTTCAGGTTAGTGTTATTGTTAGGGTGAGAGCTAGGTTTGAGGTTTGGGTGAGGCTTTGGTGTTAGGGGTTAGGGTTAGGGTTATCGTTAGGGCTTAGGGGTTCAGGTTAATTTTAGGGTTAGGGTTAGGGATAGCATTAGGGTTAGGATTGGGGGATGTGGTTAGGGGTTAGGGTGAGGGTTACTGCTAGTTTTACCGTTAAGATGAGAGTTTAGGGTAAGTGTTATGATTAGGGTTAGAGTTAGGGTTAGGTTTAGGGTTATGGTTAGGTGTAGGGTAAGATTCAGGTTTAGGTTCAGGTTTAGAAGTAGAGTTAGTGTTTTATTTAATATCAAGGTTAGAGTTCGGGTTAGGGTTAGGATTAGGTCTAGGTTTAGGATTAGGATTAGTTTTAGGGTTAGGTTCAGGCCTATTGTAAGGCTTAGGTTTAGGGTTACAGGAGGAGTAGCGTTATGGTTAGAGTTTGGTTTAAGTTTAGGGTTTGGGTTAGATTTAGCTTTAGGGTTAAGGTTAGGGTTAGGGTTTGGATGAAGTTTAGGATGGGGTGAGGGTTATTTTTAGGGATAGGGCTAGATTTTGAGTTTGTATTAAGGTTAGTGTTAAGGTTAGGTGTAGGGTTCGGATTAGGGTTAGGGGTTACGTTTAGGGTTAGGGTTAGGTTTAGGTTTAGGGTTAAAGTGAAGTTTAGGTTAAGGGTGAGGGTTAAGAGAAGTGTTAGGATTCCGGTGGGGATTATATTTAGTGTTAGAGTTGAGCTTTATGGTGTTAGGATTAGGTTTATGGTTAGGGTAGGGTTAAGTTTAGGGTTAATATTAGTGTTAGGGTTAGATTAGGGTTACTGTTCGTGTTAAGGTTAAGGTTAGGGTTAGGGATAAGTTTAGGGATAGCATTAGGTTTAGGATTGGGGATATGTTTAGGGGTTAGGGTGAGGGTTAGGGTTAGGTTTACTGTTAAGATGAGGGTTTAGGGTAAGTGTTATGGTTAGTGTTAGAGTTTGAGTTAGGGTTAGGGTTAGGGTGAAGTTTCAGTTAATAGTGAGGTTTAGGGTAAGTGTTAGTGTTAAGGTTAGAGTTAGGGTTAAGATTAATATTAGGGTTAAGTTTAGGGTCAGGGTTAGGGTAGGGGTAAGGTTAGGGTTAAGGCTAGGTTTACGGTAAAGTGTAGGGTTAGGCTAGGGTTAGGTTTAGAGTTAGAGTTAGTGCTAGGTTTTGGGGTTAGGATTAGGGTCAGGTTTAGAGTTATTGTTAGGGTTAGGGCTAGGGGAGAGTTAAGGTTAGTGTTAAGTTTAGGGTTAGGGTATCGGTTGGGTTTAGGTCTGGTTTAAGGTTAGGATTCAGGGATAGGGTTAGGTTTAGGGAAAGTGTTAGGGGTTTATGTGAGGGTTAGTGTTAGGTGTACAGTTAAGCTGATGTTTTAGGGTGTTACAGTGAGGGTCAGGTTTAGAGTTAGGGTTAGGGGTAGTTTTAGGGTTAGGGGTACAGTGCGGGGACAGTTTAGGGTCAGGTTTAGTTTTAGGGTTAGGCTTAGGTTAGGGTGATGTTTAGGTTAAGATGAGGGTTAGGGTAAGTATTAGAGTTAGGTATTTGGGTTAAGGTTAGGGTCAGGTTAGGGTTAGTTTTAGGGTTAGGGTTAGCGTCAGTGTTAGGGTTAGGTTTAGGTGTTAGGGTTAATATTAGGGTCAGGTTTAGTTTCGGCTTTAGGGTTAGGATTAGGGTTCGGTTTAGGGTTAGGGTGAAGTTTAAGTTAAGGGTGATAGTTGAGCTTAGGGTTAGAGTTAGGGGTTCGGGTTAGGGTTAATGCTAGGATTAGGTTTAACGTCAAGGTTAGGTTTCGGGTTAGGGTTAGAGTAAGTGTTAGGGTTAAGTCATGGTTAGGTTTAGGGCTAGGTTAAGATTGGAGATAAGGTTAGGTTAAGGTTAGGGTTTAGGTTTAGATGTTAGGGTGAGGGTTAGAGCTAGATTTCCATTTAAGCTGAGTGTGTACGGGAAGTTTTAGGGTTAGGTTTAGGTTTAGAGATAGAGTTAGGGCCAGGATTAGGGTTAAGTTTAGGATTAGGGTTAAGTTTATGGTTGGGGTCAAGGTCAGGGGGAGATTTAGTGTTATGTTTAGTTTTTGGCTTAGGGTTAGGGTGAAGTTTATGTTAAGCGTGAGGGTTAGTGTTAGGGGTTAGGGTTCAGGTTAGAGTCAGAGTTAGCGTTAGGGTTAGGTTTAGCATTAGGTTTAGGGTCAGGGTGAGTTTTAGTTTTGGTTAGGATTAGGATTTGAATGAATTTAGGGTAGGTTTAGGGTTATGGGTAGGGTGAAATTTTGGTTAAGGGTGAGGGTTTGGTTATTGTTAGGGTTAGAGTTAGTGTTAGGGGTTAGGGTTAGGTTTAAGTTTATGGTAGGGTTAAAGTTATGGTTCAGGTTAGGTTAGTGTTAGGGTCAGGGTTAGGATTAGGATTAGGTTTAGGGTCAGAGTCATTGTAAGGGTTAGGTTTAGGGTTAGGGTTAGGGTTAGGTTTAAGTTTATGGTAGGCTTAAAGATAGGGTTAAGCTTAGGTTAGGGTTAGGGTCAGGGTTAGGATTAGAATTAGGTTTAGGGCGAGGATTAGGGTCAGAGTTATTGTAAGGATTAGGTTTAGGGTTACAGGTGGGCCAAGGTTAAGGTTAGGGTTAGGTTTAGGGGTAGGGTTAGGGTTAGAGTTAGGGTGAGCTTTAGGTTAGGGATAGGGTGAAGTTTAACATAGGGTGTGGGTTAGGGTTATGGCTAAGGTTTTGGTTAGTTTTCAGGTTAGTGGTAAGGTTGTGTTTAGGCTTAGGGTTAAGTTTACAGGTTCTGTTTAGTTTTAGGGTTAGGGTTAGATTTTATGTTAGGGTTAAGTTTAGTCTTACGGTTAGGGTTAGGGTTACAGTTTGTGTTAGGCGTTGTGGTTGGGGTGAGGGTTAGGTTTAGGGTTAGGGTTGGGTAGGGTTAGGATTATGGATATGGTAAGGTGTTAGGGGTTAGAGGTGTAGTTTAGGGTTAGGGTTTGGGTGAGGGTTCCGTTTAGGCATTGTGGTTCTGGTCATGGTTAGGTTTAATTTAGGGTTAGGGTTATGATTAGGTCGGGTTAGTGTTAGACTTAGGGTGAGAGTTAGGTTTAAGGTTTGGGTTAGGATTTGTTGTTAGGGGTTAGGGTTTGGGTTAGGGTTATCGTTATGGCTTAGGGGTTCAGCTTTGTGTTAGGGTTAGGGTTACGGGTAGCATTAGGGTTAAGGTTGGGGTTAGGGTTAGGGTTAGGGTTCGGGATAAGGTTAGGTGTAGGGTAACATTTAAGTTTAGGTTCAGGTTTAGGGTTAGAGTTAGTGTTTTATTTAAGGTCAAGGTTAGAGTTAGGGTTAGGGTTAGGATTAGGTCTAAGATTAGGTTTAGGGTTAGGTCAGGGCTATTGTAAGACTTAGGTTTAGGGTTCCAGTTGGACTTGCGTTATGGTTATAGTAGGCTTAAGTTTAGGCTTTGGGTTAGGTTTAGGTTTAGGGTTAAGGTTAGGTTTAGAGTTTGGGTGAAGTTTAGGATAGGGTGAGGGTTATTTTTAGGGTTATGGGTAGAGTTTGGGTTTGTGTTCAGGTTAGTTTTAAGGTTAGTTTTATGATCCGGGTTAGGATTAGGGGTTGTATTTAGGGTTAGGGTTAGCTTTAGGTTTAGGGTTAGTGTGAAGTTTAGGTTAAGGGTGAGGGTTAGGATAAGGGTTAGGATTAGGATTAGGGTTAGGATTATAGTTAGTGTTAGAGGTTAGATTTAGGGTGTTAGGGTTAGGTTTATGGTTAGGGTAGGGTTAAATTTAGGGTTTATGTTCGGGTTAGGGTTAGATTAGGGTTACTGTTCGTGTTAGGGTTAGGGTTAGGGATAAAGTTTGGCATAGCATTAGGTTTAGGGTTGGGGATACAGTTAAGGATTAGGGTGAGGGTTAGGTTTAGGTTTACTGTTAAGGTGAGGGTTTAGGGTAACTGTTATGGTTAGGGTTGGAGTTAGAGTTAGGGTTAGGGTTAGGGTTAGGGTTAGGGTTAGGGTTAGGGTTAGGTCAGATTAAGGGTAAGGTTAGGGTTAAGGCTAGGTTTACGGTAAAGGGTAGGGCTAGGTTAGGTTTAGGGTTAGGTTTAGAGTTAAAGTTAGTGCTAGGGTTTAGGGTTAGGGTTAGGGTCAGGTTTAGAGTTATTGTTAGATTTAGGGTTAGGGTTAGGCTAGAGTTAAGGTTAGAGTTAATTTTAGGGTTGAGTAAGGGTTAGGTTTAGGTCAGGGTTAGGGTTAGGATGCGGGATATGGTTTGGTTTAAGGGTTCGTGTGAGGGTTAGTGTTAGGTTTGCAGTTAAGCTGATGTTTTAGGTTGTTACAGTTAGGGTTAGGGTTCTAGTTAGGGGATAGTTTACGGTTAGGTTTATTTTTAGGGTTAGCTTTAGGTTTAGGCTTAGGGTGAAGGTTAGGTTAAGGATGAGGGTTAGTGTTAGGGTTAGGTGTTTGGGTTATGGTTAGGGTCAGGTTAGGGTTAGTTTTAGGGTTAGGGTTAGTGTTAGGGTTTGGGTTAGGTGTTTGGGTAAATGTTAAGATCAGGTTTAAGGTTAGGTTTAGGGTTAGGGTTCGGTTTAGTTTTAAGGTTAGGGTGAAGTTTAAGTTAAGTGTGAGGGTTGAGCTTAGGATTAGGTTTAGGGGTTAGGGTTAGGGTTAATGTTAGGATTAGGTTTAGTGTTAAGGTTAGGTTTAGGGTTAGGTTTAGGGTAAGTGTTACGGTTAGGTCATGGTTAGGTTTAGGGCTAGGTTAAGGTTAGAGATCGGGTTAGGTTTGGGGTTGGTTTAGATATTAGGGTGAGGGTGAGGGTTAGTGCTAGGTTTCCATTTAAGCTGAGTGTGTAGGGTAAGTTTTAGGGTTAGGATTAGTGTTTTAGTTAGGGCCAGGGTTAGGGTTAAGTTTACGGTTAAGGTTAGGTTTATGGTTAGAATTAAGATTAGGGTCAGGGTTAGTGGGAGATTTAGTGTTTATGTTTAGTTTTAGGGTTAGGGTTTGGGTGAAGTTTATGTTATGCGTGAGGGTTAGGGTTAGGGGTTAGGGCTCAGGTTAGGGTCAGGGTTAGGTTTACGTTTAGGGTTCAGGTTAGGTTTAGGTCTAGGGTTAGTTTTCTTTTTGGTTAGGGTCAGGGTTTGAGTGAAGTTAGAGTAGGTTTAGGGTTATGTTTAGTATGAAATTTTGGTTAAGGATGAGGGTTCTGTTTAGCGTTAGTGTTAGGGTTAGAGTTAGGGTTAGTGGTTAGGGTTAGGTATAGGGTTAAGGTTAGGTTTAGGCTAAGGATTAGGGTTATAGTTAGGGTTAGGTGTTAGTGTATCGTTTAGGTTTAGGGTAAGGTTATATTTAGGGTTAAGTTTAGGGTTACGGTATGAGTTAGAGTTACGTTTACAGTTAAGGTGAGGGTTTTGGGTAAGTGTTACGGTTAGGGTTAGGGTTAGGTTAAGGTTTAGTGTTAGGGTTAGGGTTAGGGTTAAGGCTAGGGTTAGGGTTAGGATGAGGGATAGGTTTAGAGTTACGGAAAGGGTTAGGGTTCGTATGAGGGTTAGTGTTACATATACAGTTAATCTGATGTTTTAGGGTGTTACGGTTAGGGTTAGGGTTATAGTTAGGATTACGTTTAGAGTTAGGATTCGGTTTAGAGTTAGGGCTAGAGTTTGGGTTTGTGTTCAGGTTAGTGTTAAGCTTAGGCTTAGGGTTCAGGTTAGTTTTAGGGGTTAGTTAAGTGTTAGGGTTAGGTTTAGTTTTAGGGTTAGTGTGAAGTTTAGGTTAAGGGTGAGGGTTAGGATAAGGTTTACGATTAGGGTTAGGATTATAGTTAGTGTTATAGGCTAGGTTAAGGGTGTTAGGGTTGGGTTTATGGTTAGGGTAAGGTTAAATTTAGGGGTAGGGTTAGGGTTAGGGATAGCTTTAGGTTTAGAGTTGGGGATCCGGTTTGAGGTTAGGGTGAGGGTTGGGGTTAGGGTGAGGGTTAAGTTTACAGTTAAGGTGAGGGTTACGTCTAAGGTTAGAGTTAGGGTAAGGTTAGTGTTAGGGTTAGGGTAGGGGTAAGGTTAGGGTTAAGGCTAGGTTTACGGTAAAGGGTAGGGCTAGGTTAGGATTAGAGTTAAAGTTCGAGTTAGTGCTAATGTTTACTGTTAGGGTTAGGGTCAGGTTTAGAGTTATTGTTAGGTTTAGGGTTAGGGTTAGGGTTAGGGTATAGTTAAGGTTAGTGTTAAGTTTAGGGTTAGGGTAAGGGTTAGGTTTAGGTCAGGGTTAGGGTTAGGATGAGGGATAGGGTTAGGGTTAGGGAAAGGGTTAGGGGTTCGTGTGAGTGTTAGTGTTAGGTTTACATTAATCTCATTTTTTTAGGGTGTTACAGTTAGGGTTAGAGTTAGGGTTAGGTTTAGGTTTAGGGCTAGAGTTAGGTTTAGTTTTAGGTTTGGGTTATGGTTAGGCTTAGGTTTAGTGTCAAGTTTAGGTTAAGAATGAGGGTTAGGGTTATAGTTAGGTTCACGTGTTTGGGTTTTTAGGGTTAGGTTTAGGGTTAGGCTTAGTGTTAGTGTTAGGGTTAGGTGTTTGAGTTGTTAGGGTCAGATTTAGGTTTATGGTTAGGGTTTGGTTTAAGGTTAGGGCTAGGGCTAGGGTGAAGTTTAAGTTAACGGTGAGGGTTGAATTTAGGGTTAGCATTAGGGGTTAGGACTAGGATTAAGTTTAGGGTTAAGGTTAGGTTTGCTGTTAGGGTTATGGTTAGTGTTAGTGTTAAGTCATGGTTAGGTTTAAGGCTAGGTAAAGCTTAGAGATACGGTTAGGTTAAGGGTTGGGGTTAAGTTTAGATGTTAGGGTGAGGGTTAGTGCTAGGTTTCCATTTAAGCTGAGTGTGTAGGGTAAGTTTTAGGGTTAGGATTAGGGTTAGAGTTAGAGTTAGGGTCAGGGTCCGTGTTAAGTTTAGGGTTCGTGTTAGGTTCATGGTTAGGATTAGGGTTGGGGGAGATTTAGTGTTATGTTTAATTTTAGGGTTAGGGTGAAGTTTATGTTAAGCGAGAGGGTTAGGGTTGGGGTTAGCGTTCAGGTTAGGGTCAGGGTTAGGTTTTGGTTTAGAGTTCAGGTTAGGGTTAGGTTTAGGGTTAGTTTTAGTTTTGGTTAGGGTTAGGGTTTGAGTGAATTTAGGGTAGGTTTAGGGTTATGGTTAGGGTGAAGTTTTGGTTAAGGATAAGGGTTCTGTTTAGGTTTAGCTTTAGGGTTAGAGTTAGGGTTAGTGGTTAGGGTTAGGTTTAGGGTTAAGGTTAGTTTTAGGCTAAGGATTAGGGTTAGAGTTAGGGTTAGGGGTTAGTGTTTCAGTTAGGTTTAGGGTAGAGTTATATTTAGGGTTAAGTTTAGGGTTAGGGTGTGAGTTAGAGTTACGTTTACAGTTAAGGTGAGGTTTTGAGGTAAGTGTTATGGTTATGGTTAGGGTTAGGGTTAGGGTTAGGGCTATGGTTAGTGGTAGGGTTAGAGTTAGTGGTTAGGGTAGGGCCTAAGTTTATGGTAGGGTTAAAGTTAGGGTTAAGGATAGGTTAGGGTTCGGGTCAGGGTTAGGATTAGGTTTAGGGTGAGGGTTAGGGTCTGAGTTATTGTAAGGTTAGGTTTAGGGTTACAAGTGGGCCAAGGTTAAGTTTAGGGTTAGGTTTAAGTGTAGGGTTATTGTTAAAGTTAGGGTTAGCTTTAGGTTAGGGATACGGTGACTTTTAAGATAGAGTGAGAGTTAGGGTTAAGGTCATGGCTAAGTTTTGGGTTAGTTTTTAGGTTAGTGTTAAGGTTATGTTTAGGGTTAGGTTTTAGTTTACGGGTTCTGTTTAGTTTTAGGGTTAGGGTTAGATTTTAGGTTAGGGTTAGATTTTAGGTTAGGGTTAAGCTTAGTGTTACAGTTTGGGTTTGTGTTAGGCGTTGTGGTTGGGGTGAGGGTTATTTTTACGGTTAGGGTTGGGTAGGATTAGGATTATGTTTTTGGTACGGTGTTAGGGGTTAGAGGTGTAGTTTAGGGTTAGTGTTTGGGTGAGGGTTCTGGTTAGGCATTGTGATTTTGGTCATGGTTAGGTTTGGTTTAGGGTTAGGGTTAGGTTTATGATTAGGTTTCAGTTTAGTGTTAGAGTTAGGGTTAAGGTTTGGGTTAGGCTTTGGTGTTAGGGGTTAGGGTTTGGGTTAGGGTTAGGGTTATCGTTAGGGCGTAGGGGTTCAGGTTATTGTTAGTGTTGTTAGGGATAGCATTAGGGTTAGGGTTCGGGGATACGGTTAGGGGTTAGGGTGAGGGTTACAGTTAGTTTTACAGTTAAGGTGAGGGTTTAGGGTAAGAGTCATGAATAGGGTTAGAGTTAGATTTAGGGTTAGATTTAGGTGTAGGGTAAGATTTAGGTTTAGGTTCAGGTTTAGGGTTAGAGTTAGTGTTCTTTTAGGTTCAAGGTTTGAGTTAGGTTAGCTTTAGGATTAAATCTAGGGTTAGGGTTAGGATTAGGTTTAGGGTTAGGTTCAGGGTTATTGTAAGACTTGGGTTAGAGTTATAGGTGGACTAGCGTTCTGGTTAGAGTTAGGTTTAAGGTTAAGTTTTGGGTTAGGTTTAGGTTTAGGGTTAAGGTTAGGTTTAGGGTTTGGATGAGGTTTATGATAGGATGAGGGTTATTTTCATGGTTAGGGCTAGAATTTGTGTTTGTGTTCAGGTTAGTGTTAAGGTTAGGTTGTGGGTTCGGGTTAGGGTTAGGGGTTATGTTTAGGGTAAGGGTTATGTTTAGGTTTAGGGTTAATGTGAAGTTTAGGTTAAGGGTGAGTGCTAGGGTAAGGGTTAGGATTAGGTTTAGTATTATTCTTAGTGTTAGAGGTTAGGTTTAGTGTGTTAGGTTTAGGTTTATGGTTAGGGTAGGGTTAAGTTTAGGTTTTAATGTTAGGGTTAGGGTTAGATGAGGGTTAATGTTCGTGTTAGGGTTAGGATTAGGGATAAGGTTAGGGATATTATTAGGTTTAGGGTTGGGTATACGGTTAGGGTGAGGGTTGGTATTAGGGTGAGTTTTAGGTTTAGTTTTATAGTTAAGATGAGGGTTTAGGGTAAGTGTTATGGTTAGGGTTAGAGTTAGAGTTAGGGTTAGGGTTAAGGTGTAGTTTTAGTTAATAGTGAGGGTAAGGGTTAGAGTTGAGGTTAGAGTTAGGGTTAAGTTTAGTGTTAGTTTTACGGTTAGGGTCAAGGTAGGGGTAATTTTAGGGTTAAGGGTAGGCTTTTTACGGTAAAGGGTAAGGCTAGGTTATGGTTAGGGTTCAGTTTAGAGTTAGAGCTAGTGCTAGGGTTTAGCATCAGGGTTAGGGTCAGGTTTAGAGTTACTGTTAGGTTTAGGGTTAGAGTTAGGGTAGAGTTAATTAGGGTTAAGGTAAGGGTTAGGTTTAGGTCAGAGTTAGGGTTAGGATTAGGGATAAGGTTAGAGTTAGGGAAAGGCTTAGGGGTTCGTGTGAGGGTTAGCGTTAGGTTTACAGTTAAGCTGATGTTTTAGGGTGTTATGGTTAGGATTTGGGTTAGAGTTAGGGTTAGGGTTAGTTTTTAGTGTTTCGGTTAGGTTTAGGGTAGAGTTATATTTAGGATTAGGCTTAGGGTTTAGGGTAAGAGTTAGAGTTACGTTTAGAGTTGAGGTTTTTGGGTAAGTGTTATGGTTAGGGTTAGGGTTCAGGCTAGGGTTAGGGTTACAGTTAGGGTTAGGGGTTAGGGTTAGGTTTAAGTTTATGGTATGGTTAAAGTTAAGGCTAATGTTAGGTTAGGGTTAGGGTCAGGGTCAAGGTTAGGATTAAGATTAGGTTTAGGTCGAAGGTTAGGGTCAGAGTTATTGTAAGGGTTAGGTTTAGGTTTAGATGTGGGCCAAGGTTAAGGTTAGGGTTAAGTTTAGGGGTAGGGTTAGGGTTAAAGTTAGGGTGAGCTTTAGGTTAGGGATAGGGTGAAGTTTAAGATAGGGTGAGAGTTATGGGTAAGGTTTGGATTAGTTTTCAGGTTAGTGTTAAGGTTATGTTTAGGGTTAGGGTTAAGTTTAAGGGTTCTGTTTAGTTTTAGGGTTAGGGTTAGATTTTAGGTTAGGGTTAAGTTTAGTGTTACGGTTAGGCTTAGGGTTAGGGTTAGGGTTAGGGTTAGGGTTAGGGTTAGGGTTAGGGTTAGATCAGGGTTAGGGTTAGGATGAGAGTTAGGTTTAGGGTTAGGGAAAGGGTTAGGGGTTCGTGTGAAGGTTAGTGTTAGGTTTACAGTTAAGCTGATGTTTTCGGCTGTTATGGTTAGGGTTAGGGTTAGAGTTAGAGTTAGGGTTAGGTTTAGGGTTAGGGCTAGAGTTAGGGGTAGTTCAGGATTAGGTTTCGTTTTAGGTTTAGGATTAGGCCTTGGTTTAGGGTGAAGTTTAGGTTAAAGATGAGGGTTATGGTTAGGGTTTGTTGTTCGGGTTAAGTTTAGGTTAGGTTTAGGGTTAGGCTTAATGTTAGGGTTCGGGTTAGGTGTTTGGTTTAAAGGTAGCCTCAGGTTTAGGGTTAAAGTTAGGTTTTGCTTTAGTTTAGGGACAGGGTGAAGTTTAAGATAGGGTGAGGTTTAGGGTTATGGCTAAGCTTTGGGTTCGTTTTCAGGTTAGTGTTAAGGTTATGTTTAGGGTTAGGGTTAAGTTTATGGGTTCTGTTTAGTTTTAGGATTAGGGTTAGGGTTAAGTTTAGTGTTATGGTTAGGGTTAGGGTTACGGTTTGTGTTAGGCGTTGTGGTTGGGATGAGGGTTAGGTTTAGGGTTAGGGTTGGGTAGGGTTAGGATTATGGTTATGGTAAGGTGTATGGGGTTAGAGGTGTAGTTTAGGGTTAAGGTTTATGTGAGGGTTCCAGATAGGAATTGTGGTTCTGGCCATGATTAATTTTGGTTTTTGGTTAAGGTTAGGTTTATGATTAGGTTTCGGGTTAGTGGTAGAGTTAGGGTGAGAGTTAGGGTTAATGTTTGGGTTAGGCTTTGGTGTTGGGGTTAGGGTTTGGGTTAGGGTTATCATTAGGGCTTAGTGTTTTCAGGTTAGTGTTAGGGTTAGGGTTAGAGATAGCATTAGGATTACGGTTGGGGGATACGATTAGGGGTTAGAGTGAGGGTTACGGTGAGTTTTACAGTTAAGGTGAGGATTTAGGGTAAGTGTTATGATTAGGGTTAGATTTAGAGTTAGGGTTAGGTTTAGGTTTAGGGTTAGGTGTACGGTAAGATTTAGGTTTACTTCCAGGTTTAGGGTTAGAGTTAATGTTCTATTTAGAGTCAAGTTTAGATTTAGGGTTAGGTCTAGGTTTAGGATTAGGATTAGGTTTAGGGTTAGGTTCAAGGCTATTGTAAGGGTTAGGTTTAGGGTTACAGATGGACTAGCGTTATGGTTAGAGTTAGGTTTAAGGTAAGGGTTTGGGTTAGGTTTAGGTTTAGGGTTAAGGTTTAGGGTTTGGATGAAGTTTAGGCTAGGGTGAGGGTTATTTTTATGATTAGGGCTAGAGTTTGGGTTTGTGTTCAGGTTAGTGTTAAGGTTAGTTTTAGGGTTAAGGTTAGGGTTTATGTTTAGGGTTAATGTTAGGTTTAGTATTAGGGTTAGTGTGAAGTTCAGGTTAAGTGTGAAGGTTAGGATAAGGGTTAGGATTAGGGTTAGGATTATAGATAGTGTTAGACGTTAGGTTTAGGGTGTTATGTTTAGGTTTACCGTTATGGTAGTGTTAAGTTTAAGATTAATGTTAGGGTTAGTGTTAGATTAGGGTTACTATTCGTGTTAGAGTTAAGGTTAGGGATAAGGTTAGGGATAGCATTAGGTTTAGGGTTGGGGATACCGTTAAGGGTTAGGGTGACTGTTAGGGTTAGGTTTACAGTTAAGGTGAGGGTTTAGGTTAATTGTTATGGTTAGGGTTAGAGTTAGAGTTAGGGTTAGGTTTAGGGTTAGGGCTAGAGTTAGGGGTAGTTCAGGATTAGGTTTCGTTTTAGGTTTAGGATTAGGCCTTGGTTTAGGGTGAAGTTTAGGTTAAAGATGAGGGTTATGGTTAGGGTTTGTTGTTCGGGTTAAGTTTAGGTTAGGTTTAGGGTTAGGCTTAATGTTAGGGTTCGGGTTAGGTGTTTGGTTTAAAGGTAGCCTCAGGTTTAGGGTTAAAGTTAGGTTTTGCTTTAGTTTAGGGACAGGGTGAAGTTTAAGATAGGGTGAGGTTTAGGGTTATGGCTAAGCTTTGGGTTCGTTTTCAGGTTAGTGTTAAGGTTATGTTTAGGGTTAGGGTTAAGTTTATGGGTTCTGTTTAGTTTTAGGATTAGGGTTAGGGTTAAGTTTAGTGTTATGGTTAGGGTTAGGGTTACGGTTTGTGTTAGGCGTTGTGGTTGGGATGAGGGTTAGGTTTAGGGTTAGGGTTGGGTAGGGTTAGGATTATGGTTATGGTAAGGTGTATGGGGTTAGAGGTGTAGTTTAGGGTTAAGGTTTATGTGAGGGTTCCAGATAGGAATTGTGGTTCTGGCCATGATTAATTTTGGTTTTTGGTTAAGGTTAGGTTTATGATTAGGTTTCGGGTTAGTGGTAGAGTTAGGGTGAGAGTTAGGGTTAATGTTTGGGTTAGGCTTTGGTGTTGGGGTTAGGGTTTGGGTTAGGGTTATCATTAGGGCTTAGTGTTTTCAGGTTAGTGTTAGGGTTAGGGTTAGAGATAGCATTAGGATTACGGTTGGGGGATACGATTAGGGGTTAGAGTGAGGGTTACGGTGAGTTTTACAGTTAAGGTGAGGATTTAGGGTAAGTGTTATGATTAGGGTTAGATTTAGAGTTAGGGTTAGGTTTAGGTTTAGGGTTAGGTGTACGGTAAGATTTAGGTTTACTTCCAGGTTTAGGGTTAGAGTTAATGTTCTATTTAGAGTCAAGTTTAGATTTAGGGTTAGGTCTAGGTTTAGGATTAGGATTAGGTTTAGGGTTAGGTTCAAGGCTATTGTAAGGGTTAGGTTTAGGGTTACAGATGGACTAGCGTTATGGTTAGAGTTAGGTTTAAGGTAAGGGTTTGGGTTAGGTTTAGGTTTAGGGTTAAGGTTTAGGGTTTGGATGAAGTTTAGGCTAGGGTGAGGGTTATTTTTATGATTAGGGCTAGAGTTTGGGTTTGTGTTCAGGTTAGTGTTAAGGTTAGTTTTAGGGTTAAGGTTAGGGTTTATGTTTAGGGTTAATGTTAGGTTTAGTATTAGGGTTAGTGTGAAGTTCAGGTTAAGTGTGAAGGTTAGGATAAGGGTTAGGATTAGGGTTAGGATTATAGATAGTGTTAGACGTTAGGTTTAGGGTGTTATGTTTAGGTTTACCGTTATGGTAGTGTTAAGTTTAAGATTAATGTTAGGGTTAGTGTTAGATTAGGGTTACTATTCGTGTTAGAGTTAAGGTTAGGGATAAGGTTAGGGATAGCATTAGGTTTAGGGTTGGGGATACCGTTAAGGGTTAGGGTGACTGTTAGGGTTAGGTTTACAGTTAAGGTGAGGGTTTAGGTTAATTGTTATGGTTAGGGTTAGAGTTAGATTTAGGGTTAGGGTTAGGGTGAAGTTTCAGTTAATAGTGAGGGTTAGGGTTAAGGTTAGAGTTAGGGTTAATGTTAGCGTTAGCGTTAGGGTTAGGGTTAGGGTTAGGGTAGCGGTAAGGTTCCTGTTAAGGCTAGATTTGCAGTAAAGGGTAGTGCTAGTTTAGGGTTAGGGTTAGGTTTAGAGTTAGAGTTAGTGCTAAGGTTTAGGGTTAGGGTTAGGTTCAAGTTTAGAGTTATTGTTAGGTTTAGGGTTAGGGTTATCGTAGAGTTAAGGTTAGCTTTAATTTTAGGGTTAGGGTAAGGGTTAGGTTTAGGTCAGGGTTAGGGCTAGGATTAGGGATAGGGTTAGGGTTGGGGAAAGTGTTAGGGGTTCGTGTGAGGGTTAATGTTAGGTTTACACTTTAGCTGATGTTTTAAGGTGTAACGGTTAGGGTTAGGGTTAGAGTTAGGGTTAGGGTTAGGTTTTTGCTTAGGATAAGTGTTAGGGTCAGGGTTAGGGGGAGATTTAGTGTTATGTTTAAATTTTTTTTTTTAGTTTTAGGGTTAATGTTAGGGTGAAGTTTATGTTAAGCTTGAGTTTTAGGGTTAGGGGTCAGGGTTCATGTTAGGGTCAGCGTTACGGTTAGCTTAAGTTTAGGGTTAAGGTTCGGGTTAGGGTTAGGGTTAGTTTTAGTTTTGGTTAGGGTTAGGGTTTTAATGAAGTTAGGGTAGGCTTAGGGTTATGGTTAGGGTGAAATTTTGGTTAAGGCTGAGGGTTCAGTTTAGGTCTAGGGTTAGGGTTAGAGTTAGGGTTAGTGGTTAGGGATAGGTTTAGGGTTAAGGTTAGGTTTAGGCTAAGGATTAGGGCTAGAGTTATGGTTAGGGCTTAGTGTTTCGGTTAGGTTTAGGGTAGGGTTATATTTAGGGTTAAGTTTACGGTTAGGGTAAGAGTTAGAGTTACATTTACGGTTAAGTTGAGAGTTTTGGGTAAGTGTTTGGTTGGGGCTAGGGTTAGGGTTAGATTTAAGGTTAGTGGTTAGTTTTAGGTTTATGTTTATGGTAGGGTTAAAGTTAGGGTGAAGATTAGGTTAGAGTTAGTTTCAGGGTTAGGCTTAGATTTAGGGCGAGGTTTAGGGTCAGAGTTATTGTAATGGTTAGGTTTAGGGTTACAGTTGGGCCAAGGTTTAGGTTAGGGTTAGGTTTAGGGGTAGTGTAGGGTTAAAGTTAAGGTGAGTTTTAGGTTAGGGATAGAGTGAAGTTTAAGATAGGGTGAGGGTTAGCGTTAGGGTTATGGCTAAGGTTTGGGTTAGTTTTCAGGAAGTGTTCAGGTTATGTTTAGGGCTAGGGTTATGGCTAAGGTTTGTGTTAGTTTTCAGGAAGTGTTCAGGTTATGTTTAGTGTTAGGGTTAAGTTTTCGGGTTCTGTTTAGTTTTAGCGTTAGGGTTAAGTTTAGTGTTACGTTTTGGGTTAGGGTTATGGTTTGTTTTAGGCGTTGTGTTTGGGGTGAGGGTTAGGTTTAGGGTTAGGGTTGGGTAGTGTTAGGATTATGGTTATGGTAAGATGTTAGGGGTTAGAGGTGTAGTTTAAGGTTAGGGCTTGGGTTTGGCTTCCGGTTAAGCATTGTGGTTCTGGCCATGGTTAGGTTTGGTTTAGGGTTAGGGTTAGGTTTCTGATTTGGTTTCGGGTTAGTGTTCGTGTTAGGGTGAGAGTTAGGGTTAAGGTTTGGGTTAGGCTTTGGTGTTAAGTTTTAGGGTTTGGGTAGGGTTATCGTTATATTTAGGGATTAGGGGTTCAGGTTAGTGTTCGGGTTAGGGCTGGGTTAGCATTATGGTTAGGGTTGGGGCATACGCTTAGGGGTTAGGGTGAGAGTTACAGTCAGTTTTACAGTTAAGTGAGTGTTCTGGGTAAGTGTTATGATTAGTGTTAGAGTTAGAGTCGGTTTAGGTTTAGGGTTAGGTGAAGGGTAAGATTTAAGTTTAGGTTCAGGTTTGGGGTGGAATTAATGTTCTTTTTAGGGTCAAGGTTAGAGTTAGGGTTAGGATTAGGTCTAGGGTTAGGATTAGGATTATGTTTAGAGTTAGGTTCAGGGCTATTGTAACGGTTAGGTTTAGGGCTACAGATGGACTAGAGTTATGGTTAGATTTAGGTTTCAATTTAGGGTTTGCATTAGGTTTAGGTTTAGGATTAAGGTTAGGGTTAGAGTTTGAAGTTCAGGATAGGGTGAGGGTTATTTTTATGATTAGGTCTAGAGTTTGGGTTTGTGTTCAGGTTAGTGTTAAGGTTAGATTTAGGGTTTGGGTTAGGGTTAGGGGTTATGTTTAGGGTTAGGTTTTGGGTTAGGGTTAGGGTTGGTGTGAAGTTTAGATTTAGGGTGAGGTTTAGGATAAGGGTTAGGATTAAGGTTAGGATTATAGGTAGTGTTAGACGTGAGGTTTAGGGTGTTACGGTTAGGTTTATGGTTAGGGTAGGATTAAGTTTAGGTTTAATGTTAGTGTTAGGGTTGGGTTAGGGTTACTGTTCGTGTTACGGTTAAGGTTAGGGATACGGTTAGGGATAGCGTTAGGTTTAGGGTTGGGGATATGGTTAAGGGCTAGGGTGACTGTTACGGTTAGGTTTACAGTTAAGGTGAGGGCTTACGTTAATTTGTATGGTTAGGGTTTGGGTTAGAGTTAGGGTTATGGTTAGGATGAAGTTTCAGTAAATAGTGAGGGTTACGGTTAAGGTTAGGGTTAGGGTTAGGATGAAGTTTCAGTTAATAGTGAGGGTTAGGGTTAAGTTTGGAGTTAGGGTTAAGGTTAGTGTTAGGGTTAGGCTTATGGTTAGGGTTAGGGTAGGGGTATGGTTAGGGTTAAGGCTTGGTTTAAGGTAAAGTTTAGTGTTCGTTAGGGTTCGGGTTAGGTTTAGAGTGCTAGGGTTTGGGGTTAGTGTTAGGGTCAGGTTTAGAGTTATTGTTAGGTTTAGGGTTAGCGTTAGGGTAGAGTTAAGGTTAGGGTTAATTTTATAATTACAGTAAGTGTTTGATTTAGGTCAGGGTTAGGGTTAGGATTAGTTATAGGTTTAGGGTTAGGGGAGGGTTAGGGGTTCCTGTGAGGGTTAGTGTTAGGTAGTCAGTTAAGCTAATGTTCTAAGGTGTTATGGATAGGGTCAGGGTCAGAGTTAGGCATTGGTTTAGGTTTAGGGTTAGGGCTATAGTTTAGGGTTAGGTTTAGTTTTAGAGTTAGTGTTAGGCTTAGGTTTAGGGTGAAGTTTAAGTCAAGGATGAGGGTTAGGGTTAGTGATAGTGTTAGCTTAGGTGTTTGGTTTAAGGTTAGGGCCAGGTTAGGTTTGGTTTAGGATTAGGTGCTTTCACAATTTCTTAAATGTAAGACTATGTAGTTGCTCCTCTGGAAGGATAAATCCACTGCGATGGAGGTTTTCAAATGAAGCCTTGCGTTTGCAAGAGCAAATGAGGAATTCATTTCAGGAAAGAGGAAGGAAAAAAAGTTTCTCTCCTTCTGTCTGCTTTGCTCAGAGGACTGGATGAAGTCAGGGAGTTCTCCCTTTCACTGAGAAATGTGCAGGCTGCTGTTGCCTTTGCGCTCTCTTATTTGGAAAAGAGTCTGCAGTTACACACTTTGAACTGTGGAAAGGCACCGGGGTTTGTTAGGATTTCCCCAGGCGCTTTGTTTTCCTTGGGCCAAAACGAGCTTTCACAATAGCTTAACGCTAACACTGCAGACTGCTTCCACTTCCAGAACACGGCTACCGCTAGGCAGTTCTCTGGAGGAAAACTTCCCTTCGTGAAGGGCAGATTTGCCGATCTCACTGCAGGAAAGTGAAACCAAATGATGGTTTTCTCCTTCTAACTGCTTTCGTCAGAGGAATGGATGAAGTCAGAGTGTTTTTTTTTTACTGTGATACACAAAATGTGATGTTGCCTCTGAATTCTGTTCTTGGCAAATGACTGAAATTGACATGCTTTCATGTGGAGAAACACATGGCTTTCCTAGGATTTCACTATGCTTTGTGTTTTCCCTGTGCCTCAGTGTGCCAACCGTATCACTTCAGGGCAATCCTGCATAGGATTTACTCTGCCAGGAGAGAGGTTACTGCTTTGCAGTTTGTGCTAGGAAACCTTGCTTTTGCAAGTGTGAATTGACCGAATTCAGGCAGAAAATAGAATACAAAAGGCCTTTTTCTCCCTGGATACTTTCACAATCTCTTAAGGCTAAAAGTATGTAGTTGCTCCTCTGGATTGATAAATCCACTGCGATGTAGTTTGTCAGAAGAAGCCTTTCGTTTGCAAGAGCAAATGAGGAATTCATTGCAGGAAAGAGGAAGGAAAGAAAGTTTCTCTCCTTCTGCCTGCTTTGCTCAGAGGACTGGATGAAGTCAGGGAGTTCTCCCTTTCACTGAGAAACGTGCAGGCTGCAGTTGCCTGTGCACTCTCTTATTTGGAAAAGAGTCTGCAGTTACACACTTTGAACCGTGGAAAGGCTCCGGAGTCTCTTAAGATTTCCCCCGGCGCTTTGTTTTCCCTGGGCCAAAACGAGCCTTCATAATGGCTTAACGCTAACACCGCATACTGGTTCCAATTCCAGAACACGGCTACCGCAAAGCAGTGCACCCTAACCCTAACCCTAAACCGAACCCTAAGCCTACCCCTAAACCTGACCCTAACATTAACAACCCTAATAGTAACTGTAACCCTCATAATTAACCTAAACTTCACCCCAATCCTAACACTAACGCTAAAAATGAATTAACTTTAAACTATCCCCTAAATCTAGCTCTAACCCTAAACATAACCCTAACCCTAACTGTAACCCTAACCCTAACGGTAACACCCTAAAACATCAGCTTAACTGTAAACCTAACACTAACCCTCACACGAACCCTTAACTCTTTCCCCAAACTTAACCCTATCCCTCATCCTAACCCTAACCCTGACCTAAACCGAACCCTTACCCTAACCCTAAACTTAACCTTAACCTTAACTGTACCGTAACCCTAACCTAACAATAACTCTAAAACTGACCCTAACCCTAAATCCTAGCACTCACTCTAACTCTAACCCTAAACCTAATCCTAACCTAGCCCTACCCTTTACGGTAAACCTAACCTTAACCCTAACCTTACCTCTACCCTAACCCTCAACCTAAACCTAACGCTAACTCTAACCATAAACCTAACTCTAACCTTAAACCTAACCCTCAGTATTAACTGAAACTTCACCCAAACTCTAACCCTAACTCTAATTGTAACCATAACAATTAACCTAAACACTCACCTTAAGTGTAAACCTAACCCTAACTGTCACCCTAGCCCTTAAACATATATATCCTGAACCCTAAACCTAACACTATCCCTAGCCTTATCTCTAACCCTAACCCTAAACGAACAGTAACCCTAATCCAACCCTAATGTTAATATTAACCCTAAACTTAAGCCTACTCTAACTATAAACTTAACCCTCAGGCCATAAACCTAACGTCTAACACTATCTATAATCCTAACCCTAATAATAATCCTTATCCTAACCCTCACCCTTAATCTAAACTTCACACTTACCCTAAATCTAAGCCTAAACCTAATGCTAAACATAACTCCTAACCCTAACCTGAACACTAAACCTAACCTTAACACTAACATGAACACGAACACAAACTATAGCCCTAACCATAAAAATAACCCTCACCCTATCCTGAACTTCATCCAAACCCTAACCCTAACTTTAATCCTAAACCTAAACCTAACCCAAATCCTAACCTTAAACCTAATTCTAACCATAACGGTAGTCCATCTGTAACCTTAAACCTAACCCTTACAATAGCTCTGAATCTAACCCTAAACCTAATCCTAATCCTAGACCTAATCCTAACGCTAACCCTAACTCTAACCTTGACCCTAAATAGAACACTAACTCTAACCCTAAACCTGAACCTAAAACTAAATCTTACACAGCACCTAATCCTAACCCTAAACCTAACCCTAACTCTAACTCTAACCCTAATTATAACACCCTAAACCCTCACTTAACTGTAAAACTAACCTTAAACCTCACTCTAACCCCTAACCATATTCCACAACCCTAACGCTAATGCTATCACTAACCCGAACCCTAACACTAACCTGAAAACCTTGAGCCCTAACGATAACCCTAACCCTAACCCAAACCCTAACCCCTAACACCAAAGCTTAACCCAAAATTTAACCTTAAATCTCACCCTAACTCTAACGCTAATCGAAACCTAATCATAAACCCAACCCTAACCCTAAACCAAACCTAACCATGACCAGAACCACAATGCCTAGCCGGAACCCTCACCCAAACCCTAACCCTAAACTACACCTCTAACCCCTAACACCTTATGATAACCATAATCCTAACCCTACCCAACCATAACCCTAAACCTAACTCTCACCCCAACCACAACGCCTAACACAAATTGTAACCCTAACTGTTACACTTAACCCTAACCGAAAATCAAATCCTAACCCTAAAACTAAACAGAACCCTAAACTTAACCCTAACAGTAAACATAACCTTAACACTAACCTGAAAACTAATCCAAACCTTAGCCATAAACCTTACCCTAACCCTCACCCTATCTTAAACTTCTCCCTATCCCTAATCTAAGCTAACCCTAAGTTTAACCTTAACCCTACCCCTAAAACTAACCCTAACCTTAACCTTGGCCCACCTGTAACCCTAAACCTAACCCTTACAATAACTCTGCCCCTAACCCTCGTCCTAAACATAGTCCTAATCCTAACCCTGACCCTAACCCTAACCTAACCTCAACCCTAACTTTAAGCCTACCATAAACTTAAACCTAACCCTAACCCATAACCCTAACTCTAACCCTAGCCCTAAACCTAACCTTAACCTTAACACTTACCCAAAACACTCACCTTTACTGTAATCATAACTTCAACTCTTACCCTAACCCTAAACTTAAAGTATAACCCTAACCAAAACCTAACTGAAACACTAACCCCTAAACCTAACTCTAACCCTAATCCTTAGCCTGAACCTAACCTTAACCCTAAACCTAATCCTAACCACTATCCCTAAATCTAACCCTAACCCTAAACGGAACCCTCACCCTTATCCAAAAGTTCACACTAACCATGACGCTAACCCAAACCTAACTTCATTCAAACGCTAACGCTAAGCAAAACTAACACTAACACTAACCCTAATCCTACCCCTAAACCTAACACTGACCATAACCTGAACCCTAACCCCTAACACTAACCCTCACAGTTAACATAAACTTCACCCTAACCCTAACCTTAAAAATGAACATAACACTAAATCTCCCCCAAACCCTGACCCTAACCCTAATCCTAACCATAAACCTAACGCTAACCCTAAACTTAACACTAACCCTGAAAATAACTCTAACTCTAACACTAATCCTAACCCTAAAACTTACCCTACACACTCAGCTTAAATTGAAACCTAGCACTAACCCTCACCCTAAGATCTAAACCTAACCCCAACCCTTAACCTAACCGTATCTCTAACCTTAACCTATCCTTAAACCTAATCATTACTCAACCCTAACACTTACCCTAAACCTAAGTCTAAACCTAACCTTAACCCTAAACTTAATCCTAACCTTAACCCTAACCCTAAACGCTAACGCTAACCCTAAGCTCAACACTCACCCTTAACTTAAACTTCACACTAACCCTAACCCTAAACAGAACCCTAACCCTAACCCTAAACCTGACCCTAACGTTAACCCAAACATCTAACCCTAAGCCTAATCCTAAACCGAACCCTAACCTTAACCCAAACGCCTAACCCTAACACTAACCCTCATCCTTAAGCTAAACTTCAACCTACACCTTAGCCTAATTCTAACCCTAAAACAAAACCTAACCCTAAACTATCCCCTAACTCTAGCCCGAACCCTAAACCTAACTCTCACCCTAACCCTAAGAGTAAAACCCTAAAACATCAGCTTAACTGTATAGCTAACACTAACCCTCACACGAACCCCTAACCCTTTCGCTAACGCTAACCCTATCCCTCATCCTAACCCTAACCCTGACCTAAGCCAAACCCTTACCCTAACCCTAAACTTAACTGTAACCTTAACTCTACCCTAACCCTAAACCTAGCAATAACTCTAAACCTGGCCCTAACCCTAACCCTAAACCCTAGCACTAATTCTAAACTTAACCCTAACGCTAACCTAGCCCTACAATTTACCGTAAGCCTAGTGTTAACCCTAACCTGACCCCTACTCTAACCCTAACCCTAACCTTAACCCTAACTCTAACCTTAACCCTAACCCCCACTATTAACTGAAACTTCACCCTGACCCTAACTCTAACTCTAACTCTAACTCTAACCATAAAAATTACCCTAAACCCTCACCTTAACTGTAAACCTAAACTTAACCCTCGCGATCATCCCAACCCTAACACAAACCCCTAAAAGTATTCCCAACCCTAAACCTAACACTATCCATAACCCTAATCCTAACACGAAGAGTAACCCTAATATAACATGAACCCTAACATTAACCCTAAACTTAAACCTACCCTAACCGTAAACTTAACCCTAACACTCTAAACCTAAAATCTAACACTAACTATAATCCTAACCCTAATCCTAAACCTTATCCTAACCCTCACCCTTATACTAAACTTCACACTAACACTAAACCTAAAACTAACCCTAACACTAAACATAACTCCTAACCCTAAACTGGACCCTAAAACTAACCGTAACACTAACCTGAACACAAACCCAAGCTCTAGCCCTAACCCTAAAAACAACCCTCACCCTATGCTAAACTTCATACAAACCCTAACCCTAACCTTTACCGTAAACCTAAACCTAACCCAAACCCTAAACTTAAACCTGACTCTAACCATAAAGCTAGTCCATCTGTAACCCTAAACCTACAAGCCTTACAATAGCCCTGAACCTAACCATAAACCTAATCCTAATCCTAACCCTAGACCTAATACTAACACTAACCTAACTCTAACCTTCACCCTAAATAGAACACTAACTCTAACCCTAAACCTGGACTTAAACCTAAAACTTAAACTACAACTAACCCTAACCCTAACTCTAACCCTAAAGATAACACTTACCCTAAAACCTCACCTTAACTGTAAAACTAGCCGTAACCCTCACTCTAACCCCTAACCGTATCCCCAAAACCTAAACCTAATGCTATCCCTAACCCTAACCCTAACCCTAACAATAACCTGAACCCCTAAGCCTTAACGATAACCCAAACCCTAACCCAAAACCTAACCCCTAACACCAAAACCTAACCCTAACTCTCACCCTAACTCTAACACTAACCCTAAACCTAATCATAAACCTAACCCTAACCCTAAACCAAACCTAACCATGACCAGAACCAAAACGCCTAACTCTAACCATAACAATTAACCTAAAACCTCTCCTTAACTGTAAACCTAACCCTAACAGTCACCCTAACACTTAACCGTATCACCAACCCTAAACCTAACGCAATCCCTAACCTTATCCCTAACCCTAACTCTAATACGAACAGTAACCCTAATCTAACCTTAACCCTAATATTAACCCTAAACTTAAGCCTACCCTAACCCTAACACCCTAAACCTAACAACTAACACTATCTATAATCCTAACCCTTATCCTAAAACACACACTTAACTGGAACTTCACACTAACCCTAACCCTAAACCTAACCCTAACCCTAAACATAATCCCTAACCCTAACCTAAACCCTAAAACTAACCTTAACACTAACCTAAACACAAAACCAAACTCTAGCCCAAACCATAAAAATAACCCTCACCCTAGCCTAAACTTCATCCAAACCCTAACCCTAACCTTAACCCTAAGCCTAAACCTAACCCAAACCCTTACCTTAAACCTACTCTAACCGTTACGCTAGCCCAGCTGTAACCCTAAACCTATCCCTGAACCTAACCCTAACCCTAAACATAATCCTAAACCTAATCCTAACCCTAACCCTAACTCTAACCTTGACCATAAATACAGCACTAACTCTAACCATAAACCTGAAACTAAACCTAAATCGTACCCTAAACATAACTCTAACTCTATACCTAACCCTAACTCTAAATCTAACCCTAATCATAACACTTACCCTAAACCCTCACTTAAATGTAAAACTAAACGTAACCCTCACCCAAACCCCAAACTGTATCCCCCAACCCTAACCTTAATGCTAACCCTAGCCCTAACCCAAATACTAACAGGAACTCCTAAGCCCTAGTGATAACCCTAACCCTAACCCAAACCCTAACCCCTAACACCAAAGCCTAACCCAAACCTTAACCCTACCTCTCACCCTAACTCTAACAATAACCCAAAACCTAATCATAAACCGAACCCTAACCCTAAACCAAACCTAACCAGGACAAGAACCACGATGCCTAATCAGAACCCTCACCCAAACCCTAACGCTAAACTACACCTCTAACCCCTAACGCCTTACCATAACCATAATCCTAACCCTACCCAACCCTAACCCTAAACCTAAACCTCACTCCAACCACAATGCCTAACACAAATCGTAACCCTAACTGTTACACGAAACTTAACTCTAACCTAAAATCTAACCCTAACCCTAAAACTAAAGACAAAGCTTAAACTTAACCCTACCCCTAAACATAACCTTAACACTAACCTGAAAACGAAACCAAACCTTAGCCATAACACTAACCCTCACCCTATCTTAAACTTCACCCTATCCCTAACCTAAAGCTAACCCTAACTTTAACCCTAACCCTACCCCTAAATCTAACCCTAACCTTAACCTTGGTTCACCAGTAACCCTAAACCTAATCCTTACAATAACTCTGACCCTAAACCTCGCGCTAAACCTAATTCGAATCCTAACCCTGACCCTACCACTAACCTACCCTTAACCCTAACTTTAAGCCTACCATAAAATTAAACCTAACCCTAACCCCTAACCCTAACTCTAACCCTAAACCTAGCCCTAAACCTAACTGTAACACTTACCCAAAACCCTCACCTTAACTGTAAACGTAACTCTAATTCTTACCCTAACCCTAAACTAAACTCTAAATATAACCCTAACCTACACCTAACTGAAACACTAAACCCTAACGCTAACTCTAATCCTTAGTCTAAACCTAACCTTAACCCTAACCCTAACCACTATCCCTAACTATAACCCTAACCCGAAGCTGAACCCTCACCCTTAACCAAAATTTCACCCTAAACATAACCCTAAACCTACCCTAACTTCAATCAAGCCTTAATACCAAACAACAATTAACACTAACACTAAAACTAACCCTAACCCTAAACCTAAACCTAACCCTGACCCTAACCTGAACCATAACCGCTAACCCTAACACTGTCGCTTAACATAAACGTCACCCTAACCCTAACCCTAAAACTAAACATAACACAAAATCTTCCCATAACCCTGACCCTAACCCTAATCCTAACCATAAACATAACCCTAACCCTAAACTTAACCCTAACCCTGACACTAGCTGTAACTCTAACCCTAACTGTAACACGCTAAAACATCAGCTTAATTGTAAACCTAACACTAACCCTCACACGAACCCCTAACCCTTTCACTAACCCTAACCCTAACTCTAATCCTAACCCTGACCTAAACCTAACCCTTACCATAACCATAAACTTAACCCTAGCCTTAACTCTACCCTAATCCTAAACCTAACAATAACTCTATGCCTGACTCTAACCCTAATCCGAAACCCTAGCACTAACTCTAACTCTAAACCTAACCCTAACCCTAACCTAGCTCTACCCTTTACCGTAAACCTAGCCTTAACCCTAACCTTACCTCTACCCTAACCCTAACCCTATACCTAACCATAACACTAACCTTAACCCTAACTCTAACCTTAACCCTGACCCTATTAACTGAAACTTCACCCTAGCCCTAAGCCTAAATCTAACTGTAAACCTAACCATAACAATTACCCTAAACCCTCACCTTAACTGTAAACCTAGCATTAACCTTCACTCTAACCCTTAACCGTATCCCCAACCCAAAACCTAACGTTATCCCCAACCTTATCCCTAACCCTAACCCTAATATGAACAGTAAACCTAATCTAACCCTAACCCTAATATTAACCCTAAACTTAACGCTACCCTAACCATACACCTAACCCTAAACCCTAATCCTAACATCTAACACTATCTGTAATCCTGACATTATCCTAACCCTCACCCTTAACCTAAACTTCACACTAACCCTAAACCTAACGCTAACCCTAAACATAACCCCTAACCCTAAGCCGAACCCTAAACCTAACATTAACACTAACCGGAACACAAACCAAACTCTACCATAAGCATAAAAATAACCCTCAATCCTTTCTAAACTTCATTGAAACCCTAAACCTAAACTTACCTGTAAACCTAAATCTAACCCAAAACCTAAACTTAAACCTAACTCTAACAATAACGAAAGTAAATCTGTAACTCTAAAACTAACACTTACAATAGCCCCAAACCAAACCCTAAACTGAATCCTAATCCTAACTCTAGACCTAATCCTAACCCTAACCCAAACTCTAAAATTGACCCTTAATAGAACACTAACTCTAACCTGAAACCTGGACGCAAACCTAAATTTTACCCTACACCTAACCCTAACCCTAACCCTAACGCTAACCCTAACCCTAACCCTAACCCTAACCCTAACCCTAACCCTAACCCTAACCCTAACCCTAACCCTAACCCTAACCCTAACCCTAACCCTAACCCTAACCCTAACCCTAACCCTAACCCTAACTATGCCTCATCCTAACCCTAACCCTGACCTAATCTTAACGTTTACCTTAACCCTAAACTTAATCCTAACCTTAACTCTACCCTAACCCTAACAATAACTCTAAACCTGACCCTAACCCTAACAGTAAACCCTAGCACTAACTCTAGCTCTAACCCTAACCCCTAACCCTAACCCTCATGCTTAACAGAAACTTCACCCTAACCCTAACCCTAAAACTAAACATAACACTAAATCTCCCCCAACCCTGACCCTAACCCTATTCCTAACCATAAACCTAACCCTAACCCTAAACTTAACCATAACGTTGACCCTAACTCTAACTCTAACCCTAATCCTAACCCTAGAACTTACCCTAAACACTCAGCTTAAATGGAAACCTAGCACTAACCCTCACCCTAACAACTAAACCTAACATCAACCGTTAACCTAACCCTATCTTTAAACCTAACCTACCCCTAAACCAAACCATGACTTAACCCAAACACTTACCCTAGCCCTAAATCTAGACCTAACCTTAACTCTAAACTTAATCCTAACCTTAACCCTAACTCTAATCCCTAACACTAACCCTAAGCTCAACCCTCACCCTTAACTTAAACTTCACCCTAACCCTAAACCGAACCCTAACCCTAACCTTAAACCTAACCCTAAACCTCGCCCTAACATTCACCCAAACACCTAACCCTAACTCTAACCCTAAGCCTAACCCTAAACCTAACCCTAACCCTAACCTTAACCCAAATACCTAACTCTAACCCTAACCCTCATCCTTAACCTAAACTTCACCCTAAATAGAAGCCTAAACCTAACCCTAAAACGAAACCTAAACTATCCCCTGACTCTAGCTTAACCCTAACCCTGACCGTAACACTGTGAAACATTAGCTTAAGTGTAAACCTAACACTAACCCTCACACGAACCCCTACCCTTTCCCTAACCCTAACCCTATCCCTCACCCTAGCCCTAACACCGACCTAAACCTAACCCTTACTCTAACCCCAAACTTAACCCTAACCTTAACTCTACCCTAACCCTAACAATAACTCTACACCTGACCGCAACCACAACCCTAAACCCTAGCACTAACTCTAACTCTAAACATAAAACTAACCCTGCCCTACCCTTTACCATAAACCTAGCCTTAACCCTAACCTTACACCTACCCTAACGCTAACCCTATACCTAACCATAGCACCAGACTTAACCATACTCTAGTCTTAACCCTAACCCTGACTATTAACTGAAACATCACCCTAACCCTAAGCCTAACTCTAACTCTAACCCTAACCATAAAACTACCCTAAACCCTCACCTTAAGTGTAAACCTAACCCTAACCCTCACCCTAACCCTTAATCGTATCCCCAACCCTAAACCTAATGCTATCCCCAACCTTATCTCTAACCCTAACCCTAATATGAACAGTGACCCTAATCTAACCCTAACCCCAATATTAACACTAAACTTTACACTACCCTAACCATAAACCTAATCCTAACACCCTAAACCTAACGTCTAATACCATCTATAATCATAACACTTATCATAACCCTCACACTTAACCTAAAATTTACACTAACCCTAAACCTAACCTAAAGCTAACCCTAAACAAAACCCCTAACTCAAACCCGAACCCTAAAACTAAACTTAACACTAACCTGAACACAAACGCAAACTCTAGCCTTAACCATAAAAAAACCCTCACCCTACCTAAACTTCATCCAAACCCTAACCCTAACCTTAACCATAAACCTAAACCTAACCCAAACCCTAAACTGAAACCTAACTCTAAGAATAACGCTAGTCCATCTGTAACCCTAAACCTAACCATTACAATAGCCCTGAACCTAACCCTAATCCTAACCCTGACCCTAACCCTAACCTACCCATAACCCTAACTTTAAGCCTACCATAAACTTAAACCTAACCCTAACACATAACCCTAAATCTAACCCTAACCCTAGCCCTAACCCAAAACCAAACCCTAACGCTAACCGTAACACTTACTCAAAACCCTCACCTTAACTGTAAACGTAACTCTAACTCTTACCCTAACCCTAAACTTAACCCTACTTATAACCCTACCCTAAACCTAACTGAAACAGTAAGCCCTAACCCAAATTCTAACCCTAATCCTTAGCCTAAACCTACCCTTAACCCTAAGCCTAACCCTAAACACTAACCCTAACTCTAACCCTAACCTAAGCCGAACCCTCACCCTTAAGCAAAATTTCACCATAACCATAACTCTAAACCTACTCTAGCTTCATTCAAACCCTAAATCTAAGCAAAACTAACACTAACATTAAACCTAACCCTAAACCTAAACCTAACACTAACATTCACCCAAACACCTAACCCTAACACTAACCCTAACTCTTAACCTAACACTAAACTTAACCCAAACACCTAACCCGAACCCTAACCCTAACTATGCCTCATCCTAACCTTAACCCTGACCTAATCTTAACGTTTACCCTAACCCTAACTCTACCCTAACCCTAACAATAACTCTAAACCTGAACCTAACCGTAACAGTAAACACTAGCACTAACTCTAGCTTTAACCCTAACCCCTAACCCTGACCCTCATCAAACCCTAACCCTAAGCAAAGCTAATACTAACAATAAACCTAACCCTAACCCCAAACAAGAACCTAACCCTAACCCTAACCCTGAACCAAAACTGAACCCTAACCCCTAACCCTAACCCTCGCGCTTAACATAAACTTCACCCAAACCCTAACGCTAAAACTAAACATAACGCTAAATCTCCCCCTAACCCTGACCCTCACCCTAACCCTAACCCTAATCCTAACCATAAACCTAACCCTAACCCTAAACTTAACCCTAACCATGACCCTAACTCTAACTCTAATCCTAACCCTAAAACTTACCCTACACACTCAGCTTAAATGGAAACCTAGCACTCACCCTCACCCTAACATCTAAACCTAACCCAACCCTTAACCTAACCCTATCGCTAACCTTAACCTAGCCCTAAACCTAACCATGACTTAACCCAAAAACCAACCCTAACCCTCACTCTAAAACTAACCTTAACCCTACACTTACTCCTAACATTAACCCTAACCCTAACCCCTAACGCTAAACCTAAGCACAACCCTCACCCGTAAACTTCACCCTAGCCCTAGCCCTAGCCCTAACCCTAAACCTGACCCTAACATTAACCCAAACACCTAACTCTATCGCTGCTAAGCCTAACCCTAAACCTAACCCTAACCTCAACCCAAATGCCTAATCCTAACCCGAACCCTCATCCTTAACCTAAACTTCACCTTAAACCTAAGTCTAACCCTAACCCTAAAACTAAACCTAACACTTAACTCTCCCCTAACTCTAGCCCTAAACCTAAACCTAACCCTAACCCTAACTCAAACCCTAACCGTAGCCCTAACCATAACCATAACACTTACCCAAAACCCTCACCTTAACGGTAAATGTAACTCTGACTCTTATCCTAAACCTAACAAAAAAAAACTTAACCCGAAATACAACCCTATGCTAAACCTAACCGAAACACTAACACCTAACCCTAACTCTAACCCTAATCCTTAGCCTAAACTTAACCTTAACCCTAAACCTAACCCTAACCACAACCCTAACTCTAAACCTAACCCTAACCCTAAACCGAACCCTCACCCTTAAACAAAATTTCATCCTAACCATAACCCTAAACCTACCCTAAATTCATTCAAACCCTAACCCTAAGCAAAACTAAAACTAACCCTAAACCTAACCCTAACCCCAAACCTAAACCTAACCCTAACCCTAACCCTGAACTTAACCTGAACCCTAACCCCGAACCTAACCTGAACCCTAACCCCTAACCCTAACCCTCGCGCTTAACATAAACTTCACCCAAACCCTAACGCTAAAACTAAACATAACGCTTAATCTCCCCCGAACCCTGACCCTAACCCTAACCCTAACCATAAACCTAACCCTAACCCTAAACTTAACCCTAACCATGACCCTAACTCTAACTCTAATCCTAACCCTAAAACTTACCCTACACACTCAGCTTAAATGGAAACCTAGCACTCACCCTCACCCTAACATCTAAACCTAACCCAACCCTTAACCTAACCCTATCTCTAACCTTAACCTAGCCCTAAACCTAACCATGACTTAACCCAAAAACCGACCCTAACCCTCACTCTAAAACTAACCTTAACCCTACACTTACTCCTAACATTCACCCTAACCCTAACCCCTAACGCTAAACCTAAGCACAAACCTCACCCGTAAACTTCACCATTAACAAAAACACCTAACCCTATCGCTAAGCCTAACACTAAACCTAAACCTAACCTTAACCCAAACGCCTAATCCTAACCCGAACCCTCATCCTTAACCTAAACTTCACCTTAAACCGAAGTCTAACCCTAACCCTAAAACTAAACCTAACCCTTAACTCTCCCCTACCTCTAGCCCTAACCCTAACCCTAACCTTAACTCTTACCCTAACCATAACACCCTAAAACATCAGCTTAATGTAAACCTAACACTAACCCTCACACGAACCCCTAACACTTTCCCTAACTCTCAGCCTATCCCTTACCCTAACCCTAACTCTAACCTTGACCCTAAATAGAACACTAACTCTAACCCTCAACTTGGACCTAAACCTAAATCTTACCCTACACCTAACCCTAACCGTAGACCTAACCCTAACTCTGACTCTAACCCTAATCATAACACTTACCCTAAACCCTCAGCTTAACCATAAAACTAACGGTAACCCTCACCCTAAACCTTAACCGAATCCAACAACCCTAACCCTAATGCTATCCGAAACCCTAACACTAATGCTATCCGAAACCCTAACCCTAACACTAACCTGAAACACCTGAACCTGAAGATAAACCTAACCCTAACCCAAACCCTAAACCAACCCTAACCATGACCGGAACCACAAAGCCTAATCGGAACCCTCACACAAACACAAACCCTTACCCTAAACTACACATCTAACCCCTAACACCTTACCATATCCATAATCCTAACCCTACCCAACCCTAACCCTAAACCTAATCCTCACTCCAACCACAACGCCTAACACAACCCTAACCCTAACCCTAACCCTAACCGTAACACTAAACACTAATCTAAAATCTAACCCTAACACTAAAACTAAACACAACCCCTAAACTTAACCCTAACCCTAAACATAACCTTAACACTAACCTGAAAACAAACCCAAACCTTAGCCATAACCATAACCCTCACCCTATGTTAAACTTCACCCTATCCGTAACCTAAAGTTAACCCTAACTTTAACGTTAACCCTACCCCTAAACCTAATCCTCACCTTAACCTTGTCAGACCTGTAACCCTAAACCTAACCCTTACAATAACTCTGACCCTAATCCTCGCCCTAAACCTAATTCTAATCCTGACCCTGACCCTAACCCTAACCTAAGCTTAACCCTATCTTTAAGACTACCATAAACATAAACCAAACCCTCACCCCTAACCCTAACTCTAAGCCTAACCGTAGCCCTATCCATAACCGTAACACTTACCGAAAACCCTCACCTTAACGGTAAATGTAACTCTGACTCTTACCCTAAACCTAAAAAAAAAAACTTAACCCTAAATACAACCCTATGCTAAACCTAACCGAAACACTAACACCTAACCCTAACTCTAACCCGAATCCTTAGCCTAAACTTAACCTTAACCCTAAACCTAACCCTAACCACAACCCTAACTCTAAACCTAACCCTAACCCTAAACCGAACCGTCATCCTTAAAGAAAATTTCACCCTAACCGTAACCCTAAACCTACCCTAAATTCATTCAAACCCTAACCCTAAGCAAAACTAAAACTAACACTAACACTAAACATAACCCTAAACCCAAACACAAACCTAACCCTAACCCTAACCCTGAACCAAACCTGAACCCTAACCCCTAACCCTAACCCTCGCGCTTAACATCAACTTCACCCAAACCCTAACGCTAAAAGTAAACATAACGCTAAATCTCCCCCTAACCCTGACCCTAACCCTAATCCTAACCATAAACCTAACCCTAACCCTAAACTTAACCCTAACCATGACCCTAACTCTAACTCTAACTCTAATCCTAACCCTAAAACTTACCCTACACACTCAGCTTAAATGGAAACCTAGCACTCACCCTCACCCTAACATCTAAACCTAACCCAACCCTTAACCTAACCCTATCTCTAACCTTAACCTAGCCCTTAACCTAACCGTGACTTAACCCAAAAACCAACCCTAACCCTCACTCTAAAACTAACCTTAACCTTACACTTACTCCTAACATTAACCCTAACCCTAACCCCTAACGCTAAACCTAAGCACAACCCTCACCCATAAACTTCACCATTAACCCAAACACCTAACCCTATCGCTAAGCCTAACCCTAAACCTAACCCTAACCTTAACCCAAACGCCTAATCCTAACCCGAACCCTCATCCTTAACCTAAACTTCACCTTAAACCTAAGTCTAACCCTAACCCTAACACTAAACCTAACCCTTAACTCTCCCCTAACTCTAGCCCTAACCCTAAACCTAACCCTAACCCTAACTCTAACCCTAACCTTAACACCCTAAAACATCAGCTTAATGTAAACCTAACACTAACCCTCACACGAACCCCTAACACTTTCCCTAACTCTCAACCTATCCCTTACCCTAACCCTAACTGTAACCTTGACCCTAAATAGAACACTAACTCTAACCCTCAACTTGGACCTAAACCTAAATCTTACCCTACACCTAACCCTAACCGTAGACCTAACCCTAACTCTGACTCTAACCCTAATCATAACACTTACCCTAAACCCTCAGCTTAACCATAAAACTAACGGTAACCCTCACCCTAAACCCTAACCGAATCCCACAACCCTAACCCTAATGCTATCGGAAACCCTAACCCTAATGCTATCCGAAACCCTAACCCTAACAGTAACCTGAAACCCCTGACCCTAATGATAAACATAACCCTAACCCAAACCCTAACCCCAACACCAAAGCCTAACAAAAACCTTAACCCTAACTGTAACACTAACCGAAACCTAATCAGAAGCCTAACCCCAACCCTAAACCAGCCCTAACCATGACCGGAACCACAAAGCCTAACCGGAACCCTCACACAAACCCAAACCCTAACCCTAAACTACACCTCTAACCCCTAACGCCTTACCATATCCATAATCCTAACCCTACCCAACCCTAACCCTAAACCTAACCCTCACCCCAACCACAACGCCTAACACAACCCTAACCCTAACCCTAACCATAACACTAAACACTAACCTAAAATCTAACCCTAACACTAAAACTAAACACAACCCCTAAACTTAACCCTAACCCTAAACATAACCTTAACACTAACCTGAAAACAAACCCAAACCTTAGCCATAACCCTAACCCTCACCCTATGTTAAACTTCACCCTATCCCTAACCTAAAGTTAACCCTAACTTTAACCCTAACCCTACCCCTAAACCTAACCCTCACCTTAACCTTGGCCCACCTGTAACCCTAAACCTAACCCTTACAATAACTCTGACCCTAATCCTCGCCCTAAACCTAATTCGAATCCTAACCCTAACCTAAGCTTAACGCTATCTTTAAGCCTACCATAAACTTAAACTTAACCCTAACCCCTAACCCTAACTCTAACCCTAACCGTGGCCTTAACCATAACCGTAACACTTACCCAAAACCCTCACCTTAACGGTAAATGTAACTCTGACTCTTACCCTAAACCTAAGAAAAAAAAACTTAACCCGAAATACAACCCTATGCTAAACCTAACCGAAACACTAACACCTAACCCTAACTCTAACCCTAATCCTTAGCCTAAACTTAACCTTAACCCTAAACCTAACCCTAACCACAACCCTAACTCTAAACCTAACCCTAACCCTAAAGCGAACCCTCACCCTTAAACAAAATTTCACCCTAACCATAACCCTAAACCTACCCTAACTTCATTCATAGCCTAATCCTAACCAAAACTAAAACTAACCCTAAACCTAACTCTAACCCTAAACCTAAACTTAACCCTAACCACTGACCCTAACTCTAACCCTAACCCTAAGCGGAACCCTGACCCTTAACCAAAATTTCACCCTAACCATAACCCTAAACCTACCCTAAATTCATTCAAACCCTAACCCTAAGCAAAACTAACACTAACACTAACACTAAACCTAACCCTAACCAAAACCCAAACCTAACCCTAACCCTAACCCTGACCCAAACCTGAACCCTAACCCCTAACCTTAACCCTCGCGCTTAACATCAACTTCACCCAAACCCTAACGCTAAAAGTAAACATAACGCTAAATCTCCCCCTAACCCTAATCCTAACCATAAACCTAACCCTAACCCTAAACTTAACCCTAACCATGACCCTAACTCTAACTCTAATCCTAACCCTAAAACTTACCCTACACACTCAGCTTAAATGGAAACCTAGCACTCACCCTCACCCTAACATCTAAACCTAACCCAACCCTTAACCTAACCCTATCGCTAACCTTAACCTAGCCCTAAACCTAACCATGACTTAACCCAAAAACCAACCCTAACCCTCACTCTAAAACTAACCTTAACCCTACACTTACTCCTAACATTAACCCTAACCCTAACCCCTAACGCTAAACCTAAGCACAACCCTCACCCGTAAACTTCACCCTAGCCCTAGCCCTAGCCCTAACCCTAAACCTGACCCTAACATTAACCCAAACACCTAACTCTATCGCTGCTAAGCCTAACCCTAAACCTAACCCTAACCTCAACCCAAATGCCTAATCCTAACCCGAACCCTCATCCTTAACCTAAACTTCACCTTAAACCTAAGTCTAACCCTAACCCTAAAACTAAACCTAACACTTAACTCTCCCCTAACTCTAGCCCTAAACCTAAACCTAACCCTAACCCTAACTCAAACCCTAACCGTAGCCCTAACCATAACCATAACACTTACCCAAAACCCTCACCTTAACGGTAAATGTAACTCTGACTCTTATCCTAAACCTAACAAAAAAAAACTTAACCCGAAATACAACCCTATGCTAAACCTAACCGAAACACTAACACCTAACCCTAACTCTAACCCTAATCCTTAGCCTAAACTTAACCTTAACCCTAAACCTAACCCTAACCACAACCCTAACTCTAAACCTAACCCTAACCCTAAACCGAACCCTCACCCTTAAACAAAATTTCATCCTAACCATAACCCTAAACCTACCCTAAATTCATTCAAACCCTAACCCTAAGCAAAACTAAAACTAACCCTAAACCTAACCCTAACCCCAAACCTAAACCTAACCCTAACCCTAACCCTGAACTTAACCTGAACCCTAACCCCGAACCTAACCTGAACCCTAACCCCTAACCCTAACCCTCGCGCTTAACATAAACTTCACCCAAACCCTAACGCTAAAACTAAACATAACGCTTAATCTCCCCCGAACCCTGACCCTAACCCTAACCCTAACCATAAACCTAACCCTAACCCTAAACTTAACCCTAACCATGACCCTAACTCTAACTCTAATCCTAACCCTAAAACTTACCCTACACACTCAGCTTAAATGGAAACCTAGCACTCACCCTCACCCTAACATCTAAACCTAACCCAACCCTTAACCTAACCCTATCTCTAACCTTAACCTAGCCCTAAACCTAACCATGACTTAACCCAAAAACCGACCCTAACCCTCACTCTAAAACTAACCTTAACCCTACACTTACTCCTAACATTCACCCTAACCCTAACCCCTAACGCTAAACCTAAGCACAAACCTCACCCGTAAACTTCACCATTAACAAAAACACCTAACCCTATCGCTAAGCCTAACACTAAACCTAAACCTAACCTTAACCCAAACGCCTAATCCTAACCCGAACCCTCATCCTTAACCTAAACTTCACCTTAAACCGAAGTCTAACCCTAACCCTAAAACTAAACCTAACCCTTAACTCTCCCCTACCTCTAGCCCTAACCCTAACCCTAACCTTAACTCTTACCCTAACCATAACACCCTAAAACATCAGCTTAATGTAAACCTAACACTAACCCTCACACGAACCCCTAACACTTTCCCTAACTCTCAGCCTATCCCTTACCCTAACCCTAACTCTAACCTTGACCCTAAATAGAACACTAACTCTAACCCTCAACTTGGACCTAAACCTAAATCTTACCCTACACCTAACCCTAACCGTAGACCTAACCCTAACTCTGACTCTAACCCTAATCATAACACTTACCCTAAACCCTCAGCTTAACCATAAAACTAACGGTAACCCTCACCCTAAACCTTAACCGAATCCAACAACCCTAACCCTAATGCTATCCGAAACCCTAACACTAATGCTATCCGAAACCCTAACCCTAACACTAACCTGAAACACCTGAACCTGAAGATAAACCTAACCCTAACCCAAACCCTAAACCAACCCTAACCATGACCGGAACCACAAAGCCTAATCGGAACCCTCACACAAACACAAACCCTTACCCTAAACTACACATCTAACCCCTAACACCTTACCATATCCATAATCCTAACCCTACCCAACCCTAACCCTAAACCTAATCCTCACTCCAACCACAACGCCTAACACAACCCTAACCCTAACCCTAACCCTAACCGTAACACTAAACACTAATCTAAAATCTAACCCTAACACTAAAACTAAACACAACCCCTAAACTTAACCCTAACCCTAAACATAACCTTAACACTAACCTGAAAACAAACCCAAACCTTAGCCATAACCATAACCCTCACCCTATGTTAAACTTCACCCTATCCGTAACCTAAAGTTAACCCTAACTTTAACCTTAACCCTACCCCTAAACCTAATCCTCACCTTAACCTTGTCAGACCTGTAACCCTAAACCTAACCCTTACAATAACTCTGACCCTAATCCTCGCCCTAAACCTAATTCTAATCCTGACCCTGACCCTAACCCTAACCTAAGCTTAACCCTATCTTTAAGACTACCATAAACATAAACCAAACCCTCACCCCTAACCCTAACTCTAAGCCTAACCGTAGCCCTATCCATAACCGTAACACTTACCGAAAACCCTCACCTTAACGGTAAATGTAACTCTGACTCTTACCCTAAACCTAAAAAAAAAAACTTAACCCTAAATACAACCCTATGCTAAACCTAACCGAAACACTAACACCTAACCCTAACTCTAACCCGAATCCTTAGCCTAAACTTAACCTTAACCCTAAACCTAACCCTAACCACAACCCTAACTCTAAACCTAACCCTAACCCTAAACCGAACCCTCACCCTTAAACAAAATTTCACCCTAACCATAACCCTAAACCTACCCTAACTTCATTCATAGCCTAATCCTAACCAAAACTAAAACTAACCCTAAACCTAACTCGAACCCTAAACCTAAACTTAACCCTAACCACTGACCCTAACTCTAACCCTAACCCTAAGCGGAACCCTGACCCTTAACCAAAATTTCACCCTAACCATAACCCTAAACCTACCCTAAATTCATTCAAACCCTAACCCTAAGCAAAACTAACACTAACACTAAACCTAACCCTAACCAAAACCCAAACCTAACCCTAACCCTAACCCTGAACCAAACCTGAACCCTAACCCCTAACCCTAACCCTCGCGCTTAACATCAACTTCACCCAAACCCTAACGCTAAAAGTAAACATAACGCTAAATCTCCCCCTAACCCTGACCCTAACCCTAATCCTAACCATAAACCTAACCCTAACCCTAAACTTAACCCTAACCATGACCCTAACTCTAACTCTAATCCTAACCCTAAAACTTACCCTACACACTCAGCTTAAATGGAAACCTAGCACTCACCCTCACCCTAACATCTAAACCTAACCCAACCCTTAACCTAACCCTATCTCTAACCTTAACCTAGCCCTTAACCTAACCGTGACTTAACCCAAAAACCAACCCTAACCCTCACTCTAAAACTAACCTTAACCTTACACTTACTCCTAACATTAACCCTAACCCTAACCCCTAACGCTAAACCTAAGCACAACCCTCACCCATAAACTTCACCATTAACCCAAACACCTAACCCTATCGCTAAGCCGAACCCTAAACCTAACCCTAACCTTAACCCAAACGCCTAATCCTAACCCGAACCCTCATCCTTAACCTAAACTTCACCTTAAACCTAAGTCTAACCCTAACCCTAAAACTAAACCTAACCCTTAACTCTCCCCTAACTCTAGCCCTAACCCTAAACCTAACCCTAACCCTAACTCTAACCCTAACCTTAACACCCTAAAACATCAGCTTAATGTAAACCTAACACTAACCCTCACACGAACCCCTAACACTTTCCCTAACTCTCAGCCTATCCCTTACCCTAACCCTAACTGTAACCTTGACCCTAAATAGAACACTAACTCTAACCCTCAACTTGGACCTAAACCTAAATCTTACCCTACACCTAACCCTAACCGTAGACCTAACCCTAACTCTGACTCTAACCCTAATCATAACACTTACCCTAAACCCTCAGCTTAACCATAAAACTAACGGTAACCCTCACCCTAAACCCTAACCGAATCCCACAACCCTAACCCTAATGCTATCGGAAACCCTAACCCTAATGCTATCCGAAACCCTAACCCTAACAGTAACCTGAAACCCCTGACCCTAACGATAAACATAACCCTAACCCAAACCCTAACCCCAACACCAAAGCCTAACAAAAACCTTAACCCTAACTGTAACACTAACCGAAACCTAATCAGAAGCCTAACCCCAACCCTAAACCAACCCTAACCATGACCGGAACCACAAAGCCTAACCGGAACCCTCACACAAACCCAAACCCTAACCCTAAACTACACCTCTAACCCCTAACGCCTTACCATATCCATAATCCTAACCCTACCCAACCCTAACCCTAAACCTAACCCTCACCCCAACCACAACGCCTAACACAACCCTAACCCTAACCCTAACCATAACACTAAACACTAACCTAAAATCTAACCCTAACACTAAAACTAAACACAACCCCTAAACTTAACCCTAACCCTAAACATAACCTTAACACTAACCTGAAAACAAACCCAAACCTTAGCCATAACCCTAACCCTCACCCTATGTTAAACTTCACCCTATCCCTAACCTAAAGTTAACCCTAACTTTAACCCTAACCCTACACCTAAACCTAACCCTCACCTTAACCTTGGCCCACCTGTAACCCTAAACCTAACCCATACAATAACTCTGACGCTAATCCTGGCCCTAAACCTAATTCTAATCCTAACCCTCACCTAAGCTTAACCATATCTTTAAACCTATCATAAACTTAAACCTAACCCTAACTCTAACCCTCTCCGCGGCCATAACCCTAACCCTAACCGTAACACTTACCCAAAACCCTCACCTTAACGGTAAATGTAACTCTGACTCTTATCCTAAACCTAAGAAAAAAAAACTTAACCCGAAATACAACCCTATGCTAAACCTAACCGAAACACTAACACCTAACCCTAACTCTAACCCTAATCCTTAGCCTAAACTTAACCTTAACCCTAAACCTAACCCTAACCACAACCCTAACTCTAAACCTAACCCTAACCCTAAAGCGAACCCTCACCCTTAAAGAAAATTTCACCGTAACCATAACCCTAAACCTACCCTAACTTCATTCATAGCCTAATCCTAACCAAAACTAAAACTAACCCTAAACCTAACTCTAACCCTAAACCTAAACTTAACCCTAACCACTGACCCTAACTCTAACCCTAACCCTAAGCGGAACCCTGACCCTTAACCAAAATTTCACCCTAACCATAACCCTAAACCTACCCTAAATTCATTCAAACCCTAACCCTAAGCAAAACTAACACTAACACTAACACTAAACCTAACCCTAACCAAAACCCAAACCTAACCCTAACCCTAACCCTGACCCAAACCTGAACCCTAACCCCTAACCTTAACCCTCGCGCTTAACATCAACTTCACCCAAACCCTAACGCTAAAAGTAAACATAACGCTAAATCTCCCCCTAACCCTGACCCTAACCCTAATCCTAACCATAAACCTAACCCTAACCCTAAACTTAACCCTAACCATGACCCTAACTCTAACTCTAATCCTAACCCTAAAACTTACCCTACACACTCAGCTTAAATGGAAACCTAGCACTCACCCTCACCCTAACATCTAAACCTAACCCAACCCTTAACCTAACCCTATCTCTAACCTTAACCTAGCCCTTAACCTAACCGTGACTTAACCCAAAAACCAACCCTAACCCTCACTCTAAAACTAACCTTAACCTTACACTTACTCCTAACATTAACCCTAACCCTAACCCCTAACGCTAAACCTAAGCACAACCCTCACCCATAAACGTCACCATTAACCCAAACACCTAACCCTATCGCTAAGCCGAACCCTAAACCTAACCCTAACCTTAACCCAAACGCCTAATCCTAACCCGAACCCTCATCCTTAACCTAAACTTCACCTTAAACCTAAGTCTAACCCTAACCCTAAAACTAAACCTAACCCTTAACTCTCCCCTAACTCTAGCCCTAACCCTAAACCTAACCCTAACCCTAACTCTAACCCTAACCATAACACCCTAAAACATCAGCTTAATGTAAACCTAACACTAACCCTCACACGAACCCTTAACACTTTCCCTAACTCTCAGCCTATCCCTTACCCTAACCCTAACTCTAACCTTGACCCTAAATAGAACACTAATTCTAACCCTCAACTTGGACCTAAACGTAAATCTTACCCTACACCTAACCTTAACCGTAGACCTAACCCTAACTCTGACTCTAACCCTAATCATAACACTTACCCTAAACCCTCAGCTTAACCGTAAAACTAACGGTAACCCTCACCCTAAACCCTAACCGAATCCCACAACCCTAACCCTAATGCTATCTGAAACCCTAACCCTAATGCATCCGAAACCCTAACCCTAACACTAACCTGAAACCCCTGACCCTAACGATAAACCTAACCCTAACCCAAACCCTAACCCCAACACCAAAGCCTAACAAAAATCTTATCCCTAACTGTAACACTAACCGAAACCTAATCAGAAGCCTAACCCCAACCCTAAACCAACCCTAACAATGACCGGAACCACAAAGCCTAACCGGAACCCTCACACAAACCCAAACCCTAACCCTAAACTACACCTCTAACCCCTAACACCTTACCATATCCATAATCCTAACCCTACCCAACCCTAACCCTAAACCTAACCCTCACCCCAACCACAACGCCTAACACAACCCTAACCCTAACCATAACCATAACACTAAACACTAACCTAAAATCTAACCCTAACACTAAAACTAAACACAACCCCTAAACTTAACCCTAACCGTAAACATAACCTTAACACTAACCTGAAAACAAACCCAAACCTTAGCCATAACCCTAACCCTCACCCTAGGTTAAACTTCACCCTATCCCAAACCTAAAGTTAACCCTAACTTTAACCCTAACCCTACCCCTAAACCTAACCCTAACCTTAACCTTGGCCAACCTGTAACCCTAAACGTAACCCTTACAATAACTCTGACCCTAATCCTCGCCCTAAACCTATTTCTAATCCTAACCCTGACCCTAACCCGAAAACCTAAGCTTAACCCTATCTTTAAGCCTACCATAAACTTAAACCTAACCCTAACCCCTAACCCTAACTCTAACCTTAACCGTAGCCCTAACCATAACCGTAACACTTACCCAAAACCCTCACCTTAATGGTAAATGTAACTCTGACTCTTACCCTAAACCTAAGAAAAAAAAACTTAACCCTAAATACAACCCTATGCTAAACCTAACCGAAAAACTAATACCTAACCCTAACTCTAACCCTAATCCTTAGCCTAAACTTAACCTTAACCCTAAACCTAACCCTAACCACAACCCTAACTCTAAACCTAACCCTAACCCTAACCCTAACCCGAAACCGAACCCTCACCCTTAAACAAAATTTCACCCTAACCATAACCCTAAACCTACCCTATCTTCATTCATAGCCTAATCCTAACCAAAACTAAAACTAACCCTAAACCTAACTCTAACCCTAAACCTAAACTTAACCCTAACCACTGACCCAAACTCTAACCCTAACCCTAAGTGGAACCCTGACCCTTAACCGAAATTTCACCCAAAACCTACCCTAAATTCATTCAAACCCTAACCCTAAGCAAAACTAACACTAACACTAAACCTAACCCTAACCCCAAACCCAAACCTAACCCTAACCCTAACCCTGAACCAAACCTGAACCCTAACCCCTAACCCTAACCCTCGCGCTTAACATAAACTTCACCCAAGCCCTAACGCTAAAACTAAACATAACGCTATATCTCCCCCTAACCCTGACCCTAACCCTAATCCTAACCATAAACCTAACCCTAACCCTAAACTTAACCCTAACCATGACCCTAACTCTAACTCTAATCCTAACCCTAAAACTTACCCTACACACTCAGCTTAAATGGAAACCTAGCACTCACCCTCACCCTAACATCTAAACCTAACCCAACCCTTAACCTAACCCTATCGCTAACCTTAACCTAGCCCTAAACCTAACCATGACTTAACCCAAAAACCAACCCTAACCCTCACTCTAAAACTAACCTTAACCCTACACTTACTCCTAACATTAACCCTAACCCTAACCCCTAACGCTAAACCTAAGCACAACCCTCACCCGTAAACTTCACCCTAGCCCTAGCCCTAACCCTAAACCTGACCCTAACATTAACCCAAACACCTAACCCTATCGTTGCTAAGCCTAACCCTAAACCTAACCCTAACCTTAACCCAAACGCCTAATCCTAACCCGAACGCTCATCCTTAACCTAAACTTCACCTTAAACCTAAGTCTAACCCTAACCCTAAAACTAAACCTAACCCTGAACTCTCCCCTAACTCTAGCCCTAACCCTAAACCTAACCCTAACCCTAACTCTAACCCTAACCTTAACACCCTAAAACATCAGCTTAAGGTAAACCTAACACTAACCCTCACACGAACCCCTAACACTTTCCCTAACTCTCAGCCTATCCCTTACCCTAACCCTAACTGTAACCTTGACCCTAAATAGAACACTAACTCTAACCCTCAACTTGGACCTAAACCTAAATCTTACCCTACACCTAACCCTAACCGTAGACCTAACCCTAACTCTGACTCTAACCCTAATCATAACACTTACCCTAAACCCTCAGCTTAACCATAAAACTAACGGTAACCCTCACCCTAAACCCTAACCGAATCCCACAACCCTAACCCTAATGCTATCGGAAACCCTAACCCTAATGCTATCCGAAACCCTAACCCTAACAGTAACCTGAAACCCCTGACCCTAACGATAAACATAACCCTAACCCAAACCCTAACCCCAACACCAAAGCCTAACAAAAACCTTAACCCTAACTGTAACACTAACCGAAACCTAATCAGAAGCCTAACCCCAACCCTAAACCAACCCTAACCATGACCGGAACCACAAAGCCTAACCGGAACCCTCACACAAACCCAAACCCTAACCCTAAACTACACCTCTAACCCCTAACGCCTTACCATATCCATAATCCTAACCCTACCCAACCCTAACCCTAAACCTAACCCTCACCCCAACCACAACGCCTAACACAACCCTAACCCTAACCCTAACCATAACACTAAACACTAACCTAAAATCTAACCCTAACACTAAAACTAAACACAACCCCTAAACTTAACCCTAACCCTAAACATAACCTTAACACTAACCTGAAAACAAACCCAAACCTTAGCCATAACCCTAACCCTCACCCTATGTTAAACTTCACCCTATCCCTAACCTAAAGTTAACCCTAACTTTAACCCTAACCCTACCCCTAAACCTAACCCTCACCTTAACCTTGGCCCACCTGTAACCCTAAACCTAACCCTTACAATAACTCTGACCCTAATCCTCGCCCTAAACCTAATTCGAATCCTAACCCTAACCTAAGCTTAACGCTATCTTTAAGCCTACCATAAACTTAAACTTAACCCTAACCCCTAACCCTAACTCTAACCCTAACCGTGGCCTTAACCATAACCGTAACACTTACCCAAAACCCTCACCTTAACGGTAAATGTAACTCTGACTCTTACCCTAAACCTAAGAAAAAAAAACTTAACCCGAAATACAACCCTATGCTAAACCTAACCGAAACACTAACACCTAACCCTAACTCTAACCCTAATCCTTAGCCTAAACTTAACCTTAACCCTAAACCTAACCCTAACCACAACCCTAACTCTAAACCTAACCCTAACCCTAAAGCGAACCCTCACCCTTAAAGAAAATTTCACCCTAACCATAACCCTAAACCTACCCTAACTTCATTCATAGCCTAATCCTAACCAAAACTAAAACTAACCCTAAACCTAACTCTAACCCTAAACCTAAACTTAACCCTAACCACTGACCCTAACTCTAACCCTAACCCTAAGCGGAACCCTGACCCTTAACCAAAATTTCACCCTAACCATAACCCTAAACCTACCCTAAATTCATTCAAACCCTAACCCTAAGCAAAACTAACACTAACACTAACACTAAACCTAACCCTAACCAAAACCCAAACCTAACCCTAACCCTAACCCTGACCCAAACCTGAACCCTAACCCCTAACCTTAACCCTCGCGCTTAACATCAACTTCACCCAAACCCTAACGCTAAAAGTAAACATAACGCTAAATCTCCCCCTAACCCTAATCCTAACCATAAACCTAACCCTAACCCTAAACTTAACCCTAACCATGACCCTAACTCTAACTCTAATCCTAACCCTAAAACTTACCCTACACACTCAGCTTAAATGGAAACCTAGCACTCACCCTCACCCTAACATCTAAACCTAACCCAACCCTTAACCTAACCCTATCGCTAACCTTAACCTAGCCCTAAACCTAACCATGACTTAACCCAAAAACCAACCCTAACCCTCACTCTAAAACTAACCTTAACCCTACACTTACTCCTAACATTAACCCTAACCCTAACCCCTAACGCTAAACCTAAGCACAACCCTCACCCGTAAACTTCACCCTAGCCCTAGCCCTAGCCCTAACCCTAAACCTGACCCTAACATTAACCCAAACACCTAACTCTATCGCTGCTAAGCCTAACCCTAAACCTAACCCTAACCTCAACCCAAATGCCTAATCCTAACCCGAACCCTCATCCTTAACCTAAACTTCACCTTAAACCTAAGTCTAACCCTAACCCTAAAACTAAACCTAACACTTAACTCTCCCCTAACTCTAGCCCTAAACCTAAACCTAACCCTAACCCTAACTCAAACCCTAACCGTAGCCCTAACCATAACCATAACACTTACCCAAAACCCTCACCTTAACGGTAAATGTAACTCTGACTCTTATCCTAAACCTAACAAAAAAAAACTTAACCCGAAATACAACCCTATGCTAAACCTAACCGAAACACTAACACCTAACCCTAACTCTAACCCTAATCCTTAGCCTAAACTTAACCTTAACCCTAAACCTAACCCTAACCACAACCCTAACTCTAAACCTAACCCTAACCCTAAACCGAACCCTCACCCTTAAACAAAATTTCATCCTAACCATAACCCTAAACCTACCCTAAATTCATTCAAACCCTAACCCTAAGCAAAACTAAAACTAACCCTAAACCTAACCCTAACCCCAAACCTAAACCTAACCCTAACCCTAACCCTGAACTTAACCTGAACCCTAACCCCGAACCTAACCTGAACCCTAACCCCTAACCCTAACCCTCGCGCTTAACATAAACTTCACCCAAACCCTAACGCTAAAACTAAACATAACGCTTAATCTCCCCCGAACCCTGACCCTAACCCTAACCCTAACCATAAACCTAACCCTAACCCTAAACTTAACCCTAACCATGACCCTAACTCTAACTCTAATCCTAACCCTAAAACTTACCCTACACACTCAGCTTAAATGGAAACCTAGCACTCACCCTCACCCTAACATCTAAACCTAACCCAACCCTTAACCTAACCCTATCTCTAACCTTAACCTAGCCCTAAACCTAACCATGACTTAACCCAAAAACCGACCCTAACCCTCACTCTAAAACTAACCTTAACCCTACACTTACTCCTAACATTCACCCTAACCCTAACCCCTAACGCTAAACCTAAGCACAAACCTCACCCGTAAACTTCACCATTAACAAAAACACCTAACCCTATCGCTAAGCCTAACACTAAACCTAAACCTAACCTTAACCCAAACGCCTAATCCTAACCCGAACCCTCATCCTTAACCTAAACTTCACCTTAAACCGAAGTCTAACCCTAACCCTAAAACTAAACCTAACCCTTAACTCTCCCCTACCTCTAGCCCTAACCCTAACCCTAACCTTAACTCTTACCCTAACCATAACACCCTAAAACATCAGCTTAATGTAAACCTAACACTAACCCTCACACGAACCCCTAACACTTTCCCTAACTCTCAGCCTATCCCTTACCCTAACCCTAACTCTAACCTTGACCCTAAATAGAACACTAACTCTAACCCTCAACTTGGACCTAAACCTAAATCTTACCCTACACCTAACCCTAACCGTAGACCTAACCCTAACTCTGACTCTAACCCTAATCATAACACTTACCCTAAACCCTCAGCTTAACCATAAAACTAACGGTAACCCTCACCCTAAACCTTAACCGAATCCAACAACACTAACCCTAATGCTATCCGAAACCCTAACACTAATGCTATCCGAAACCCTAACCCTAACACTAACCTGAAACACCTGAACCTGAAGATAAACCTAACCCTAACCCAAACCCTAAACCAACCCTAACCATGACCGGAACCACAAAGCCTAATCGGAACCCTCACACAAACACAAACCCTTACCCTAAACTACACATCTAACCCCTAACACCTTACCATATCCATAATCCTAACCCTACCCAACCCTAACCCTAAACCTAATCCTCACTCCAACCACAACGCCTAACACAACCCTAACCCTAACCCTAACCCTAACCGTAACACTAAACACTAATCTAAAATCTAACCCTAACACTAAAACTAAACACAACCCCTAAACTTAACCCTAACCCTAAACATAACCTTAACACTAACCTGAAAACAAACCCAAACCTTAGCCATAACCATAACCCTCACCCTATGTTAAACTTCACCCTATCCGTAACCTAAAGTTAACCCTAACTTTAACCTTAACCCTACCCCTAAACCTAATCCTCACCTTAACCTTGTCAGACCTGTAACCCTAAACCTAACCCTTACAATAACTCTGACCCTAATCCTCGCCCTAAACCTAATTCTAATCCTGACCCTGACCCTAACCCTAACCTAAGCTTAACCCTATCTTTAAGACTACCATAAACATAAACCAAACCCTCACCCCTAACCCTAACTCTAAGCCTAACCGTAGCCCTATCCATAACCGTAACACTTACCGAAAACCCTCACCTTAACGGTAAATGTAACTCTGACTCTTACCCTAAACCTAAAAAAAAAAACTTAACCCTAAATACAACCCTATGCTAAACCTAACCGAAACACTAACACCTAACCCTAACTCTAACCCGAATCCTTAGCCTAAACTTAACCTTAACCCTAAACCTAACCCTAACCACAACCCTAACTCTAAACCTAACCCTAACCCTAAACCGAACCCTCACCCTTAAACAAAATTTCACCCTAACCATAACCCTAAACCTACCCTAACTTCATTCATAGCCTAATCCTAACCAAAACTAAAACTAACCCTAAACCTAACTCGAACCCTAAACCTAAACTTAACCCTAACCACTGACCCTAACTCTAACCCTAACCCTAAGCGGAACCCTGACCCTTAACCAAAATTTCACCCTAACCATAACCCTAAACCTACCCTAAATTCATTCAAACCCTAACCCTAAGCAAAACTAACACTAACACTAAACCTAACCCTAACCAAAACCCAAACCTAACCCTAACCCTAACCCTGAACCAAACCTGAACCCTAACCCCTAACCCTAACCCTCGCGCTTAACATCAACTTCACCCAAACCCTAACGCTAAAAGTAAACATAACGCTAAATCTCCCCCTAACCCTGACCCTAACCCTAATCCTAACCATAAACCTAACCCTAACCCTAAACTTAACCCTAACCATGACCCTAACTCTAACTCTAATCCTAACCCTAAAACTTACCCTACACACTCAGCTTAAATGGAAACCTAGCACTCACCCTCACCCTAACATCTAAACCTAACCCAACCCTTAACCTAACCCTATCTCTAACCTTAACCTAGCCCTTAACCTAACCGTGACTTAACCCAAAAACCAACCCTAACCCTCACTCTAAAACTAACCTTAACCTTACACTTACTCCTAACATTAACCCTAACCCTAACCCCTAACGCTAAACCTAAGCACAACCCTCACCCATAAACTTCACCATTAACCCAAACACCTAACCCTATCGCTAAGCCGAACCCTAAACCTAACCCTAACCTTAACCCAAACGCCTAATCCTAACCCGAACCCTCATCCTTAACCTAAACTTCACCTTAAACCTAAGTCTAACCCTAACCCTAAAACTAAACCTAACCCTTAACTCTCCCCTAACTCTAGCCCTAACCCTAAACCTAACCCTAACCCTAACTCTAACCCTAACCTTAACACCCTAAAACATCAGCTTAATGTAAACCTAACACTAACCCTCACACGAACCCCTAACACTTTCCCTAACTCTCAGCCTATCCCTTACCCTAACCCTAACTGTAACCTTGACCCTAAATAGAACACTAACTCTAACCCTCAACTTGGACCTAAACCTAAATCTTACCCTACACCTAACCCTAACCGTAGACCTAACCCTAACTCTGACTCTAACCCTAATCATAACACTTACCCTAAACCCTCAGCTTAACCATAAAACTAACGGTAACCCTCACCCTAAACCCTAACCGAATCCCACAACCCTAACCCTAATGCTATCGGAAACCCTAACCCTAATGCTATCCGAAACCCTAACCCTAACAGTAACCTGAAACCCCTGACCCTAACGATAAACATAACCCTAACCCAAACCCTAACCCCAACACCAAAGCCTAACAAAAACCTTAACCCTAACTGTAACACTAACCGAAACCTAATCAGAAGCCTAACCCCAACCCTAAACCAACCCTAACCATGACCGGAACCACAAAGCCTAACCGGAACCCTCACACAAACCCAAACCCTAACCCTAAACTACACCTCTAACCCCTAACGCCTTACCATATCCATAATCCTAACCCTACCCAACCCTAACCCTAAACCTAACCCTCACCCCAACCACAACGCCTAACACAACCCTAACCCTAACCCTAACCATAACACTAAACACTAACCTAAAATCTAACCCTAACACTAAAACTAAACACAACCCCTAAACTTAACCCTAACCCTAAACATAACCTTAACACTAACCTGAAAACAAACCCAAACCTTAGCCATAACCCTAACCCTCACCCTATGTTAAACTTCACCCTATCCCTAACCTAAAGTTAACCCTAACTTTAACCCTAACCCTACACCTAAACCTAACCCTCACCTTAACCTTGGCCCACCTGTAACCCTAAACCTAACCCATACAATAACTCTGACGCTAATCCTGGCCCTAAACCTAATTCTAATCCTAACCCTCACCTAAGCTTAACCATATCTTTAAACCTATCATAAACTTAAACCTAACCCTAACTCTAACCCTCTCCGCGGCCATAACCCTAACCCTAACCGTAACACTTACCCAAAACCCTCACCTTAACGGTAAATGTAACTCTGACTCTTATCCTAAACCTAAGAAAAAAAAACTTAACCCGAAATACAACCCTATGCTAAACCTAACCGAAACACTAACACCTAACCCTAACTCTAACCCTAATCCTTAGCCTAAACTTAACCTTAACCCTAAACCTAACCCTAACCACAACCCTAACTCTAAACCTAACCCTAACCCTAAAGCGAACCCTCACCCTTAAAGAAAATTTCACCGTAACCATAACCCTAAACCTACCCTAACTTCATTCATAGCCTAATCCTAACCAAAACTAAAACTAACCCTAAACCTAACTCTAACCCTAAACCTAAACTTAACCCTAACCACTGACCCTAACTCTAACCCTAACCCTAAGCGGAACCCTGACCCTTAACCAAAATTTCACCCTAACCATAACCCTAAACCTACCCTAAATTCATTCAAACCCTAACCCTAAGCAAAACTAACACTAACACTAACACTAAACCTAACCCTAACCAAAACCCAAACCTAACCCTAACCCTAACCCTGACCCAAACCTGAACCCTAACCCCTAACCTTAACCCTCGCGCTTAACATCAACTTCACCCAAACCCTAACGCTAAAAGTAAACATAACGCTAAATCTCCCCCTAACCCTGACCCTAACCCTAATCCTAACCATAAACCTAACCCTAACCCTAAACTTAACCCTAACCATGACCCTAACTCTAACTCTAATCCTAACCCTAAAACTTACCCTACACACTCAGCTTAAATGGAAACCTAGCACTCACCCTCACCCTAACATCTAAACCTAACCCAACCCTTAACCTAACCCTATCTCTAACCTTAACCTAGCCCTTAACCTAACCGTGACTTAACCCAAAAACCAACCCTAACCCTCACTCTAAAACTAACCTTAACCTTACACTTACTCCTAACATTAACCCTAACCCTAACCCCTAACGCTAAACCTAAGCACAACCCTCACCCATAAACGTCACCATTAACCCAAACACCTAACCCTATCGCTAAGCCGAACCCTAAACCTAACCCTAACCTTAACCCAAACGCCTAATCCTAACCCGAACCCTCATCCTTAACCTAAACTTCACCTTAAACCTAAGTCTAACCCTAACCCTAAAACTAAACCTAACCCTTAACTCTCCCCTAACTCTAGCCCTAACCCTAAACCTAACCCTAACCCTAACTCTAACCCTAACCATAACACCCTAAAACATCAGCTTAATGTAAACCTAACACTAACCCTCACACGAACCCTTAACACTTTCCCTAACTCTCAGCCTATCCCTTACCCTAACCCTAACTCTAACCTTGACCCTAAATAGAACACTAATTCTAACCCTCAACTTGGACCTAAACGTAAATCTTACCCTACACCTAACCTTAACCGTAGACCTAACCCTAACTCTGACTCTAACCCTAATCATAACACTTACCCTAAACCCTCAGCTTAACCGTAAAACTAACGGTAACCCTCACCCTAAACCCTAACCGAATCCCACAACCCTAACCCTAATGCTATCTGAAACCCTAACCCTAATGCATCCGAAACCCTAACCCTAACACTAACCTGAAACCCCTGACCCTAACGATAAACCTAACCCTAACCCAAACCCTAACCCCAACACCAAAGCCTAACAAAAATCTTATCCCTAACTGTAACACTAACCGAAACCTAATCAGAAGCCTAACCCCAACCCTAAACCAACCCTAACAATGACCGGAACCACAAAGCCTAACCGGAACCCTCACACAAACCCAAACCCTAACCCTAAACTACACCTCTAACCCCTAACACCTTACCATATCCATAATCCTAACCCTACCCAACCCTAACCCTAAACCTAACCCTCACCCCAACCACAACGCCTAACACAACCCTAACCCTAACCATAACCATAACACTAAACACTAACCTAAAATCTAACCCTAACACTAAAACTAAACACAACCCCTAAACTTAACCCTAACCGTAAACATAACCTTAACACTAACCTGAAAACAAACCCAAACCTTAGCCATAACCCTAACCCTCACCCTAGGTTAAACTTCACCCTATCCCAAACCTAAAGTTAACCCTAACTTTAACCCTAACCCTACCCCTAAACCTAACCCTAACCTTAACCTTGGCCAACCTGTAACCCTAAACGTAACCCTTACAATAACTCTGACCCTAATCCTCGCCCTAAACCTATTTCTAATCCTAACCCTGACCCTAACCCGAAAACCTAAGCTTAACCCTATCTTTAAGCCTACCATAAACTTAAACCTAACCCTAACCCCTAACCCTAACTCTAACCTTAACCGTAGCCCTAACCATAACCGTAACACTTACCCAAAACCCTCACCTTAATGGTAAATGTAACTCTGACTCTTACCCTAAACCTAAGAAAAAAAAACTTAACCCTAAATACAACCCTATGCTAAACCTAACCGAAAAACTAATACCTAACCCTAACTCTAACCCTAATCCTTAGCCTAAACTTAACCTTAACCCTAAACCTAACCCTAACCACAACCCTAACTCTAAACCTAACCCTAACCCTAACCCTAACCCGAAACCGAACCCTCACCCTTAAACAAAATTTCACCCTAACCATAACCCTAAACCTACCCTATCTTCATTCATAGCCTAATCCTAACCAAAACTAAAACTAACCCTAAACCTAACTCTAACCCTAAACCTAAACTTAACCCTAACCACTGACCCAAACTCTAACCCTAACCCTAAGTGGAACCCTGACCCTTAACCGAAATTTCACCCAAAACCTACCCTAAATTCATTCAAACCCTAACCCTAAGCAAAACTAACACTAACACTAAACCTAACCCTAACCCCAAACCCAAACCTAACCCTAACCCTAACCCTGAACCAAACCTGAACCCTAACCCCTAACCCTAACCCTCGCGCTTAACATAAACTTCACCCAAGCCCTAACGCTAAAACTAAACATAACGCTATATCTCCCCCTAACCCTGACCCTAACCCTAATCCTAACCATAAACCTAACCCTAACCCTAAACTTAACCCTAACCATGACCCTAACTCTAACTCTAATCCTAACCCTAAAACTTACCCTACACACTCAGCTTAAATGGAAACCTAGCACTCACCCTCACCCTAACATCTAAACCTAACCCAACCCTTAACCTAACCCTATCGCTAACCTTAACCTAGCCCTAAACCTAACCATGACTTAACCCAAAAACCAACCCTAACCCTCACTCTAAAACTAACCTTAACCCTACACTTACTCCTAACATTAACCCTAACCCTAACCCCTAACGCTAAACCTAAGCACAACCCTCACCCGTAAACTTCACCCTAGCCCTAGCCCTAACCCTAAACCTGACCCTAACATTAACCCAAACACCTAACCCTATCGTTGCTAAGCCTAACCCTAAACCTAACCCTAACCTTAACCCAAACGCCTAATCCTAACCCGAACGCTCATCCTTAACCTAAACTTCACCTTAAACCTAAGTCTAACCCTAACCCTAAAACTAAACCTAACCCTGAACTCTCCCCTAACTCTAGCCCTAACCCTAAACCTAACCCTAACCCTAACTCTAACCCTAACCTTAACACCCTAAAACATCAGCTTAAGGTAAACCTAACACTAACCCTCACACGAACCCCTAACACTTTCCCTAACTCTCAGCCTATCCCTTACCCTAACCCTAACTGTAACCTTGACCCTAAATAGAACACTAACTCTAACCCTCAACTTGGACCTAAACCTAAATCTTACCCTACACCTAACCCTAACCGTAGACCTAACCCTAACTCTGACTCTAACCCTAATCATAACACTTACCCTAAACCCTCAGCTTAACCATAAAACTAACGGTAACCCTCACCCTAAACCCTAACCGAATCCCACAACCCTAACCCTAATGCTATCGGAAACCCTAACCCTAATGCTATCCGAAACCCTAACCCTAACAGTAACCTGAAACCCCTGACCCTAACGATAAACATAACCCTAACCCAAACCCTAACCCCAACACCAAAGCCTAACAAAAACCTTAACCCTAACTGTAACACTAACCGAAACCTAATCAGAAGCCTAACCCCAACCCTAAACCAACCCTAACCATGACCGGAACCACAAAGCCTAACCGGAACCCTCACACAAACCCAAACCCTAACCCTAAACTACACCTCTAACCCCTAACGCCTTACCATATCCATAATCCTAACCCTACCCAACCCTAACCCTAAACCTAACCCTCACCCCAACCACAACGCCTAACACAACCCTAACCCTAACCCTAACCATAACACTAAACACTAACCTAAAATCTAACCCTAACACTAAAACTAAACACAACCCCTAAACTTAACCCTAACCCTAAACATAACCTTAACACTAACCTGAAAACAAACCCAAACCTTAGCCATAACCCTAACCCTCACCCTATGTTAAACTTCACCCTATCCCTAACCTAAAGTTAACCCTAACTTTAACCCTAACCCTACCCCTAAACCTAACCCTCACCTTAACCTTGGCCCACCTGTAACCCTAAACCTAACCCTTACAATAACTCTGACCCTAATCCTCGCCCTAAACCTAATTCGAATCCTAACCCTAACCTAAGCTTAACGCTATCTTTAAGCCTACCATAAACTTAAACTTAACCCTAACCCCTAACCCTAACTCTAACCCTAACCGTGGCCTTAACCATAACCGTAACACTTACCCAAAACCCTCACCTTAACGGTAAATGTAACTCTGACTCTTACCCTAAACCTAAGAAAAAAAAACTTAACCCGAAATACAACCCTATGCTAAACCTAACCGAAACACTAACACCTAACCCTAACTCTAACCCTAATCCTTAGCCTAAACTTAACCTTAACCCTAAACCTAACCCTAACCACAACCCTAACTCTAAACCTAACCCTAACCCTAAAGCGAACCCTCACCCTTAAAGAAAATTTCACCCTAACCATAACCCTAAACCTACCCTAACTTCATTCATAGCCTAATCCTAACCAAAACTAAAACTAACCCTAAACCTAACTCTAACCCTAAACCTAAACTTAACCCTAACCACTGACCCTAACTCTAACCCTAACCCTAAGCGGAACCCTGACCCTTAACCAAAATTTCACCCTAACCATAACCCTAAACCTACCCTAAATTCATTCAAACCCTAACCCTAAGCAAAACTAACACTAACACTAACACTAAACCTAACCCTAACCAAAACCCAAACCTAACCCTAACCCTAACCCTGACCCAAACCTGAACCCTAACCCCTAACCTTAACCCTCGCGCTTAACATCAACTTCACCCAAACCCTAACGCTAAAAGTAAACATAACGCTAAATCTCCCCCTAACCCTAATCCTAACCATAAACCTAACCCTAACCCTAAACTTAACCCTAACCATGACCCTAACTCTAACTCTAATCCTAACCCTAAAACTTACCCTACACACTCAGCTTAAATGGAAACCTAGCACTCACCCTCACCCTAACATCTAAACCTAACCCAACCCTTAACCTAACCCTATCGCTAACCTTAACCTAGCCCTAAACCTAACCATGACTTAACCCAAAAACCAACCCTAACCCTCACTCTAAAACTAACCTTAACCCTACACTTACTCCTAACATTAACCCTAACCCTAACCCCTAACGCTAAACCTAAGCACAACCCTCACCCGTAAACTTCACCCTAGCCCTAGCCCTAGCCCTAACCCTAAACCTGACCCTAACATTAACCCAAACACCTAACTCTATCGCTGCTAAGCCTAACCCTAAACCTAACCCTAACCTCAACCCAAATGCCTAATCCTAACCCGAACCCTCATCCTTAACCTAAACTTCACCTTAAACCTAAGTCTAACCCTAACCCTAAAACTAAACCTAACACTTAACTCTCCCCTAACTCTAGCCCTAAACCTAAACCTAACCCTAACCCTAACTCAAACCCTAACCGTAGCCCTAACCATAACCATAACACTTACCCAAAACCCTCACCTTAACGGTAAATGTAACTCTGACTCTTATCCTAAACCTAACAAAAAAAAACTTAACCCGAAATACAACCCTATGCTAAACCTAACCGAAACACTAACACCTAACCCTAACTCTAACCCTAATCCTTAGCCTAAACTTAACCTTAACCCTAAACCTAACCCTAACCACAACCCTAACTCTAAACCTAACCCTAACCCTAAACCGAACCCTCACCCTTAAACAAAATTTCATCCTAACCATAACCCTAAACCTACCCTAAATTCATTCAAACCCTAACCCTAAGCAAAACTAAAACTAACCCTAAACCTAACCCTAACCCCAAACCTAAACCTAACCCTAACCCTAACCCTGAACTTAACCTGAACCCTAACCCCGAACCTAACCTGAACCCTAACCCCTAACCCTAACCCTCGCGCTTAACATAAACTTCACCCAAACCCTAACGCTAAAACTAAACATAACGCTTAATCTCCCCCGAACCCTGACCCTAACCCTAACCCTAACCATAAACCTAACCCTAACCCTAAACTTAACCCTAACCATGACCCTAACTCTAACTCTAATCCTAACCCTAAAACTTACCCTACACACTCAGCTTAAATGGAAACCTAGCACTCACCCTCACCCTAACATCTAAACCTAACCCAACCCTTAACCTAACCCTATCTCTAACCTTAACCTAGCCCTAAACCTAACCATGACTTAACCCAAAAACCGACCCTAACCCTCACTCTAAAACTAACCTTAACCCTACACTTACTCCTAACATTCACCCTAACCCTAACCCCTAACGCTAAACCTAAGCACAAACCTCACCCGTAAACTTCACCATTAACAAAAACACCTAACCCTATCGCTAAGCCTAACACTAAACCTAAACCTAACCTTAACCCAAACGCCTAATCCTAACCCGAACCCTCATCCTTAACCTAAACTTCACCTTAAACCGAAGTCTAACCCTAACCCTAAAACTAAACCTAACCCTTAACTCTCCCCTACCTCTAGCCCTAACCCTAACCCTAACCTTAACTCTTACCCTAACCATAACACCCTAAAACATCAGCTTAATGTAAACCTAACACTAACCCTCACACGAACCCCTAACACTTTCCCTAACTCTCAGCCTATCCCTTACCCTAACCCTAACTCTAACCTTGACCCTAAATAGAACACTAACTCTAACCCTCAACTTGGACCTAAACCTAAATCTTACCCTACACCTAACCCTAACCGTAGACCTAACCCTAACTCTGACTCTAACCCTAATCATAACACTTACCCTAAACCCTCAGCTTAACCATAAAACTAACGGTAACCCTCACCCTAAACCTTAACCGAATCCAACAACCCTAACCCTAATGCTATCCGAAACCCTAACACTAATGCTATCCGAAACCCTAACCCTAACACTAACCTGAAACACCTGAACCTGAAGATAAACCTAACCCTAACCCAAACCCTAAACCAACCCTAACCATGACCGGAACCACAAAGCCTAATCGGAACCCTCACACAAACACAAACCCTTACCCTAAACTACACATCTAACCCCTAACACCTTACCATATCCATAATCCTAACCCTACCCAACCCTAACCCTAAACCTAATCCTCACTCCAACCACAACGCCTAACACAACCCTAACCCTAACCCTAACCCTAACCGTAACACTAAACACTAATCTAAAATCTAACCCTAACACTAAAACTAAACACAACCCCTAAACTTAACCCTAACCCTAAACATAACCTTAACACTAACCTGAAAACAAACCCAAACCTTAGCCATAACCATAACCCTCACCCTATGTTAAACTTCACCCTATCCGTAACCTAAAGTTAACCCTAACTTTAACCTTAACCCTACCCCTAAACCTAATCCTCACCTTAACCTTGTCAGACCTGTAACCCTAAACCTAACCCTTACAATAACTCTGACCCTAATCCTCGCCCTAAACCTAATTCTAATCCTGACCCTGACCCTAACCCTAACCTAAGCTTAACCCTATCTTTAAGACTACCATAAACATAAACCAAACCCTCACCCCTAACCCTAACTCTAAGCCTAACCGTAGCCCTATCCATAACCGTAACACTTACCGAAAACCCTCACCTTAACGGTAAATGTAACTCTGACTCTTACCCTAAACCTAAAAAAAAAAACTTAACCCTAAATACAACCCTATGCTAAACCTAACCGAAACACTAACACCTAACCCTAACTCTAACCCGAATCCTTAGCCTAAACTTAACCTTAACCCTAAACCTAACCCTAACCACAACCCTAACTCTAAACCTAACCCTAACCCTAAACCGAACCCTCACCCTTAAACAAAATTTCACCCTAACCATAACCCTAAACCTACCCTAACTTCATTCATAGCCTAATCCTAACCAAAACTAAAACTAACCCTAAACCTAACTCGAACCCTAAACCTAAACTTAACCCTAACCACTGACCCTAACTCTAACCCTAACCCTAAGCGGAACCCTGACCCTTAACCAAAATTTCACCCTAACCATAACCCTAAACCTACCCTAAATTCATTCAAACCCTAACCCTAAGCAAAACTAACACTAACACTAAACCTAACCCTAACCAAAACCCAAACCTAACCCTAACCCTAACCCTGAACCAAACCTGAACCCTAACCCCTAACCCTAACCCTCGCGCTTAACATCAACTTCACCCAAACCCTAACGCTAAAAGTAAACATAACGCTAAATCTCCCCCTAACCCTGACCCTAACCCTAATCCTAACCATAAACCTAACCCTAACCCTAAACTTAACCCTAACCATGACCCTAACTCTAACTCTAATCCTAACCCTAAAACTTACCCTACACACTCAGCTTAAATGGAAACCTAGCACTCACCCTCACCCTAACATCTAAACCTAACCCAACCCTTAACCTAACCCTATCTCTAACCTTAACCTAGCCCTTAACCTAACCGTGACTTAACCCAAAAACCAACCCTAACCCTCACTCTAAAACTAACCTTAACCTTACACTTACTCCTAACATTAACCCTAACCCTAACCCCTAACGCTAAACCTAAGCACAACCCTCACCCATAAACTTCACCATTAACCCAAACACCTAACCCTATCGCTAAGCCGAACCCTAAACCTAACCCTAACCTTAACCCAAACGCCTAATCCTAACCCGAACCCTCATCCTTAACCTAAACTTCACCTTAAACCTAAGTCTAACCCTAACCCTAAAACTAAACCTAACCCTTAACTCTCCCCTAACTCTAGCCCTAACCCTAAACCTAACCCTAACCCTAACTCTAACCCTAACCTTAACACCCTAAAACATCAGCTTAATGTAAACCTAACACTAACCCTCACACGAACCCCTAACACTTTCCCTAACTCTCAGCCTATCCCTTACCCTAACCCTAACTGTAACCTTGACCCTAAATAGAACACTAACTCTAACCCTCAACTTGGACCTAAACCTAAATCTTACCCTACACCTAACCCTAACCGTAGACCTAACCCTAACTCTGACTCTAACCCTAATCATAACACTTACCCTAAACCCTCAGCTTAACCATAAAACTAACGGTAACCCTCACCCTAAACCCTAACCGAATCCCACAACCCTAACCCTAATGCTATCGGAAACCCTAACCCTAATGCTATCCGAAACCCTAACCCTAACAGTAACCTGAAACCCCTGACCCTAACGATAAACATAACCCTAACCCAAACCCTAACCCCAACACCAAAGCCTAACAAAAACCTTAACCCTAACTGTAACACTAACCGAAACCTAATCAGAAGCCTAACCCCAACCCTAAACCAACCCTAACCATGACCGGAACCACAAAGCCTAACCGGAACCCTCACACAAACCCAAACCCTAACCCTAAACTACACCTCTAACCCCTAACGCCTTACCATATCCATAATCCTAACCCTACCCAACCCTAACCCTAAACCTAACCCTCACCCCAACCACAACGCCTAACACAACCCTAACCCTAACCCTAACCATAACACTAAACACTAACCTAAAATCTAACCCTAACACTAAAACTAAACACAACCCCTAAACTTAACCCTAACCCTAAACATAACCTTAACACTAACCTGAAAACAAACCCAAACCTTAGCCATAACCCTAACCCTCACCCTATGTTAAACTTCACCCTATCCCTAACCTAAAGTTAACCCTAACTTTAACCCTAACCCTACACCTAAACCTAACCCTCACCTTAACCTTGGCCCACCTGTAACCCTAAACCTAACCCATACAATAACTCTGACGCTAATCCTGGCCCTAAACCTAATTCTAATCCTAACCCTCACCTAAGCTTAACCATATCTTTAAACCTATCATAAACTTAAACCTAACCCTAACTCTAACCCTCTCCGCGGCCATAACCCTAACCCTAACCGTAACACTTACCCAAAACCCTCACCTTAACGGTAAATGTAACTCTGACTCTTATCCTAAACCTAAGAAAAAAAAACTTAACCCGAAATACAACCCTATGCTAAACCTAACCGAAACACTAACACCTAACCCTAACTCTAACCCTAATCCTTAGCCTAAACTTAACCTTAACCCTAAACCTAACCCTAACCACAACCCTAACTCTAAACCTAACCCTAACCCTAAAGCGAACCCTCACCCTTAAACAAAATTTCACCGTAACCATAACCCTAAACCTACCCTAACTTCATTCATAGCCTAATCCTAACCAAAACTAAAACTAACCCTAAACCTAACTCTAACCCTAAACCTAAACTTAACCCTAACCACTGACCCTAACTCTAACCCTAACCCTAAGCGGAACCCTGACCCTTAACCAAAATTTCACCCTAACCATAACCCTAAACCTACCCTAAATTCATTCAAACCCTAACCCTAAGCAAAACTAACACTAACACTAACACTAAACCTAACCCTAACCAAAACCCAAACCTAACCCTAACCCTAACCCTGACCCAAACCTGAACCCTAACCCCTAACCTTAACCCTCGCGCTTAACATCAACTTCACCCAAACCCTAACGCTAAAAGTAAACATAACGCTAAATCTCCCCCTAACCCTGACCCTAACCCTAATCCTAACCATAAACCTAACCCTAACCCTAAACTTAACCCTAACCATGACCCTAACTCTAACTCTAATCCTAACCCTAAAACTTACCCTACACACTCAGCTTAAATGGAAACCTAGCACTCACCCTCACCCTAACATCTAAACCTAACCCAACCCTTAACCTAACCCTATCTCTAACCTTAACCTAGCCCTTAACCTAACCGTGACTTAACCCAAAAACCAACCCTAACCCTCACTCTAAAACTAACCTTAACCTTACACTTACTCCTAACATTAACCCTAACCCTAACCCCTAACGCTAAACCTAAGCACAACCCTCACCCATAAACGTCACCATTAACCCAAACACCTAACCCTATCGCTAAGCCGAACCCTAAACCTAACCCTAACCTTAACCCAAACGCCTAATCCTAACCCGAACCCTCATCCTTAACCTAAACTTCACCTTAAACCTAAGTCTAACCCTAACCCTAAAACTAAACCTAACCCTTAACTCTCCCCTAACTCTAGCCCTAACCCTAAACCTAACCCTAACCCTAACTCTAACCCTAACCATAACACCCTAAAACATCAGCTTAATGTAAACCTAACACTAACCCTCACACGAACCCTTAACACTTTCCCTAACTCTCAGCCTATCCCTTACCCTAACCCTAACTCTAACCTTGACCCTAAATAGAACACTAATTCTAACCCTCAACTTGGACCTAAACGTAAATCTTACCCTACACCTAACCTTAACCGTAGACCTAACCCTAACTCTGACTCTAACCCTAATCATAACACTTACCCTAAACCCTCAGCTTAACCGTAAAACTAACGGTAACCCTCACCCTAAACCCTAACCGAATCCCACAACCCTAACCCTAATGCTATCTGAAACCCTAACCCTAATGCATCCGAAACCCTAACCCTAACACTAACCTGAAACCCCTGACCCTAACGATAAACCTAACCCTAACCCAAACCCTAACCCCAACACCAAAGCCTAACAAAAATCTTATCCCTAACTGTAACACTAACCGAAACCTAATCAGAAGCCTAACCCCAACCCTAAACCAACCCTAACAATGACCGGAACCACAAAGCCTAACCGGAACCCTCACACAAACCCAAACCCTAACCCTAAACTACACCTCTAACCCCTAACACCTTACCATATCCATAATCCTAACCCTACCCAACCCTAACCCTAAACCTAACCCTCACCCCAACCACAACGCCTAACACAACCCTAACCCTAACCATAACCATAACACTAAACACTAACCTAAAATCTAACCCTAACACTAAAACTAAACACAACCCCTAAACTTAACCCTAACCGTAAACATAACCTTAACACTAACCTGAAAACAAACCCAAACCTTAGCCATAACCCTAACCCTCACCCTAGGTTAAACTTCACCCTATCCCAAACCTAAAGTTAACCCTAACTTTAACCCTAACCCTACCCCTAAACCTAACCCTAACCTTAACCTTGGCCAACCTGTAACCCTAAACGTAACCCTTACAATAACTCTGACCCTAATCCTCGCCCTAAACCTATTTCTAATCCTAACCCTGACCCTAACCCGAAAACCTAAGCTTAACCCTATCTTTAAGCCTACCATAAACTTAAACCTAACCCTAACCCCTAACCCTAACTCTAACCTTAACCGTAGCCCTAACCATAACCGTAACACTTACCCAAAACCCTCACCTTAATGGTAAATGTAACTCTGACTCTTACCCTAAACCTAAGAAAAAAAAACTTAACCCTAAATACAACCCTATGCTAAACCTAACCGAAAAACTAATACCTAACCCTAACTCTAACCCTAATCCTTAGCCTAAACTTAACCTTAACCCTAAACCTAACCCTAACCACAACCCTAACTCTAAACCTAACCCTAACCCTAACCCTAACCCGAAACCGAACCCTCACCCTTAAACAAAATTTCACCCTAACCATAACCCTAAACCTACCCTATCTTCATTCATAGCCTAATCCTAACCAAAACTAAAACTAACCCTAAACCTAACTCTAACCCTAAACCTAAACTTAACCCTAACCACTGACCCAAACTCTAACCCTAACCCTAAGTGGAACCCTGACCCTTAACCGAAATTTCACCCAAAACCTACCCTAAATTCATTCAAACCCTAACCCTAAGCAAAACTAACACTAACACTAAACCTAACCCTAACCCCAAACCCAAACCTAACCCTAACCCTAACCCTGAACCAAACCTGAACCCTAACCCCTAACCCTAACCCTCGCGCTTAACATAAACTTCACCCAAGCCCTAACGCTAAAACTAAACATAACGCTATATCTCCCCCTAACCCTGACCCTAACCCTAATCCTAACCATAAACCTAACCCTAACCCTAAACTTAACCCTAACCATGACCCTAACTCTAACTCTAATCCTAACCCTAAAACTTACCCTACACACTCAGCTTAAATGGAAACCTAGCACTCACCCTCACCCTAACATCTAAACCTAACCCAACCCTTAACCTAACCCTATCGCTAACCTTAACCTAGCCCTAAACCTAACCATGACTTAACCCAAAAACCAACCCTAACCCTCACTCTAAAACTAACTTTAACCCTACACTTACTCCTAACATTAACCCTAACCCTAACCCCTAACGCTAAACCTAAGCACAACCCTCACCCGTAAACTTCACCCTAGCCCTAGCCCTAACCCTAAACCTGACCCTAACATTAACCCAAACACCTAACCCTATCGTTGCTAAGCCTAACCCTAAACCTAACCCTAACCTTAACCCAAACGCCTAATCCTAACCCGAACGCTCATCCTTAACCTAAACTTCACCTTAAACCTAAGTCTAACCCTAACCCTAAAACTAAACCTAACCCTGAACTCTCCCCTAACTCTAGCCCTAACCCTAAACCTAACCCTAACCCTAACTCTAACCCTAACCTTAACACCCTAAAACATCAGCTTAAGGTAAACCTAACACTAACCCTCACACGAACCCCTAACACTTTCCCTAACTCTCAGCCTATCCCTTACCCTAACCCTAACTGTAACCTTGACCCTAAATAGAACACTAACTCTAACCCTCAACTTGGACCTAAACCTAAATCTTACCCTACACCTAACCCTAACCGTAGACCTAACCCTAACTCTGACTCTAACCCTAATCATAACACTTACCCTAAACCCTCAGCTTAACCATAAAACTAACGGTAACCCTCACCCTAAACCCTAACCGAATCCCACAACCCTAACCCTAATGCTATCGGAAACCCTAACCCTAATGCTATCCGAAACCCTAACCCTAACAGTAACCTGAAACCCCTGACCCTAACGATAAACATAACCCTAACCCAAACCCTAACCCCAACACCAAAGCCTAACAAAAACCTTAACCCTAACTGTAACACTAACCGAAACCTAATCAGAAGCCTAACCCCAACCCTAAACCAACCCTAACCATGACCGGAACCACAAAGCCTAACCGGAACCCTCACACAAACCCAAACCCTAACCCTAAACTACACCTCTAACCCCTAACGCCTTACCATATCCATAATCCTAACCCTACCCAACCCTAACCCTAAACCTAACCCTCACCCCAACCACAACGCCTAACACAACCCTAACCCTAACCCTAACCCTAACCATAACACTAAACACTAACCTAAAATCTAACCCTAACACTAAAACTAAACACAACCCCTAAACTTAACCCTAACCCTAAACATAACCTTAACACTAACCTGAAAACAAACCCAAACCTTAGCCATAACCCTAACCCTCACCCTATGTTAAACTTCACCCTATCCCTAACCTAAAGTTAACCCTAACTTTAACCCTAACCCTACACCTAAACCTAACCCTCACCTTAACCTTGGCCCACCTGTAACCCTAAACCTAACCCTTACAATAACTCTGACCCTAATCCTGGCCCTAAACCTAATTCTAATCCTAACCCTCACCTAAGCTTAACCATATCTTTAAACCTATCATAAACTTAAACCTAACCCTAACTCTAACCCTATCCGCGGCCCTAACCCTAACCCTAACCGTAACACTTACCCAAAACCCTCACCTTAACGGTAAATGTAACTCTGACTCTTACCCTAAACCTAAGAAAAAAAAACTTAACCCGAAATACAACCCTATGCTAAACCTAACCGAAACACTAACACCTAACCCTAACTCTAACCCTAATCCTTAGCCTAAACTTAACCTTAACCCTAAACCTAACCCTAACCACAACCCTAACTCTAAACCTAACCCTAACCCTAAAGCGAACCCTCACCCTTAAACAAAATTTCACCCTAACCATAACCCTAAACCTACCCTAACTTCATTCATAGCCTAATCCTAACCAAAACTAAAACTAACCCTAAACCTAACTCTAACCCTAAACCTAAACTTAACCCTAACCACTGACCCTAACTCTAACCCTAACCCTAAGCGGAACCCTGACCCTTAACCAAAATTTCACCCTAACCATAACCCTAAACCTACCCTAAATTCATTCAAACCCTAACCCTAAGCAAAACTAACACTAACACTAACACTAAACCTAACCCTAACCAAAACCCAAACCTAACCCTAACCCTAACCCTGACCCAAACCTGAACCCTAACCCCTAACCTTAACCCTCGCGCTTAACATCAACTTCACCCAAACCCTAACGCTAAAAGTAAACATAACGCTAAATCTCCCCCTAACCCTGACCCTAACCCTAATCCTAACCATAAACCTAACCCTAACCCTAAACTTAACCCTAACCATGACCCTAACTCTAACTCTAATCCTAACCCTAAAACTTACCCTACACACTCAGCTTAAATGGAAACCTAGCACTCACCCTCACCCTAACATCTAAACCTAACCCAACCCTTAACCTAACCCTATCTCTAACCTTAACCTAGCCCTTAACCTAACCGTGACTTAACCCAAAAACCAACCCTAACCCTCACTCTAAAACTAACCTTAACCTTACACTTACTCCTAACATTAACCCTAACCCTAACCCCTAACGCTAAACCTAAGCACAACCCTCACCCATAAACGTCACCATTAACCCAAACACCTAACCCTATCGCTAAGCCGAACCCTAAACCTAACCCTAACCTTAACCCAAACGCCTAATCCTAACCCGAACCCTCATCCTTAACCTAAACTTCACCTTAAACCTAAGTCTAACCCTAACCCTAAAACTAAACCTAACCCTTAACTCTCCCCTAACTCTAGCCCTAACCCTAAACCTAACCCTAACCCTAACTCTAACCCTAACCATAACACCCTAAGACATCAGCTTAATGTAAACCTAACACTAACCCTCACACGAACCCTTAACACTTTCCCTAACTCTCAGCCTATCCCTTACCCTAACCCTAACTCTAACCTTGACCCTAAATAGAACACTAATTCTAACCCTCAACTTGGACCTAAACGTAAATCTTACCCTACACCTAACCTTAACCGTAGACCTAACCCTAACTCTGACTCTAACCCTAATCATAACACTTGCCCTAAACCCTCAGCTTAACCGTAAAACTAACGGTAACCCTCACCCTAAACCCTAACCGAATCCCACAACCCTAACCCTAATGCTATCTGAAACCCTAACCCTAATGCATCCGAAACCCTAACCCTAACACTAACCTGAAACCCCTGACCCTAACGATAAACCTAACCCTAACCCAAACCCTAACCCCAACACCAAAGCCTAACAAAAATCTTATCCCTAACTGTAACACTAACCGAAACCTAATCAGAAGCCTAACCCCAACCCTAAACCAACCCTAACAATGACCGGAACCACAAAGCCTAACCGGAACCCTCACACAAACCCAAACCCTAACCCTAAACTACACCTCTAACCCCTAACACCTTACCATATCCATAATCCTAACCCTACCCAACCCTAACCCTAAACCTAACCCTCACCCCAACCACAACGCCTAACACAACCCTAACCCTAACCATAACCATAACACTAAACACTAACCTAAAATCTAACCCTAACACTAAAACTAAACACAACCCTTAAACTTAACCCTAACCGTAAACATAACCTTAACACTAACCTGAAAACAAACCCAAACCTCAGCCATAACCCTAACCCGCACCCTAGGTTAAACTTCACCCTATCCCTAACCTAAAGTTAACCCTAACTTTAACCCTAACCCTACCCCTAAACCTAACCCTAACCTTAACCTTGGCCAACCTGTAACCCTAAACGTAACCCTTACAATAACTCTGACCCTAATCCTCGCCCTAAACCTATTTCTAATCCTAACCCTGACCCTAACCCGAAAACCTAAGCTTAACCCTATCTTTAAGCCTACCATAAACTTAAACCTAACCCTAACCCCTAACCCTAACTCTAACCCTAACCATAACCGTAACACTTACCCAAAACCCTCACCTTAATGGTAAATGTAACTCTGACTCTTACCCTAAACCTAAGAAAAAAAAACTTAACCCTAAATACAACCCTATGCTAAACCTAACCGAAAAACTAATACCTAACCCTAACTCTAACCCTAATCCTTAGCCTAAACTTAACCTTAACCCTAAACCTAACCCTAACCACAACCCTAACTCTAAACCTAACCCTAACCCTAACCCTAACCCGAAACCGAACCCTCATCCTTAAACAAAATTTCACCCTAACCATAACCCTAAACCTACCCTATCTTCATTCATAGCCTAATCCTAACCAAAACTAAAACTAACCCTAAACCTAACTCTAACCCTAAACCTATACTTAACCCTAACCACTGACCCAAACTCTAACCCTAACCCTAAGTGGAACCCTGACCCTTAACCAAAATTTCACCCTAAACCTACCCTAAATTCATTCAAACCCTAACCCTAAGCAAAACTAACACTAACACTAAACCTAACCCTAACCCCAAACCCAAACCTAACCCTAACCCTAACCCTGAACCAAACCTGAACCCTAACCCCTAACCCTAACCCTCGCGCTTAACATAAACTTCACCCAAGCCCTAACGCTAAAACTAAACATAACGCTATATCTCCCCCTAACCCTGACCCTAACCCTAATCCTAACCATAAACCTAACCCTAACCCTAAACTTAACCCTAACCATGACCCTAACTCTAACTCTAATCCTAACCCTAAAACTTACCCTACACACTCAGCTTAAATGGAAACCTAGCACTCACCCTCACCCTAACATCTAAACCTAACCCAACCCTTAACCTAACCCTATCGCTAACCTTAACCTAGCCCTAAACCTAACCATGACTTAACCCAAAAACCAACCCTAACCCTCACTCTAAAACTAACCTTAACCCTACACTTACTCCTAACATTAACCCTAACCCTAACCCCTAACGCTAAACCTAAGCACAACCCTCACCCGTAAACTTCACCCTAGCCCTAGCCCTAACCCTAAACCTGACCCTAACATTAACCCAAACACCTAACCCTATCGTTGCTAAGCCTAACCCTAAACCTAACCCTAACCTTAACCCAAACGCCTAATCCTAACCCGAACGCTCATCCTTAACCTAAACTTCACCTTAAACCTAAGTCTAACCCTAACCCTAAAACTAAACCTAACCCTGAACTCTCCCCTAACTCTAGCCCTAACCCTAAACCTAACCCTAACCCTAACTCTAACCCTAACCTTAACACCCTAAAACATCAGCTTAAGGTAAACCTAACACTAACCCTCACACGAACCCCTAACACTTTCCCTAACTCTCAGCCTATCCCTTACCCTAACCCTAACTGTAACCTTGACCCTAAATAGAACACTAACTCTAACCCTCAACTTGGACCTAAACCTAAATCTTACCCTACACCTAACCCTAACCGTAGACCTAACCCTAACTCTGACTCTAACCCTAATCATAACACTTACCCTAAACCCTCAGCTTAACCATAAAACTAACGGTAACCCTCACCCTTAACCCTAACCGAATCCCACAACCCTAACCCTAATGCTATCGGAAACCCTAACCCTAATGCTATCCGAAACCCTAACCCTAACAGTAACCTGAAACCCCTGACCCTAACGATAAACATAACCCTAACCCAAACCCTAACCCCAACACCAAAGCCTAACAAAAACCTTAACCCTAACTGTAACACTAACCGAAACCTAATCAGAAGCCTAACCCCAACCCTAAACCAACCCTAACCATGACCGGAACCACAAAGCCTAACCGGAACCCTCACACAAACCCAAACCCTAACCCTAAACTACACCTCTAACCCCTAACGCCTTACCATATCCATAATCCTAACCCTACCCAACCCTAACCCTAAACCTAACCCTCACCCCAACCACAACGCCTAACACAACCCTAACCCTAACCCTAACCCTAACCATAACACTAAACACTAACCTAAAATCTAACCCTAACACTAAAACTAAACACAACCCCTAAACTTAACCCTAACCCTAAACATAACCTTAACACTAACCTGAAAACAAACCCAAACCTTAGCCATAACCCTAACCCTCACCCTATGTTAAACTTCACCCTATCCCTAACCTAAAGTTAACCCTAACTTTAACCCTAACCCTACACCTAAACCTAACCCTCACCTTAACCTTGGCCCACCTGTAACCCTAAACCTAACCCTTACAATAACTCTGACCCTAATCCTGGCCCTAAACCTAATTCTAATCCTAACCCTCACCTAAGCTTAACCATATCTTTAAACCTATCATAAACTTAAACCTAACCCTAACTCTAACCCTATCCGCGGCCCTAACCCTAACCCTAACCGTAACACTTACCCAAAACCCTCACCTTAACGGTAAATGTAACTCTGACTCTTACCCTAAACCTAAGAAAAAAAAACTTAACCCGAAATACAACCCTATGCTAAACCTAACCGAAACACTAACACCTAACCCTAACTCTAACCCTAATCCTTAGCCTAAACTTAACCTTAACCCTAAACCTAACCCTAACCACAACCCTAACTCTAAACCTAACCCTAACCCTAAAGCGAACCCTCACCCTTAAACAAAATTTCACCCTAACCATAACCCTAAACCTACCCTAACTTCATTCATAGCCTAATCCTAACCAAAACTAAAACTAACCCTAAACCTAACTCTAACCCTAAACCTAAACTTAACCCTAACCACTGACCCTAACTCTAACCCTAACCCTAAGCGGAACCCTGACCCTTAACCAAAATTTCACCCTAACCATAACCCTAAACCTACCCTAAATTCATTCAAACCCTAACCCTAAGCAAAACTAACACTAACACTAACACTAAACCTAACCCTAACCAAAACCCAAACCTAACCCTAACCCTAACCCTGACCCAAACCTGAACCCTAACCCCTAACCTTAACCCTCGCGCTTAACATCAACTTCACCCAAACCCTAACGCTAAAAGTAAACATAACGCTAAATCTCCCCCTAACCCTGACCCTAACCCTAATCCTAACCATAAACCTAACCCTAACCCTAAACTTAACCCTAACCATGACCCTAACTCTAACTCTAATCCTAACCCTAAAACTTACCCTACACACTCAGCTTAAATGGAAACCTAGCACTCACCCTCACCCTAACATCTAAACCTAACCCAACCCTTAACCTAACCCTATCTCTAACCTTAACCTAGCCCTTAACCTAACCGTGACTTAACCCAAAAACCAACCCTAACCCTCACTCTAAAACTAACCTTAACCTTACACTTACTCCTAACATTAACCCTAACCCTAACCCCTAACGCTAAACCTAAGCACAACCCTCACCCATAAACGTCACCATTAACCCAAACACCTAACCCTATCGCTAAGCCGAACCCTAAACCTAACCCTAACCTTAACCCAAACGCCTAATCCTAACCCGAACCCTCATCCTTAACCTAAACTTCACCTTAAACCTAAGTCTAACCCTAACCCTAAAACTAAACCTAACCCTTAACTCTCCCCTAACTCTAGCCCTAACCCTAAACCTAACCCTAACCCTAACTCTAACCCTAACCATAACACCCTAAGACATCAGCTTAATGTAAACCTAACACTAACCCTCACACGAACCCTTAACACTTTCCCTAACTCTCAGCCTATCCCTTACCCTAACCCTAACTCTAACCTTGACCCTAAATAGAACACTAATTCTAACCCTCAACTTGGACCTAAACGTAAATCTTACCCTACACCTAACCTTAACCGTAGACCTAACCCTAACTCTGACTCTAACCCTAATCATAACACTTGCCCTAAACCCTCAGCTTAACCGTAAAACTAACGGTAACCCTCACCCTAAACCCTAACCGAATCCCACAACCCTAACCCTAATGCTATCTGAAACCCTAACCCTAATGCATCCGAAACCCTAACCCTAACACTAACCTGAAACCCCTGACCCTAACGATAAACCTAACCCTAACCCAAACCCTAACCCCAACACCAAAGCCTAACAAAAATCTTATCCCTAACTGTAACACTAACCGAAACCTAATCAGAAGCCTAACCCCAACCCTAAACCAACCCTAACAATGACCGGAACCACAAAGCCTAACCGGAACCCTCACACAAACCCAAACCCTAACCCTAAACTACACCTCTAACCCCTAACACCTTACCATATCCATAATCCTAACCCTACCCAACCCTAACCCTAAACCTAACCCTCACCCCAACCACAACGCCTAACACAACCCTAACCCTAACCATAACCATAACACTAAACACTAACCTAAAATCTAACCCTAACACTAAAACTAAACACAACCCCTAAACTTAACCCTAACCGTAAACATAACCTTAACACTAACCTGAAAACAAACCCAAACCTCAGCCATAACCCTAACCCGCACCCTAGGTTAAACTTCACCCTATCCCTAACCTAAAGTTAACCCTAACTTTAACCCTAACCCTACCCCTAAACCTAACCCTAACCTTAACCTTGGCCAACCTGTAACCCTAAACGTAACCCTTACAATAACTCTGACCCTAATCCTCGCCCTAAACCTATTTCTAATCCTAACCCTGACCCTAACCCGAAAACCTAAGCTTAACCCTATCTTTAAGCCTACCATAAACTTAAACCTAACCCTAACCCCTAACCCTAACTCTAACCCTAACCATAACCGTAACACTTACCCAAAACCCTCACCTTAATGGTAAATGTAACTCTGACTCTTACCCTAAACCTAAGAAAAAAAAACTTAACCCTAAATACAACCCTATGCTAAACCTAACCGAAAAACTAATACCTAACCCTAACTCTAACCCTAATCCTTAGCCTAAACTTAACCTTAACCCTAAACCTAACCCTAACCACAACCCTAACTCTAAACCTAACCCTAACCCTAACCCTAACCCGAAACCGAACCCTCATCCTTAAACAAAATTTCACCCTAACCATAACCCTAAACCTACCCTATCTTCATTCATAGCCTAATCCTAACCAAAACTAAAACTAACCCTAAACCTAACTCTAACCCTAAACCTAAACTTAACCCTAACCACTGACCCAAACTCTAACCCTAACCCTAAGTGGAACCCTGACCCTTAACCAAAATTTCACCCTAAACCTACCCTAAATTCATTCAAACCCTAACCCTAAGCAAAACTAACACTAACACTAAACCTAACCCTAACCCCAAACCCAAACCTAACCCTAACCCTAACCCTGAACCAAACCTGAACCCTAACCCCTAACCCTAACCCTCGCGCTTAACATAAACTTCACCCAAGCCCTAACGCTAAAACTAAACATAACGCTATATCTCCCCCTAACCCTGACCCTAACCCTAATCCTAACCATAAACCTAACCCTAACCCTAAACTTAACCCTAACCATGACCCTAACTCTAACTCTAATCCTAACCCTAAAACTTACCCTACACACTCAGCTTAAATGGAAACCTAGCACTCACCCTCACCCTAACATCTAAACCTAACCCAACCCTTAACCTAACCCTATCGCTAACCTTAACCTAGCCCTAAACCTAACCATGACTTAAACCAGAAACCAACCCTAACCCTCACTCTAAAACTAACCTTAACCCTACACTTACTCCTAACATTAACCCTAACCCTAACCCCTAACGCTAAACCTAAGCACAACCCTCACCCGTAAACTTCACCCTAGCCCTAGCCCTAACCCTAAACCTGACCCTAACATTAACCCAAACACCTAACCCTATCGTTGCTAAGCCTAACCCTAAACCTAACCCGAACCTTAACCCAAACGCCTAATCCTAACCTGAACCCTCATCCTTAACCTAAACTTCACCTTAAACCTAAGTCTAACCCTAACCCTAAAACTAAACCTAACCCTTAACTCTCCCCTAACTCTAGCCCTAACCCTAAACCTAACCCTAACCCTAACTCTAACCCTAACCTTAACACCCTAAAACATCAGCTTAATGTAAACCTAACACTAACCCTCACACGAACCCCTAACACTTTCCCTAACTCTCAGCCTATCCCTTACCCTAACCCTAACTGTAACCTTGACCCTAAATAGAACACTAACTCTAACCCTCAACTTGGACCTAAACCTAAATCTTACCCTACACCTAACCCTAACCGTAGACCTAACCCTAACTCTGACTCTAACCCTAATCATAACACTTACCCTAAACCCTCAGCTTAACCATAAAACTGACGGTAACCCTCACCCTAAACCCTAACCGAATCCCACAACCCTAACCCTAATGCTATCGGAAACCCTAACCCTAATGCATCCGAAACCCTAACCCTAACAGTAACCTGAAACCCCTGACCCTAACGATAAACATAACCCTAACCCAAACCCTAACCCCAACACCAAAGCCTAACAAAAACCTTAACCCTAACTGTAACACTAACCGAAACCTAATCAGAAGCCTAACCCCAACCCTAAACCAACCCTAACCATGACCGGAACCACAAAGCCTAACCGGAACCCTCACACAAACCCAAACCCTAACCCTAAACTACACCTCTAACCCCTAACGCCTTACCATATCCATAATCCTAACCCTACCCAACCCTAACCCTAAACCTAACCCTCACCCCAACCACAACGCCTAACACAACCCTAACCCTAACCCTAACCATAACACTAAACACTAACCTAAAATCTAACCTTAACACTAAAACTAAACACAACCCCTAAACTTAACCCTAACCCTAAACATAACCTTAACACTAACCTGAAAACAAACCCAAACCTTAGCCATAACCCTAACCCTCACCCTATGTTAAACTTCACCCTATCCCTAACCTAAAGTTAACCCTAACTTTAACCCTAACCCTACACCTAAACCTAACCCTCACCTTAACCTTGGCCCACCTGTAACCCTAAACCTAACCCTTACAATAACTCTGACCCTAATCCTGGCCCTAAACCTAATTCTAATCCTAACCCTCACCTAAGCTTAACCATATCTTTAAACCTATCATAAACTTAAACCTAACCCTAACTCTAACCCTATCCGCGGCCCTAACCCTAACCCTAACCGTAACACTTACCCAAAACCCTCACCTTAACGGTAAATGTAACTCTGACTCTTACCCTAAACCTAAGAAAAAAAAACTTAACCCGAAATACAACCCTATGCTAAACCTAACCGAAACACTAACACCTAACCCTAACTCTAACCCTAATCCTTAGCCTAAACTTAACCTTAACCCTAAACCTAACCCTAACCACAACCCTAACTCTAAACCTAACCCTAACCCTAAAGCGAACCCTCACCCTTAAACAAAATTTCACCCTAACCATAACCCTAAACCTACCCTAACTTCATTCATAGCCTAATCCTAACCAAAACTAAAACTAACCCTAAACCTAACTCTAACCCTAAACCTAAACTTAACCCTAACCACTGACCCTAACTCTAACCCTAACCCTAAGCGGAACCCTGACCCTTAACCAAAATTTCACCCTAACCATAACCCTAAACCTACCCTAAATTCATTCAAACCCTAACCCTAAGCAAAACTAACACTAACACTAACACTAAACCTAACCCTAACCAAAACCCAAACCTAACCCTAACCCTAACCCTGACCCAAACCTGAACCCTAACCCCTAACCTTAACCCTCGCGCTTAACATCAACTTCACCCAAACCCTAACGCTAAAAGTAAACATAACGCTAAATCTCCCCCTAACCCTGACCCTAACCCTAATCCTAACCATAAACCTAACCCTAACCCTAAACTTAACCCTAACCATGACCCTAACTCTAACTCTAATCCTAACCCTAAAACTTACCCTACACACTCAGCTTAAATGGAAACCTAGCACTCACCCTCACCCTAACATCTAAACCTAACCCAACCCTTAACCTAACCGTGACTTAACCCAAAAACCAACCCTAACCCTCACTCTAAAACTAACCTTAACCTTACACTTACTCCTAACATTAACCCTAACCCTAACCCCTAACGCTAAACCTAAGCACAACCCTCACCCATAAACGTCACCATTAACCCAAACACCTAACCCTATCGCTAAGCCGAACCCTAAACCTAACCCTAACCTTAACCCAAACGCCTAATCCTAACCCGAACCCTCATCCTTAACCTAAACTTCACCTTAAACCTAAGTCTAACCCTAACCCTAAAACTAAACCTAACCCTTAACTCTCCCCTAACTCTAGCCCTAACCCTAAACCTAACCCTAACCCTAACTCTAACCCTAACCATAACACCCTAAAACATCAGCTTAATGTAAACCTAACACTAACCCTCACATGAACCCTTAACACTTTCCCTAACTCTCAGCCTATCCCTTACCCTAACCCTAACTCTAACCTTGACCCTAAATAGAACACTAATTCTAACCCTCAACTTGGACCTAAACGTAAATCTTACCCTACACCTAACCTTAACCGTAGACCTAACCCTAACTCTGACTCTAACCCTAATCATAACACTTGCCCTAAACCCTCAGCTTAACCGTAAAACTAACGGTAACCCTCACCCTAAACCCTAACCGAATCCCACAACCCTAACCCTAATGCTATCTGAAACCCTAACCCTAATGCATCCGAAACCCTAACCCTAACACTAACCTGAAACCCCTGACCCTAACGATAAACCTAACCCTAACCCAAACCCTAACCCCAACACCAAAGCCTAACAAAAATCTTATCCCTAACTGTAACACTAACCGAAACCTAATCAGAAGCCTAACCCCAACCCTAAACCAACCCTAACAATGACCGGAACCACAAAGCCTAACCGGAACCCTCACACAAACCCAAACCCTAACCCTAAACTACACCTCTAACCCCTAACACCTTACCATATCCATAATCCTAACCCTACCCAACCCTAACCCTAAACCTAACCCTCACCCCAACCACAACGCCTAACACAACCCTAACCCTAACCATAACCATAACACTAAACACTAACCTAAAATCTAACCCTAACACTAAAACTAAACACAACCCCTAAACTTAACCCTAACCGTAAACATAACCTTAACACTAACCTGAAAACAAACCCAAACCTTAGCCATAACCCTAACCCTCACCCTAGGTTAAACTTCACCCTATCCCAAACCTAAAGTTAACCCTAACTTTAACCCTAACCCTACCCCTAAACCTAACCCTAACCTTAACCTTGGCCAACCTGTAACCCTAAACGTAACCCTTACAATAACTCTGACCCTAATCCTCGCCCTAAACCTATTTCTAATCCTAACCCTGACCCTAACCCGAAAACCTAAGCTTAACCCTATCTTTAAGCCTACCATAAACTTAAACCTAACCCTAACCCCTAACCCTAACTCTAACCCTAACCGTAGCCCTAACCATAACCGTAACACTTACCCAAAACCCTCACCTTAATGGTAAATGTAACTCTGACTCTTACCCTAAACCTAAGAAAAAAAAACTTAACCCTAAATACAACCCTATGCTAAACCTAACCGAAAAACTAATACCTAACCCTAACTCTAACCCTAATCCTTAGCCTAAACTTAACCTTAACCCTAAACCTAACCCTAACCACAACCCTAACTCTAAACCTAACCCTAACCCTAACCCTAACCCGAAACCGAACCCTCATCCTTAAACAAAATTTCACCCTAACCATAACCCTAAAGCTACCCTATCTTCATTCATAGCCTAATCCTAACCAAAACTAAAACTAACCCTAAACCTAACTCTAACCCTAAACCTAAACTTAACCCTAACCACTGACCCAAACTCTAACCCTAACCCTAAGTGGAACCCTGACCCTTAACCGAAATTTCACCCAAAACCTACCCTAAATTCATTCAAACCCTAACCCTAAGCAAAACTAACACTAACACTAAACCTAACCCTAACCCCAAACCCAAACCTAACCCTAACCCTAACCCTGAACCAAACCTGAACCCTAACCCCTAACCCTAACCCTCGCGCTTAACATAAACTTCACCCAAGCCCTAACGCTAAAACTAAACATAACGCTATATCTCCCCCTAACCCTGACCCTAACCCTAATCCTAACCATAAACCTAACCCTAACCCTAAACTTAACCCTAACCATGACCCTAACTCTAACTCTAATCCTAACCCTAAAACTTACCCTACACACTCAGCTTAAATGGAAACCTAGCACTCACCCTCACCCTAACATCTAAACCTAACCCAACCCTTAACCTAACCCTATCGCTAACCTTAACCTAGCCCTAAACCTAACCGTGACTTAACCCAAAAACCAACCCTAACCCTCACTCTAAAACTAACCTTAACCCTACACTTACTCCTAACATTAACCCTAACCCTAACCCCTAACGCTAAACCTAAGCACAACCCTCACCCGTAAACTTCACCCTAGCCCTAGCCCTAACCCTAAACCTGACCCTAACATTAACCCAAACACCTAACCCTATCGTTGCTAAGCCTAACCCTAAACCTAACCCTAACCTTAACCCAAACGCCTAATCCTAACCCGAACCCTCATCCTTAACCTAAACTTCACCTTAAACCTAAGTCTAACCCTAACCCTAAAACTAAACCTAACCCTTAACTCTCCCCTAACTCTAGCCCTAACCCTAAACCTAACCCTAACCCTAACTCTAACCCTAACCTTAACACCCTAAAACATCAGCTTAATGTAAACCTAACACTAACCCTCACACGAACCCCTAACACTTTCCCTAACTCTCAGCCTATCCCTTACCCTAACCCTAACTGTAACCTTGACCCTAAATAGAACACTAACTCTAACCCTCAACTTGGACCTAAACCTAAATCTTACCCTACACCTAACCCTAACCGTAGACCTAACCCTAACTCTGACTCTAACCCTAATCATAACACTTACCCTAAACCCTCAGCTTAACCATAAAACTAACGGTAACCCTCACCCTAAACCCTAACCGAATCCCACAACCCTAACCCTAATGCTATCGGAAACCCTAACCCTAATGCATCCGAAACCCTAACCCTAACAGTAACCTGAAACCCCTGACCCTAACGATAAACATAACCCTAACCCAAACCCTAACCCCAACACCAAAGCCTAACAAAAACCTTAACCCTAACTGTAACACTAACCGAAACCTAATCAGAAGCCTAACCCCAACCCTAAACCAACCCTAACCATGACCGGAACCACAAAGCCTAACCGGAACCCTCACACAAACCCAAACCCTAACCCTAAACTACACCTCTAACCCCTAACGCCTTACCATATCCATAATCCTAACCCTACCCAACCCTAACCCTAAACCTAACCCTCACCCCAACCACAACGCCTAACACAACCCTAACCCTAACCCTAACCATAACACTAAACACTAACCTAAAATCTAACCCTAACACTAAAACTAAACACAACCCCTAAACTTAACCCTAACCCTAAACATAACCTTAACACTAACCTGAAAACAAACCCAAACCTTAGCCATAACCCTAACCCTCGCCCTATGTTAAACTTCACCCTATCCCTAACCTAAAGTTAACCCTAACTTTAACCCTAACCCTACACCTAAACCTAACCCTCACCTTAACCTTGGCCCACCTGTAACCCTAAACCTAACCCTTACAATAACTCTGACCCTAATCCTGGCCCTAAACCTAATTCTAATCCTAACCCTCACCTAAGCTTAACCATATCTTTAAACCTATCATAAACTTAAACCTAACCCTAACTCTAACCCTATCCGCGGCCCTAACCCTAACCCTAACCGTAACACTTACCCAAAACCCTCACCTTAACGGTAAATGTAACTCTGACTCTTACCCTAAACCTAAGAAAAAAAAACTTAACCCGAAATACAACCCTATGCTAAACCTAACCGAAACACTAACACCTAACCCTAACTCTAACCCTAATCCTTAGCCTAAACTTAACCTTAACCCTAAACCTAACCCTAACCACAACCCTAACTCTAAACCTAACCCTAACCCTAAAGCGAACCCTCACCCTTAAACAAAATTTCACCCTAACCATAACCCTAAACCTACCCTAACTTCATTCATAGCCTAATCCTAACCAAAACTAAAACTAACCCTAAACCTAACTCTAACCCTAAACCTAAACTTAACCCTAACCACTGACCCTAACTCTAACCCTAACCCTAAGCGGAACCCTGACCCTTAACCAAAATTTCACCCTAACCATAACCCTAAACCTACCCTAAATTCATTCAAACCCTAACCCTAAGCAAAACTAACACTAACACTAACACTAAACCTAACCCTAACCAAAACCCAAACCTAACCCTAACCCTAACCCTGACCCAAACCTGAACCCTAACCCCTAACCTTAACCCTCGCGCTTAACATCAACTTCACCCAAACCCTAACGCTAAAAGTAAACATAACGCTAAATCTCCCCCTAACCCTGACCCTAACCCTAATCCTAACCATAAACCTAACCCTAACCCTAAACTTAACCCTAACCATGACCCTAACTCTAACTCTAATCCTAACCCTAAAACTTACCCTACACACTCAGCTTAAATGGAAACCTAGCACTCACCCTCACCCTAACATCTAAACCTAACCCAACCCTTAACCTAACCGTGACTTAACCCAAAAACCAACCCTAACCCTCACTCTAAAACTAACCTTAACCTTACACTTACTCCTAACATTAACCCTAACCCTAACCCCTAACGCTAAACCTAAGCACAACCCTCACCCATAAACGTCACCATTAACCCAAACACCTAACCCTATCGCTAAGCCGAACCCTAAACCTAACCCTAACCTTAACCCAAACGCCTAATCCTAACCCGAACCCTCATCCTTAACCTAAACTTCACCTTAAACCTAAGTCTAACCCTAACCCTAAAACTAAACCTAACCCTTAACTCTCCCCTAACTCTAGCCCTAACCCTAAACCTAACCCTAACCCTAACTCTAACCCTAACCATAACACCCTAAAACATCAGCTTAATGTAAACCTAACACTAACCCTCACACGAACCCTTAACACTTTCCCTAACTCTCAGCCTATCCCTTACCCTAACCCTAACTCTAACCTTGACCTTAAATAGAACACTAATTCTAACCCTCAACTTGGACCTAAACGTAAATCTTACCCTACACCTAACCTTAACTGTAGACCTAACCCTAACTCTGACTCTAACCCTAATCATAACACTTGCCCTAAACCCTCAGCTTAACCGTAAAACTAACGGTAACCCTCACCCTAAACCCTAACCGAATCCCACAACCCTAACCCTAATGCTATCTGAAACCCTAACCCTAATGCATCCGAAACCCTAACCCTAACACTAACCTGAAACCCCTGACCCTAACGATAAACCTAACCCTAACCCAAACCCTAACCCCAACACCAAAGCCTAACAAAAATCTTATCCCTAACTGTAACACTAACCGAAACCTAATCAGAAGCCTAACCCCAACCCTAAACCAACCCTAACAATGACCGGAACCACAAAGCCTAACCGGAACCCTCACACAAACCCAAACCCTAACCCTAAACTACACCTCTAACCCCTAACACCTTACCATATCCATAATCCTAACCCTACCCAACCCTAACCCTAAACCTAACCCTCACCCCAACCACAACGCCTAACACAACCCTAACCCTAACCATAACCATAACACTAAACACTAACCTAAAATCTAACCCTAACACTAAAACTAAACACAACCCCTAAACTTAACCCTAACCGTAAACATAACCTTAACACTAACCTGAAAACAAACCCAAACCTCAGCCATAACCCTAACCCGCACCCTAGGTTAAACTTCACCCTATCCCTAACCTAAAGTTAACCCTAACTTTAACCCTAACCCTACCCCTAAACCTAACCCTAACCTTAACCTTGGCCAACCTGTAACCCTAAACGTAACCCTTACAATAACTCTGACCCTAATCCTCGCCCTAAACCTATTTCTAATCCTAACCCTGACCCTAACCCGAAAACCTAAGCTTAACCCTATCTTTAAGCCTACCATAAACTTAAACCTAACCCTAACCCCTAACCCTAACTCTAACCCTAACCGTAGCCCTAACCATAACCGTAACACTTACCCAAAACCCTCACCTTAATGGTAAATGTAACTCTGACTCTTACCCTAAACCTAAGAAAAAAAAACTTAACCCTAAATACAACCCTATGCTAAACCTAACCGAAAAACTAATACCTAACCCTAACTCTAACCCTAATCCTTAGCCTAAACTTAACCTTAACCCTAAACCTAACCCTAACCACAACCCTAACTCTAAACCTAACCCTAACCCTAACCCTAACCCGAAACCGAACCCTCATCCTTAAACAAAATTTCACCCTAACCATAACCCTAAACCTACCCTATCTTCATTCATAGCCTAATCCTAACCAAAACTAAAACTAACCCTAAACCTAACTCTAACCCTAAACCTATACTTAACCCTAACCACTGACCCAAACTCTAACCCTAACCCTAAGTGGAACCCTGACCCTTAACCAAAATTTCACCCTAAACCTACCCTAAATTCATTCAAACCCTAACCCTAAGCAAAACTAACACTAACAATAAACCTAACCCTAACCCCAAACCCAAACCTAACCCTAACCCTAACCCTGAACCAAACCTGAACCCTAACCCCTAACCCTAACCCTCGCGCTTAACATAAACTTCACCCAAGCCCTAACGCTAAAACTAAACATAACGCTATATCTCCCCCTAACCCTGACCCTATCCCTAATCCTAACCATAAACCTAACCCTAACCCTAAACTTAACCCTAACCATGACCCTAACTCTAACTCTAATCCTAACCCTAAAACTTACCCTACACACTCAGCTTAAATGGAAACCTAGCACTCACCCTCACCCTAACATCTAAACCTAACCCAACCCTTAACCTAACCCTATCGCTAACCTTAACCTAGCCCTAAACCTAACCATGACTTAACCCAAAAACCAACCCTAACCCTCACTCTAAAACTAACCTTAACCCTACACTTACTCCTAACATTAACCCTAACCCTAACCCCTAACGCTAAACCTAAGCACAACCCTCACCCGTAAACTTCACCCTAGCCCTAGCCCTAACCCTAAACCTGACCCTAACATTAACCCAAACACCTAACCCTATCGTTGCTAAGCCTAACCCTAAACCTAACCCGAACCTTAACCCAAACGCCTAATCCTAACCTGAACCCTCATCCTTAACCTAAACTTCACCTTAAACCTAAGTCTAACCCTAACCCTAAAACTAAACCTAACCCTTAACTCTCCCCTAACTCTAGCCCTAACCCTAAACCTAACCCTAACCCTAACTCTAACCCTAACCTTAACACCCTAAAACATCAGCTTAATGTAAACCTAACACTAACCCTCACACGAACCCCTAACACTTTCCCTAACTCTCTGCCTATCCCTTACCCTAACCCTAACTGTAACCTTGACCCTAAATAGAACACTAACTCTAACCCTCAACTTGGACCTAAACCTAAATCTTACCCTACACCTAACCCTAACCGTAGACCTAACCCTAACTCTGACTCTAACCCTAATCATAACACTTACCCTAAACCCTCAGCTTAACCATAAAACTAACGGTAACCCTCACCCTAAACCCTAACCGAATCCCACAACCCTAACCCTAATGCTATCGGAAACCCTAACCCTAATGCATCCGAAACCCTAACCCTAACAGTAACCTGAAACCCCTGACCCTAACGATAAACATAACCCTAACCCAAACCCTAACCCCAACACCAAAGCCTAACAAAAACCTTAACCCTAACTGTAACACTAACCGAAACCTAATCAGAAGCCTAACCCCAACCCTAAACCAACCCTAACCATGACCGGAACCACAAAGCCTAACCGGAACCCTCACACAAACCCAAACCCTAACCCTAAACTACACCTCTAACCCCTAACGCCTTACCATATCCATAATCCTAACCCTACCCAACCCTAACCCTAAACCTAACCCTCACCCCAACCACAACGCCTAACACAACCCTAACCCTAACCCTAACCATAACACTAAACACTAACCTAAAATCTAACCCTAACACTAAAACTAAACACAACCCCTAAACTTAACCCTAACCCTAAACATAACCTTAACACTAACCTGAAAACAAACCCAAACCTTAGCCATAACCCTAACCCTCGCCCTATGTTAAACTTCACCCTATCCCTAACCTAAAGTTAACCCTAACTTTAACCCTAACCCTACACCTAAACCTAACCCTCACCTTAACCTTGGCCCACCTGTAACCCTAAACCTAACCCTTACAATAACTCTGACCCTAATCCTGGCCCTAAACCTAATTCTAATCCTAACCCTCACCTAAGCTTAACCATATCTTTAAACCTATCATAAACTTAAACCTAACCCTAACTCTAACCCTATCCGCGGCCCTAACCCTAACCCTAACCGTAACACTTACCCAAAACCCTCACCTTAACGGTAAATGTAACTCTGACTCTTACCCTAAACCTAAGAAAAAAAAACTTAACCCGAAATACAACCCTATGCTAAACCTAACCGAAACACTAACACCTAACCCTAACTCTAACCCTAATCCTTAGCCTAAACTTAACCTTAACCCTAAACCTAACCCTAACCACAACCCTAACTCTAAACCTAACCCTAACCCTAAAGCGAACCCTCACCCTTAAACAAAATTTCACCCTAACCATAACCCTAAACCTACCCTAACTTCATTCATAGCCTAATCCTAACCAAAACTAAAACTAACCCTAAACCTAACTCTAACCCTAAACCTAAACTTAACCCTAACCACTGACCCTAACTCTAACCCTAACCCTAAGCGGAACCCTGACCCTTAACCAAAATTTCACCCTAACCATAACCCTAAACCTACCCTAAATTCATTCAAACCCTAACCCTAAGCAAAACTAACACTAACACTAACACTAAACCTAACCCTAACCAAAACCCAAACCTAACCCTAACCCTAACCCTGACCCAAACCTGAACCCTAACCCCTAACCTTAACCCTCGCGCTTAACATCAACTTCACCCAAACCCTAACGCTAAAAGTAAACATAACGCTAAATCTCCCCCTAACCCTGACCCTAACCCTAATCCTAACCATAAACCTAACCCTAACCCTAAACTTAACCCTAACCATGACCCTAACTCTAACTCTAATCCTAACCCTAAAACTTACCCTACACACTCAGCTTAAATGGAAACCTAGCACTCACCCTCACCCTAACATCTAAACCTAACCCAACCCTTAACCTAACCGTGACTTAACCCAAAAACCAACCCTAACCCTCACTCTAAAACTAACCTTAACCTTACACTTACTCCTAACATTAACCCTAACCCTAACCCCTAACGCTAAACCTAAGCACAACCCTCACCCATAAACGTCACCATTAACCCAAACACCTAACCCTATCGCTAAGCCGAACCCTAAACCTAACCCTAACCTTAACCCAAACGCCTAATCCTAACCCGAACCCTCATCCTTAACCTAAACTTCACCTTAAACCTAAGTCTAACCCTAACCCTAAAACTAAACCTAACCCTTAACTCTCCCCTAACTCTAGCCCTAACCCTAAACCTAACCCTAACCCTAACTCTAACCCTAACCATAACACCCTAAAACATCAGCTTAATGTAAACCTAACACTAACCCTCACACGAACCCTTAACACTTTCCCTAACTCTCAGCCTATCCCTTACCCTAACCCTAACTCTAACCTTGACCTTAAATAGAACACTAATTCTAACCCTCAACTTGGACCTAAACGTAAATCTTACCCTACACCTAACCTTAACTGTAGACCTAACCCTAACTCTGACTCTAACCCTAATCATAACACTTGCCCTAAACCCTCAGCTTAACCGTAAAACTAACGGTAACCCTCACCCTAAACCCTAACCGAATCCCACAACCCTAACCCTAATGCTATCTGAAACCCTAACCCTAATGCATCCGAAACCCTAACCCTAACACTAACCTGAAACCCCTGACCCTAACGATAAACCTAACCCTAACCCAAACCCTAACCCCAACACCAAAGCCTAACAAAAATCTTATCCCTAACTGTAACACTAACCGAAACCTAATCAGAAGCCTAACCCCAACCCTAAACCAACCCTAACAATGACCGGAACCACAAAGCCTAACCGGAACCCTCACACAAACCCAAACCCTAACCCTAAACTACACCTCTAACCCCTAACACCTTACCATATCCATAATCCTAACCCTACCCAACCCTAACCCTAAACCTAACCCTCACCCCAACCACAACGCCTAACACAACCCTAACCCTAACCATAACCATAACACTAAACACTAACCTAAAATCTAACCCTAACACTAAAACTAAACACAACCCCTAAACTTAACCCTAACCGTAAACATAACCTTAACACTAACCTGAAAACAAACCCAAACCTCAGCCATAACCCTAACCCGCACCCTAGGTTAAACTTCACCCTATCCCTAACCTAAAGTTAACCCTAACTTTAACCCTAACCCTACCCCTAAACCTAACCCTAACCTTAACCTTGGCCAACCTGTAACCCTAAACGTAACCCTTACAATAACTCTGACCCTAATCCTCGCCCTAAACCTATTTCTAATCCTAACCCTGACCCTAACCCGAAAACCTAAGCTTAACCCTATCTTTAAGCCTACCATAAACTTAAACCTAACCCTAACCCCTAACCCTAACTCTAACCCTAACCGTAGCCCTAACCATAACCGTAACACTTACCCAAAACCCTCACCTTAATGGTAAATGTAACTCTGACTCTTACCCTAAACCTAAGAAAAAAAAACTTAACCCTAAATACAACCCTATGCTAAACCTAACCGAAAAACTAATACCTAACCCTAACTCTAACCCTAATCCTTAGCCTAAACTTAACCTTAACCCTAAACCTAACCCTAACCACAACCCTAACTCTAAACCTAACCCTAACCCTAACCCTAACCCGAAACCGAACCCTCATCCTTAAACAAAATTTCACCCTAACCATAACCCTAAACCTACCCTATCTTCATTCATAGCCAAATCCTAACCAAAACTAAAACTAACCCTAAACCTAACTCTAACCCTAAACCTATACTTAACCCTAACCACTGACCCAAACTCTAACCCTAACCCTAAGTGGAACCCTGACCCTTAACCAAAATTTCACCCTAAACCTACCCTAAATTCATTCAAACCCTAACCCTAAGCAAAACTAACACTAACAATAAACCTAACCCTAACCCCAAACCCAAACCTAACCCTAACCCTAACCCTGAACCAAACCTGAACCCTAACCCCTAACCCTAACCCTCGCGCTTAACATAAACTTCACCCAAGCCCTAACGCTAAAACTAAACATAACGCTATATCTCCCCCTAACCCTGACCCTAACCCTAATCCTAACCATAAACCTAACCCTAACCCTAAACTTAACCCTAACCATGACCCTAACTCTAACTCTAATCCTAACCCTAAAACTTACCCTACACACTCAGCTTAAATGGAAACCTAGCACTCACCCTCACCCTAACATCTAAACCTAACCCAACCCTTAACCTAACCCTATCGCTAACCTTAACCTAGCCCTAAACCTAACCATGACTTAACCCAAAAACCAACCCTAACCCTCACTCTAAAACTAACCTTAACCCTACACTTACTCCTAACATTAACCCTAACCCTAACCCCTAACGCTAAACCTAAGCACAACCCTCACCCGTAAACTTCACCCTAGCCCTAGCCCTAACCCTAAACCTGACCCTAACATTAACCCAAACACCTAACCCTATCGTTGCTAAGCCTAACCCTAAACCTAACCCGAACCTTAACCCAAACGCCTAATCCTAACCTGAACCCTCATCCTTAACCTAAACTTCACCTTAAACCTAAGTCTAACCCTAACCCTAAAACTAAACCTAACCCTTAACTCTCCCCTAACTCTAGCCCTAACCCTAAACCTAACCCTAACCCTAACTCTAACCCTAACCTTAACACCCTAAAACATCAGCTTAATGTAAACCTAACACTAACCCTCACACGAACCCCTAACACTTTCCCTAACTCTCTGCCTATCCCTTACCCTAACCCTAACTGTAACCTTGACCCTAAATAGAACACTAACTCTAACCCTCAACTTGGACCTAAACCTAAATCTTACCCTACACCTAACCCTAACCGTAGACCTAACCCTAACTCTGACTCTAACCCTAATCATAACACTTACCCTAAACCCTCAGCTTAACCATAAAACTAACGGTAACCCTCACCCTAAACCCTAACCGAATCCCACAACCCTAACCCTAATGCTATCGGAAACCCTAACCCTAATGCATCCGAAACCCTAACCCTAACAGTAACCTGAAACCCCTGACCCTAACGATAAACATAACCCTAACCCAAACCCTAACCCCAACACCAAAGCCTAACAAAAACCTTAACCCTAACTGTAACACTAACCGAAACCTAATCAGAAGCCTAACCCCAACCCTAAACCAACCCTAACCATGACCGGAACCACAAAGCCTAACCGGAACCCTCACACAAACCCAAACCCTAACCCTAAACTACACCTCTAACCCCTAACGCCTTACCATATCCATAATCCTAACCCTACCCAACCCTAACCCTAAACCTAACCCTCACCCCAACCACAACGCCTAACACAACCCTAACCCTAACCCTAACCATAACACTAAACACTAACCTAAAATCTAACCCTAACACTAAAACTAAACATAACCCCTAAACTTAACCCTAACCCTAAACATAACCTTAACACTAACCTGAAAACAAACCCAAACCTTAGCCATAACCCTAACCCTCACCCTATGTTAAACTTCACCCTATCCCTAACCTAAAGTTAACCCTAACTTTAACCCTAACCCTACACCTAAACCTAACCCTCACCTTAACCTTGGCCCACCTGTAACCCTAAACCTAACCCTTACAATAACTCTGACCCTAATCCTGGCCCTAAACCTAATTCTAATCCTAACCCTCACCTAAGCTTAACCATATCTTTAAACCTATCATAAACTTAAACCTAACCCTAACTCTAACCCTATCCGCGGCCCTAACCCTAACCCTAACCGTAACACTTACCCAAAACCCTCACCTTAACGGTAAATGTAACTCTGACTCTTACCCTAAACCTAAGAAAAAAAAACTTAACCCGAAATACAACCCTATGCTAAACCTAACCGAAACACTAACACCTAACCCTAACTCTAACCCTAATCCTTAGCCTAAACTTAACCTTAACCCTAAACCTAACCCTAACCACAACCCTAACTCTAAACCTAACCCTAACCCTAAAGCGAACCCTCACCCTTAAACAAAATTTCACCCTAACCATAACCCTAAACCTACCCTAACTTCATTCATAGCCTAATCCTAACCAAAACTAAAACTAACCCTAAACCTAACTCTAACCCTAAACCTAAACTTAACCCTAACCACTGACCCTAACTCTAACCCTAACCCTAAGCGGAACCCTGACCCTTAACCAAAATTTCACCCTAACCATAACCCTAAACCTACCCTAAATTCATTCAAACCCTAACCCTAAGCAAAACTAACACTAACACTAACACTAAACCTAACCCTAACCAAAACCCAAACCTAACCCTAACCCTAACCCTGACCCAAACCTGAACCCTAACCCCTAACCTTAACCCTCGCGCTTAACATCAACTTCACCCAAACCCTAACGCTAAAAGTAAACATAACGCTAAATCTCCCCCTAACCCTGACCCTAACCCTAATCCTAACCATAAACCTAACCCTAACCCTAAACTTAACCCTAACCATGACCCTAACTCTAACTCTAATCCTAACCCTAAAACTTACCCTACACACTCAGCTTAAATGGAAACCTAGCACTCACCCTCACCCTAACATCTAAACCTAACCCAACCCTTAACCTAACCCTATCTCTAACCTTAACCTAGCCCTTAACCTAACCGTGACTTAACCCAAAAACCAACCCTAACCCTCACTCTAAAACTAACCTTAACCTTACACTTACTCCTAACATTAACCCTAACCCTAACCCCTAACGCTAAACCTAAGCACAACCCTCACCCATAAACGTCACCATTAACCCAAACACCTAACCCTATCGCTAAGCCGAACCCTAAACCTAACCCTAACCTTAACCCAAACGCCTAATCCTAACCCGAACCCTCATCCTTAACCTAAACTTCACCTTAAACCTAAGTCTAACCCTAACCCTAAAACTAAACCTAACCCTTAACTCTCCCCTAACTCTAGCCCTAACCCTAAACCTAACCCTAACCCTAACTCTAACCCTAACCATAACACCCTAAAACATCAGCTTAATGTAAACCTAACACTAACCCTCACACGAACCCTTAACACTTTCCCTAACTCTCAGCCTATCCCTTACCCTAACCCTAACTCTAACCTTGACCCTAAATAGAACACTAATTCTAACCCTCAACTTGGACCTAAACGTAAATCTTACCCTACACCTAACCTTAACCGTAGACCTAACCCTAACTCTGACTCTAACCCTAATCATAACACTTACCCTAAACCCTCAGCTTAACCATAAAACTAACGGTAACCCTCACCCTAAACCCTAACCGAATCCCACAACCCTAACCCTAATGCTATCGGAAACCCTAACCCTAATGCTATCCGAAACCCTAACCCTAACAGTAACCTGAAACCCCTGACCCTAACGATAAACATAACCCTAACCCAAACCCTAACCCCAACACCAAAGCCTAACAAAAACCTTAACCCTAACTGTAACACTAACCGAAACCTAATCAGAAGCCTAACCCCAACCCTAAACCAACCCTAACCATGACCGGAACCACAAAGCCTAACCGGAACCCTCACACAAACCCAAACCCTAACCCTAAACTACACCTCTAACCCCTAACGCCTTACCATATCCATAATCCTAACCCTACCCAACCCTAACCCTAAACCTAACCCTCACCCCAACCACAACGCCTAACACAACCCTAACCCTAACCCTAACCATAACACTAAACACTAACCTAAAATCTAACCCTAACACTAAAACTAAACATAACCCCTAAACTTAACCCTAACCCTAAACATAACCTTAACACTAACCTGAAAACAAACCCAAACCTTAGCCATAACCCTAACCCTCACCCTATGTTAAACTTCACCCTATCCCTAACCTAAAGTTAACCCTAACTTTAACCCTAACCCTACACCTAAACCTAACCCTCACCTTAACCTTGGCCCACCTGTAACCCTAAACCTAACCCTTACAATAACTCTGACCCTAATCCTGGCCCTAAACCTAATTCTAATCCTAACCCTCACCTAAGCTTAACCATATCTTTAAACCTATCATAAACTTAAACCTAACCCTAACTCTAACCCTATCCGCGGCCCTAACCCTAACCCTAACCGTAACACTTACCCAAAACCCTCACCTTAACGGTAAATGTAACTCTGACTCTTACCCTAAACCTAAGAAAAAAAAACTTAACCCGAAATACAACCCTATGCTAAACCTAACCGAAACACTAACACCTAACCCTAACTCTAACCCTAATCCTTAGCCTAAACTTAACCTTAACCCTAAACCTAACCCTAACCACAACCCTAACTCTAAACCTAACCCTAACCCTAAAGCGAACCCTCACCCTTAAACAAAATTTCACCCTAACCATAACCCTAAACCTACCCTAACTTCATTCATAGCCTAATCCTAACCAAAACTAAAACTAACCCTAAACCTAACTCTAACCCTAAACCTAAACTTAACCCTAACCACTGACCCTAACTCTAACCCTAACCCTAAGCGGAACCCTGACCCTTAACCAAAATTTCACCCTAACCATAACCCTAAACCTACCCTAAATTCATTCAAACCCTAACCCTAAGCAAAACTAACACTAACACTAACACTAAACCTAACCCTAACCAAAACCCAAACCTAACCCTAACCCTAACCCTGACCCAAACCTGAACCCTAACCCCTAACCTTAACCCTCGCGCTTAACATCAACTTCACCCAAACCCTAACGCTAAAAGTAAACATAACGCTAAATCTCCCCCTAACCCTGACCCTAACCCTAATCCTAACCATAAACCTAACCCTAACCCTAAACTTAACCCTAACCATGACCCTAACTCTAACTCTAATCCTAACCCTAAAACTTACCCTACACACTCAGCTTAAATGGAAACCTAGCACTCACCCTCACCCTAACATCTAAACCTAACCCAACCCTTAACCTAACCCTATCTCTAACCTTAACCTAGCCCTTAACCTAACCGTGACTTAACCCAAAAACCAACCCTAACCCTCACTCTAAAACTAACCTTAACCTTACACTTACTCCTAACATTAACCCTAACCCTAACCCCTAACGCTAAACCTAAGCACAACCCTCACCCATAAACGTCACCATTAACCCAAACACCTAACCCTATCGCTAAGCCGAACCCTAAACCTAACCCTAACCTTAACCCAAACGCCTAATCCTAACCCGAACCCTCATCCTTAACCTAAACTTCACCTTAAACCTAAGTCTAACCCTAACCCTAAAACTAAACCTAACCCTTAACTCTCCCCTAACTCTAGCCCTAACCCTAAACCTAACCCTAACCCTAACTCTAACCCTAACCATAACACCCTAAAACATCAGCTTAATGTAAACCTAACACTAACCCTCACACGAACCCTTAACACTTTCCCTAACTCTCAGCCTATCCCTTACCCTAACCCTAACTCTAACCTTGACCCTAAATAGAACACTAATTCTAACCCTCAACTTGGACCTAAACGTAAATCTTACCCTACACCTAACCTTAACCGTAGACCTAACCCTAACTCTGACTCTAACCCTAATCATAACACTTGCCCTAAACCCTCAGCTTAACCGTAAAACTAACGGTAACCCTCACCCTAAACCCTAACCGAATCCCACAACCCTAACCCTAATGCTATCTGAAACCCTAACCCTAATGCATCCGAAACCCTAACCCTAACACTAACCTGAAACCCCTGACCCTAACGATAAACCTAACCCTAACCCAAACCCTAACCCCAACACCAAAGCCTAACAAAAATCTTATCCCTAACTGTAACACTAACCGAAACCTAATCAGAAGCCTAACCCCAACCCTAAACCAACCCTAACAATGACCGGAACCACAAAGCCTAACCGGAACCCTCACACAAACCCAAACCCTAACCCTAAACTACACCTCTAACCCCTAACACCTTACCATATCCATAATCCTAACCCTACCCAACCCTAACCCTAAACCTAACCCTCACCCCAACCACAACGCCTAACACAACCCTAACCCTAACCATAACCATAACACTAAACACTAACCTAAAATCTAACCCTAACACTAAAACTAAACACAACCCCTAAACTTAACCCTAACCGTAAACATAACCTTAACACTAACCTGAAAACAAACCCAAACCTCAGCCATAACCCTAACCCGCACCCTAGGTTAAACTTCACCCTATCCCTAACCTAAAGTTAACCCTAACTTTAACCCTAACCCTACCCCTAAACCTAACCCTAACCTTAACCTTGGCCAACCTGTAACCCTAAACGTAACCCTTACAATAACTCTGACCCTAATCCTCGCCCTAAACCTATTTCTAATCCTAACCCTGACCCTAACCCGAAAACCTAAGCTTAACCCTATCTTTAAGCCTACCATAAACTTAAACCTAACCCTAACCCCTAACCCTAACTCTAACCCTAACCGTAGCCCTAACCATAACCGTAACACTTACCCAAAACCCTCACCTTAATGGTAAATGTAACTCTGACTCTTACCCTAAACCTAAGAAAAAAAAACTTAACCCTAAATACAACCCTATGCTAAACCTAACCGAAAAACTAATACCTAACCCTAACTCTAACCCTAATCCTTAGCCTAAACTTAACCTTAACCCTAAACCTAACCCTAACCACAACCCTAACTCTAAACCTAACCCTAACCCTAACCCTAACCCGAAACCGAACCCTCATCCTTAAACAAAATTTCACCCTAACCATAACCCTAAACCTACCCTATCTTCATTCATAGCCTAATCCTAACCAAAACTAAAACTAACCCTAAACCTAACTCTAACCCTAAACCTATACTTAACCCTAACCACTGACCCAAACTCTAACCCTAACCCTAAGTGGAACCCTGACCCTTAACCAAAATTTCACCCTAAACCTACCCTAAATTCATTCAAACCCTAACCCTAAGCAAAACTAACACTAACAATAAACCTAACCCTAACCCCAAACCCAAACCTAACCCTAACCCTAACCCTGAACCAAACCTGAACCCTAACCCCTAACCCTAACCCTCGCGCTTAACATAAACTTCACCCAAGCCCTAACGCTAAAACTAAACATAACGCTATATCTCCCCCTAACCCTGACCCTAACCCTAATCCTAACCATAAACCTAACCCTAACCCTAAACTTAACCCTAACCATGACCCTAACTCTAACTCTAATCCTAACCCTAAAACTTACCCTACACACTCAGCTTAAATGGAAACCTAGCACTCACCCTCACCCTAACATCTAAACCTAACCCAACCCTTAACCTAACCCTATCGCTAACCTTAACCTAGCCCTAAACCTAACCATGACTTAACCCAAAAACCAACCCTAACCCTCACTCTAAAACTAACCTTAACCCTACACTTACTCCTAACATTAACCCTAACCCTAACCCCTAACGCTAAACCTAAGCACAACCCTCACCCGTAAACTTCACCCTAGCCCTAGCCCTAACCCTAAACCTGACCCTAACATTAACCCAAACACCTAACCCTATCGTTGCTAAGCCTAACCCTAAACCTAACCCGAACCTTAACCCAAACGCCTAATCCTAACCTGAACCCTCATCCTTAACCTAAACTTCACCTTAAACCTAAGTCTAACCCTAACCCTAAAACTAAACCTAACCCTTAACTCTCCCCTAACTCTAGCCCTAACCCTAAACCTAACCCTAACCCTAACTCTAACCCTAACCTTAACACCCTAAAACATCAGCTTAATGTAAACCTAACACTAACCCTCACACGAACCCCTAACACTTTCCCTAACTCTCTGCCTATCCCTTACCCTAACCCTAACTGTAACCTTGACCCTAAATAGAACACTAACTCTAACCCTCAACTTGGACCTAAACCTAAATCTTACCCTACACCTAACCCTAACCGTAGACCTAACCCTAACTCTGACTCTAACCCTAATCATAACACTTACCCTAAACCCTCAGCTTAACCATAAAACTAACGGTAACCCTCACCCTAAACCCTAACCGAATCCCACAACCCTAACCCTAATGCTATCGGAAACCCTAACCCTAATGCATCCGAAACCCTAACCCTAACAGTAACCTGAAACCCCTGACCCTAACGATAAACATAACCCTAACCCAAACCCTAACCCCAACACCAAAGCCTAACAAAAACCTTAACCCTAACTGTAACACTAACCGAAACCTAATCAGAAGCCTAACCCCAACCCTAAACCAACCCTAACCATGACCGGAACCACAAAGCCTAACCGGAACCCTCACACAAACCCAAACCCTAACCCTAAACTACACCTCTAACCCCTAACGCCTTACCATATCCATAATCCTAACCCTACCCAACCCTAACCCTAAACCTAACCCTCACCCCAACCACAACGCCTAACACAACCCTAACCCTAACCCTAACCATAACACTAAACACTAACCTAAAATCTAACCCTAACACTAAAACTAAACATAACCCCTAAACTTAACCCTAACCCTAAACATAACCTTAACACTAACCTGAAAACAAACCCAAACCTTAGCCATAACCCTAACCCTCACCCTATGTTAAACTTCACCCTATCCCTAACCTAAAGTTAACCCTAACTTTAACCCTAACCCTACACCTAAACCTAACCCTCACCTTAACCTTGGCCCACCTGTAACCCTAAACCTAACCCTTACAATAACTCTGACCCTAATCCTGGCCCTAAACCTAATTCTAATCCTAACCCTCACCTAAGCTTAACCATATCTTTAAACCTATCATAAACTTAAACCTAACCCTAACTCTAACCCTATCCGCGGCCCTAACCCTAACCCTAACCGTAACACTTACCCAAAACCCTCACCTTAACGGTAAATGTAACTCTGACTCTTACCCTAAACCTAAGAAAAAAAAACTTAACCCGAAATACAACCCTATGCTAAACCTAACCGAAACACTAACACCTAACCCTAACTCTAACCCTAATCCTTAGCCTAAACTTAACCTTAACCCTAAACCTAACCCTAACCACAACCCTAACTCTAAACCTAACCCTAACCCTAAAGCGAACCCTCACCCTTAAACAAAATTTCACCCTAACCATAACCCTAAACCTACCCTAACTTCATTCATAGCCTAATCCTAACCAAAACTAAAACTAACCCTAAACCTAACTCTAACCCTAAACCTAAACTTAACCCTAACCACTGACCCTAACTCTAACCCTAACCCTAAGCGGAACCCTGACCCTTAACCAAAATTTCACCCTAACCATAACCCTAAACCTACCCTAAATTCATTCAAACCCTAACCCTAAGCAAAACTAACACTAACACTAACACTAAACCTAACCCTAACCAAAACCCAAACCTAACCCTAACCCTAACCCTGACCCAAACCTGAACCCTAACCCCTAACCTTAACCCTCGCGCTTAACATCAACTTCACCCAAACCCTAACGCTAAAAGTAAACATAACGCTAAATCTCCCCCTAACCCTGACCCTAACCCTAATCCTAACCATAAACCTAACCCTAACCCTAAACTTAACCCTAACCATGACCCTAACTCTAACTCTAATCCTAACCCTAAAACTTACCCTACACACTCAGCTTAAATGGAAACCTAGCACTCACCCTCACCCTAACATCTAAACCTAACCCAACCCTTAACCTAACCCTATCTCTAACCTTAACCTAGCCCTTAACCTAACCGTGACTTAACCCAAAAACCAACCCTAACCCTCACTCTAAAACTAACCTTAACCTTACACTTACTCCTAACATTAACCCTAACCCTAACCCCTAACGCTAAACCTAAGCACAACCCTCACCCATAAACGTCACCATTAACCCAAACACCTAACCCTATCGCTAAGCCGAACCCTAAACCTAACCCTAACCTTAACCCAAACGCCTAATCCTAACCCGAACCCTCATCCTTAACCTAAACTTCACCTTAAACCTAAGTCTAACCCTAACCCTAAAACTAAACCTAACCCTTAACTCTCCCCTAACTCTAGCCCTAACCCTAAACCTAACCCTAACCCTAACTCTAACCCTAACCATAACACCCTAAAACATCAGCTTAATGTAAACCTAACACTAACCCTCACACGAACCCTTAACACTTTCCCTAACTCTCAGCCTATCCCTTACCCTAACCCTAACTCTAACCTTGACCCTAAATAGAACACTAATTCTAACCCTCAACTTGGACCTAAACGTAAATCTTACCCTACACCTAACCTTAACCGTAGACCTAACCCTAACTCTGACTCTAACCCTAATCATAACACTTACCCTAAACCCTCAGCTTAACCATAAAACTAACGGTAACCCTCACCCTAAACCCTAACCGAATCCCACAACCCTAACCCTAATGCTATCGGAAACCCTAACCCTAATGCTATCCGAAACCCTAACCCTAACAGTAACCTGAAACCCCTGACCCTAACGATAAACATAACCCTAACCCAAACCCTAACCCCAACACCAAAGCCTAACAAAAACCTTAACCCTAACTGTAACACTAACCGAAACCTAATCAGAAGCCTAACCCCAACCCTAAACCAACCCTAACCATGACCGGAACCACAAAGCCTAACCGGAACCCTCACACAAACCCAAACCCTAACCCTAAACTACACCTCTAACCCCTAACGCCTTACCATATCCATAATCCTAACCCTACCCAACCCTAACCCTAAACCTAACCCTCACCCCAACCACAACGCCTAACACAACCCTAACCCTAACCCTAACCATAACACTAAACACTAACCTAAAATCTAACCCTAACACTAAAACTAAACATAACCCCTAAACTTAACCCTAACCCTAAACATAACCTTAACACTAACCTGAAAACAAACCCAAACCTTAGCCATAACCCTAACCCTCACCCTATGTTAAACTTCACCCTATCCCTAACCTAAAGTTAACCCTAACTTTAACCCTAACCCTACACCTAAACCTAACCCTCACCTTAACCTTGGCCCACCTGTAACCCTAAACCTAACCCTTACAATAACTCTGACCCTAATCCTGGCCCTAAACCTAATTCTAATCCTAACCCTCACCTAAGCTTAACCATATCTTTAAACCTATCATAAACTTAAACCTAACCCTAACTCTAACCCTATCCGCGGCCCTAACCCTAACCCTAACCGTAACACTTACCCAAAACCCTCACCTTAACGGTAAATGTAACTCTGACTCTTACCCTAAACCTAAGAAAAAAAAACTTAACCCGAAATACAACCCTATGCTAAACCTAACCGAAACACTAACACCTAACCCTAACTCTAACCCTAATCCTTAGCCTAAACTTAACCTTAACCCTAAACCTAACCCTAACCACAACCCTAACTCTAAACCTAACCCTAACCCTAAAGCGAACCCTCACCCTTAAACAAAATTTCACCCTAACCATAACCCTAAACCTACCCTAACTTCATTCATAGCCTAATCCTAACCAAAACTAAAACTAACCCTAAACCTAACTCTAACCCTAAACCTAAACTTAACCCTAACCACTGACCCTAACTCTAACCCTAACCCTAAGCGGAACCCTGACCCTTAACCAAAATTTCACCCTAACCATAACCCTAAACCTACCCTAAATTCATTCAAACCCTAACCCTAAGCAAAACTAACACTAACACTAACACTAAACCTAACCCTAACCAAAACCCAAACCTAACCCTAACCCTAACCCTGACCCAAACCTGAACCCTAACCCCTAACCTTAACCCTCGCGCTTAACATCAACTTCACCCAAACCCTAACGCTAAAAGTAAACATAACGCTAAATCTCCCCCTAACCCTGACCCTAACCCTAATCCTAACCATAAACCTAACCCTAACCCTAAACTTAACCCTAACCATGACCCTAACTCTAACTCTAATCCTAACCCTAAAACTTACCCTACACACTCAGCTTAAATGGAAACCTAGCACTCACCCTCACCCTAACATCTAAACCTAACCCAACCCTTAACCTAACCCTATCTCTAACCTTAACCTAGCCCTTAACCTAACCGTGACTTAACCCAAAAACCAACCCTAACCCTCACTCTAAAACTAACCTTAACCTTACACTTACTCCTAACATTAACCCTAACCCTAACCCCTAACGCTAAACCTAAGCACAACCCTCACCCATAAACGTCACCATTAACCCAAACACCTAACCCTATCGCTAAGCCGAACCCTAAACCTAACCCTAACCTTAACCCAAACGCCTAATCCTAACCCGAACCCTCATCCTTAACCTAAACTTCACCTTAAACCTAAGTCTAACCCTAACCCTAAAACTAAACCTAACCCTTAACTCTCCCCTAACTCTAGCCCTAACCCTAAACCTAACCCTAACCCTAACTCTAACCCTAACCATAACACCCTAAAACATCAGCTTAATGTAAACCTAACACTAACCCTCACACGAACCCTTAACACTTTCCCTAACTCTCAGCCTATCCCTTACCCTAACCCTAACTCTAACCTTGACCCTAAATAGAACACTAATTCTAACCCTCAACTTGGACCTAAACGTAAATCTTACCCTACACCTAACCTTAACCGTAGACCTAACCCTAACTCTGACTCTAACCCTAATCATAACACTTGCCCTAAACCCTCAGCTTAACCGTAAAACTAACGGTAACCCTCACCCTAAACCCTAACCGAATCCCACAACCCTAACCCTAATGCTATCTGAAACCCTAACCCTAATGCATCCGAAACCCTAACCCTAACACTAACCTGAAACCCCTGACCCTAACGATAAACCTAACCCTAACCCAAACCCTAACCCCAACACCAAAGCCTAACAAAAATCTTATCCCTAACTGTAACACTAACCGAAACCTAATCAGAAGCCTAACCCCAACCCTAAACCAACCCTAACAATGACCGGAACCACAAAGCCTAACCGGAACCCTCACACAAACCCAAACCCTAACCCTAAACTACACCTCTAACCCCTAACACCTTACCATATCCATAATCCTAACCCTACCCAACCCTAACCCTAAACCTAACCCTCACCCCAACCACAACGCCTAACACAACCCTAACCCTAACCATAACCATAACACTAAACACTAACCTAAAATCTAACCCTAACACTAAAACTAAACACAACCCCTAAACTTAACCCTAACCGTAAACATAACCTTAACACTAACCTGAAAACAAACCCAAACCTTAGCCATAACCCTAACCCGCACCCTAGGTTAAACTTCACCCTATCCCTAACCTAAAGTTAACCCTAACTTTAACCCTAACCCTACCCCTAAACCTAACCCTAACCTTAACCTTGGCCAACCTGTAACCCTAAACGTAACCCTTACAATAACTCTGACCCTAATCCTCGCCCTAAACCTATTTCTAATCCTAACCCTGACCCTAACCCGAAAACCTAAGCTTAACCCTATCTTTAAGCCTACCATAAACTTAAACCTAACCCTAACCCCTAACCCTAACTCTAACCCTAACCGTAGCCCTAACCATAACCGTAACACTTACCCAAAACCCTCACCTTAATGGTAAATGTAACTCTGACTCTTACCCTAAACCTAAGAAAAAAAAACTTAACCCTAAATACAACCCTATGCTAAACCTAACCGAAAAACTAATACCTAACCCTAACTCTAACCGTAATCCTTAGCCTAAACTTAACCTTAACCCTAAACCTAACCCTAACCACAACCCTAACTCTAAACCTAACCCTAACCCTAACCCGAAACCGAACCCTCACCCTTAAACAAAATTTCACCCTATCCATAACCCTAAACCTACCCTATCTTCATTCATAGCCTAATCCTAACCAAAACTAAAACTAACCCTAAACCTAACTCTAACCCTAAACCTAATCTTAACCCTAACCACTGACCCAAACTCTAACCCTAACCCTAAGTGGAACCCTGACCCTTAACCGAAATTTCACCCTCAACCTACCCTAAATTCATTCAAACCTTAACCCTAAGCAAAACTAACACTAACACTAAACCTAACCCTAACCCTAAACCCAAACCTAACCCTAACCCTAACCCTGAACCAAACCTGAACCCTAACCCCTAACCCTAACCCTCGCGCTTAACATAAACTTCACCCAAGCCCTAACGCTAAAACTAAACATAACGCTATATCTCCCCCTAACCCTGACCCTAACCCTAATCCTAACCATAAACCTAACCCTAACCCTAAACTTAACCCTAACCATGACCCTAACTCTAACTCTAATCCTAACCCTAAAACTTACCCTACACACTCAGCTTAAATGGAAACCTAGCACTCACCCTCACCCTAACATCTAAACCTAACCCAACCCTTAACCTAACCCTATCGCTAACCTTAACCTAGCCCTAAACCTAACCATGACTTAACCCAAAAACCAACCCTAACCCTCACTCTAAAACTAACCTTAACCCTACACTTACTCCTAACATTAACCCTAACCCTAACCCCTAACGCTAAACCTAAGCACAACCCTCACCCGTAAACTTCACCCTAGCCCTAGCCCTAACCCTAAACCTGACCCTAGCATTAACCCAAACACCTAACCCTATCGTTGCTAAGCCTAACCCTAAACCTAACCCGAACCTTAACCCAAACGCCTAATCCTAACCTGAACTCTCATCCTTAACCTAAACTTCACCTTAAACCTAAGTCTAACCCTAACCCTAAAACTAAACCTAACCCTTAACTCTCCCCTAACTCTAGCCCTAACCCTAAACCTAACCCTAACCCTAACTCTAACCCTAACCTTAACACCCTAAAACATCAGCTTAATGTAAACCTAACACTAACCCTCACACGAACCCCTAACACTTTCCCTAACTCTCAGCCTATCCCTTACCCTAACCCTAACTGTAACCTTGACCCTAAATGGAACACTAACTCTAACCCTCAACTTGGACCTAAACCTAAATCTTACCCTACACCTAACCCTAACCGTAGACCTAACCCTAACTCTGACTCTAACCCTAATCATAACACTTACCCTAAACCCTCAGCTTAACCATAAAACTAACGGTAACCCTCACCCTAAACCCTAACCGAATCCCACAACCCTAACCCTAATGCTATCGGAAACCCTAACCCTAATGCTATCCGAAACCCTAACCCTAACAGTAACCTGAAACCCCTGACCCTAACGATAAACATAACCCTAACCCAAACCCTAACCCCAACACCAAAGCCTAACAAAAACCTTAACCCTAACTGTAACACTAACCGAAACCTAATCAGAAGCCTAACCCCAACCCTAAACCAACCCTAACCATGACCGGAACCACAAAGCCTAACCGGAACCCTCACACAAACCCAAACCCTAACCCTAAACTACACCTCTAACCCCTAACGCCTTACCATATCCATAATCCTAACCCTACCCAACCCTAACCCTAAACCTAACCCTCACCCCAACCACAACGCCTAACACAACCCTAACCCTAACCCTAACCATAACACTAAACACTAACCTAAAATCTAACCCTAACACTAAAACTAAACATAACCCCTAAACTTAACCCTAACCCTAAACATAACCTTAACACTAACCTGAAAACAAACCCAAACCTTAGCCATAACCCTAACCCTCACCCTATGTTAAACTTCACCCTATCCCTAACCTAAAGTTAACCCTAACTTTAACCCTAACCCTACACCTAAACCTAACCCTCACCTTAACCTTGGCCCACCTGTAACCCTAAACCTAACCCTTACAATAACTCTGACCCTAATCCTGGCCCTAAACCTAATTCTAATCCTAACCCTCACCTAAGCTTAACCATATCTTTAAACCTATCATAAACTTAAACCTAACCCTAACTCTAACCCTATCCGCGGCCCTAACCCTAACCCTAACCGTAACACTTACCCAAAACCCTCACCTTAACGGTAAATGTAACTCTGACTCTTACCCTAAACCTAAGAAAAAAAAACTTAACCCGAAATACAACCCTATGCTAAACCTAACCGAAACACTAACACCTAACCCTAACTCTAACCCTAATCCTTAGCCTAAACTTAACCTTAACCCTAAACCTAACCCTAACCACAACCCTAACTCTAAACCTAACCCTAACCCTAAAGCGAACCCTCACCCTTAAACAAAATTTCACCCTAACCATAACCCTAAACCTACCCTAACTTCATTCATAGCCTAATCCTAACCAAAACTAAAACTAACCCTAAACCTAACTCTAACCCTAAACCTAAACTTAACCCTAACCACTGACCCTAACTCTAACCCTAACCCTAAGCGGAACCCTGACCCTTAACCAAAATTTCACCCTAACCATAACCCTAAACCTACCCTAAATTCATTCAAACCCTAACCCTAAGCAAAACTAACACTAACACTAACACTAAACCTAACCCTAACCAAAACCCAAACCTAACCCTAACCCTAACCCTGACCCAAACCTGAACCCTAACCCCTAACCTTAACCCTCGCGCTTAACATCAACTTCACCCAAACCCTAACGCTAAAAGTAAACATAACGCTAAATCTCCCCCTAACCCTGACCCTAACCCTAATCCTAACCATAAACCTAACCCTAACCCTAAACTTAACCCTAACCATGACCCTAACTCTAACTCTAATCCTAACCCTAAAACTTACCCTACACACTCAGCTTAAATGGAAACCTAGCACTCACCCTCACCCTAACATCTAAACCTAACCCAACCCTTAACCTAACCCTATCTCTAACCTTAACCTAGCCCTTAACCTAACCGTGACTTAACCCAAAAACCAACCCTAACCCTCACTCTAAAACTAACCTTAACCTTACACTTACTCCTAACATTAACCCTAACCCTAACCCCTAACGCTAAACCTAAGCACAACCCTCACCCATAAACGTCACCATTAACCCAAACACCTAACCCTATCGCTAAGCCGAACCCTAAACCTAACCCTAACCTTAACCCAAACGCCTAATCCTAACCCGAACCCTCATCCTTAACCTAAACTTCACCTTAAACCTAAGTCTAACCCTAACCCTAAAACTAAACCTAACCCTTAACTCTCCCCTAACTCTAGCCCTAACCCTAAACCTAACCCTAACCCTAACTCTAACCCTAACCATAACACCCTAAAACATCAGCTTAATGTAAACCTAACACTAACCCTCACACGAACCCTTAACACTTTCCCTAACTCTCAGCCTATCCCTTACCCTAACCCTAACTCTAACCTTGACCCTAAATAGAACACTAATTCTAACCCTCAACTTGGACCTAAACGTAAATCTTACCCTACACCTAACCTTAACCGTAGACCTAACCCTAACTCTGACTCTAACCCTAATCATAACACTTGCCCTAAACCCTCAGCTTAACCGTAAAACTAACGGTAACCCTCACCCTAAACCCTAACCGAATCCCACAACCCTAACCCTAATGCTATCTGAAACCCTAACCCTAATGCATCCGAAACCCTAACCCTAACACTAACCTGAAACCCCTGACCCTAACGATAAACATAACCCTAACCCAAACCCTAACCCCAACACCAAAGCCTAACAAAAATCTTATCCCTAACTGTAACACTAACCGAAACCTAATCAGAAGCCTAACCCCAACCCTAAACCAACCCTAACAATGACCGGAACCACAAAGCCTAACCGGAACCCTCACACAAACCCAAACCCTAACCCTAAACTACACCTCTAACCCCTAACACCTTACCATATCCATAATCCTAACCCTACCCAACCCTAACCCTAAACCTAACCCTCACCCCAACCACAACGCCTAACACAACCCTAACCCTAACCATAACCATAACACTAAACACTAACCTAAAATCTAACCCTAACACTAAAACTAAACACAACCCCTAAACTTAACCCTAACCGTAAACATAACCTTAACACTAACCTGAAAACAAACCCAAACCTTAGCCATAACCCTAACACTCACCCTAGGTTAAACTTCACCCTATCCCTAACCTAAAGTTAACCCTAACTTTAACCCTAACCCTACCCCTAAACCTAACCCTAACCTTAACCTTGGCCAACCTGTAACCCTAAACGTAACCCTTACAATAACTCTGACCCTAATCCTCGCCCTAAACCTATTTCTAATCCTAACCCTGACCCTAACCCGAAAACCTAAGCTTAACCCTATCTTTAAGCCTACCATAAACTTAAACCTAACCCTAACCCCTAACCCTAACTCTAACCCTAACCGTAGCCCTAACCATAACCGTAACACTTACCCAAAACCCTCACCTTAATGGTAAATGTAACTCTGACTCTTACCCTAAACCTAAGAAAAAAAAACTTAACCCTAAATACAACCCTATGCTAAACCTAACCGAAAAACTAATACCTAACCCTAACTCTAACCCTAATCCTTAGCCTAAACTTAACCTTAACCCTAAACCTAACCCTAACCACAACCCTAACTCTAAACCTAACCCTAACCCTAACCCTAACCCGAAACCGAACCCTCACCCTTAAACAAAATTTCACCCTATCCATAACCCTAAACCTACCCTAACTTCATTCATAGCCTAATCCTAACCAAAACTAAAACTAACCCTAAACCTAACTCTAACCCTAAACCTAAACTTAACCCTAACCACTGACCCAAACTCTAACCCTAACCCTAAGTGGAACCCTGACGCTTAACCGAAATTTCACCCTAAACCTACCCTAAATTCATTCAAACCCTAACCCTAAGCAAAACTAACACTAACACTAAACCTAACCCTAACCCCAAACCCAAACCTAACCCTAACCCTAACCCTGAACCAAACCTGAACCCTAACCCCTAACCCTAACCCTCGCGCTTAACATAAACTTCACCCAAGCCCTAACGCTAAAACTAAACATAACGCTATATCTCCCCCTAACCCTGACCCTAACCCTAATCCTAACCATAAACCTAACCCTAACCCTAAACTTAACCCTAACCATGACCCTAACTCTAACTCTAATCCTAACCCTAAAACTTACCCTACACACTCAGCTTAAATGGAAACCTAGCACTCACCCTCACCCTAACATCTAAACCTAACCCAACCCTTAACCTAACCCTATCGCTAACCTTAACCTAGCCCTAAACCTAACCATGACTTAACCCAAAAACCAACCCTAACCCTCACTCTAAAACTAACCTTAACCCTACACTTACTCCTAACATTAACCCTAACCCTAACCCCTAACGCTAAACCTAAGCACAACCCTCACCCGTAAACTTCACCCTAGCCCTAGCCCTAACCCTAAACCTGACCCTAACATTAACCCAAACACCTAACCCTATCGTTGCTGAGCCTAACCCTAAACCTAACCCGAACCTTAACCCAAACGCCTAATCCTAACCCGAACCCTCATCCTTAACCTAAACTTCACCTTAAACCTAAGTCTAACCCTAACCCTAAAAATAAACCTAACCCTTAACTCTCCCCTAACTCTAGCCCTAACCCTAAACCTAACCCTAACCCTAACTCTAACTCTAACCATAACACCCTAAAACATCAGCTTAATGTAAACCTAACACTAACCCTCACACGAACCCCTAACACTTTCCCTAACTCTAAGCCTATCCCTTGCCCTAACCCTAACTCTAACCTTGACCCTAAATAGAACACTAACTCTCACCCTCAACTTGGACCTAAACCTAAATCTTACCCTACACCTAACCCTAACCGTAGACCTAACCCTAACTCTGACTCTAACCCTAATCATAACACTTGCCCTAAACCCTCAGCTTAACCATAAAACTAACTGTAACCCTCACCCTAAACCCTAACCGAATCCCACAACCCTAACCCTAATGCTATCCGAAACCCAAACCCTAACACTAACCTGAAACCCCTGACCCTAACGATAAACCTAACCCTAACCCAAACCCTAACCCCAACACCAAAGCCTAACAAAAACCTTAACCCTAACTGTAACACTAACCGAAACCTAATCAGAAGCCTAACCCCAACGCTAAACCAACCCTAACCATGACCGGAACCACAAAGCCTAACCGGAACCCTCACACAAACCCAAACCCTAACCCTAAACTACACCTCTAACCCATAACACCTTACCATATCCATAATCCTAACCCTACCCAACCCTAACCCTAAACCTAACCGTCACACCAACCACAACGCCTAACACAACCCTAACCCTAACCCTAACCATAACACTAAACACTAACCTAAAATCTAACCCTAACACTAAAACTCAACACAACCCCTAAACTTAACCCTAACCCTAAACATAACCTTAACACTAACCTGAAAACAAACCCAAACCTTAGCCATAACCCTAACCCTCACCCTATGTTAAACTTCACCCTATCCCTAACCTAAAGTTAACCCTAACTTTAACCCTAACCCTACCCCTAAACCTAACCCTAACCTTAACCTTGGCCCACCTGTAACCCTAAAACTAACCCTTAGAATAACTCTGACCCTAATCCTCACCCTAAACCTAATTCTAATCCTGACCCTGACCCTAACCCTAACCTAAGCTTAACCCTATCTTTAAGACTACCATAAACTTAAACCTAACCCTAACCCCTAACCCTAACTCTAAGCCTAACCGTAGCCCTATCCATAACCGTAACACTTACCGAAAACCCTCACCTTAATGGTAAATGTAACTCTGACTCTTACCCTAAACCTAAGAAAAAAAAAACTTAACCCTAAATACAACCCTGTGCTAAACCTAACCGAAACACTAACACCTAACCCTAACTCTAACCCGAATCCTTAGGCTAAACTTAACCTTAACCCTAAACCTAACCCTAACCACAACCCTAACTCTAAACCTAACCCTAACCCTAAACCGAACCGTCATCCTTAAAGAAAATTTCACCCTAACCATAACCCTAAACCTACCCTTACTTCATTCATAGCCTAATCCTAACCAAAACTAAAACTAACCCTAAACCTAACTCTAACCCTAAACCTAAACTTAACCCTAACCACTGACCCTAACTCTAACCCTAACCCTAAGCGGAACCCTGATCCTTAACCAAAATTTCACCCTAACCATAACCCTAAACCTACCCTAAATTCATTCAAACCCTAACCCTAAGCAAAACTAACACTAACACTAACACTAAACATAACCCTAAACCCAAACACAAACCTAACCCTAACCCTAACCCTGAACCAAACCTGAACCCTAACCCCTAACCCTAACCCTCGCGCTTAACATCAACTTCACCCAAACCCTAACGCTAAAAGTAAACATAACGCTAAATCTCCCCCTAACCCTGACCCTAACCCTAATCCTAACCATAAACCTAACCCTAACCCTAAACTTAACCCTAACCATGACCCTAACTCTAACTCTAATCCTAACCCTAAAACTTACCCTACACACTCAGCTTAAATGGAAACCTAGCACTCACCCTCACCCTAACATCTAAACCTAACCCAACCCTTAACCTAACCCTATCTCTAACCTTAACCTAGCCCTTAACCTAACCGTGACTTAACCCAAAAACCAACCCTAACCCTCACTCTCAAACTAACCTTAACCTTACACTTACTCCTAACATTAACCCTAACCCTAACCCCTAACGCTAAACCTAAGCACAACCCTCACCCATAAACTTCACCATTAACCCAAACACCTAACCCTATCGCTAAGCCTAACCCTAAACCTAACCCTAACCTTAACCCAAACGCCTAATCCTAACCCGAACCCTCATCCTTAACCTAAACTTCACCTTAAACCTAAGTCTAACCCTAACCCTAAAACTAAACCTAACCCTTAACTCTCCCCTAACTCTAGCCCTAACCCTAAACCTAACCCTAACCCTAACTCTAACCCTAACCTTAACACCCTAAAACATCAGCTTAATGTAAACCTAACACTAACCCTCACACGAACCCCTAACACTTTCCCTAACTCTCAGCCTATCCCTTACCCTAACCCTAACTGTAACCTTGACCCTAAATAGAACACTAACTCTAACCCTCAACTTGGACCTAAACCTAAATCTTACCCTACACCTAACCCTAACCGTAGACCTAACCCTAACTCTGACTCTAACCCTAATCATAACACTTACCCTAAACCCTCAGCTTAACCATAAAACTAACGGTAACCCTCACCCTAAACCCTAACCGAATCCCACAACCCTAACCCTAATGCTATCGGAAACCCTAACCCTAATGCTATCCGAAACCCTAACCCTAACAGTAACCTGAAACCCCTGACCCTAACGATAAACATAACCCTAACCCAAACCCTAACCCCAACACCAAAGCCTAACAAAAACCTTAACCCTAACTGTAACACTAACCGAAACCTAATCAGAAGCCTAACCCCAACCCTAAACCAACCCTAACCATGACCGGAACCACAAAGCCTAACCGGAACCCTCACACAAACCCAAACCCTAACCCTAAACTACACCTCTAACCCCTAACGCCTTACCATATCCATAATCCTAACCCTACCCAACCCTAACCCTAAACCTAACCCTCACCCCAACCACAACGCCTAACACAACCCTAACCCTAACCCTAACCATAACACTAAACACTAACCTAAAATCTAACCCTAACACTAAAACTAAACACAACCCCTAAACTTAACCCTAACCCTAAACATAACCTTAACACTAACCTGAAAACAAACCCAAACCTTAGCCATAACCCTAACCCTCACCCTATGTTAAACTTCACCCTATCCCTAACCTAAAGTTAACCCTAACTTTAACCCTAACCCTACACCTAAACCTAACCCTCACCTTAACCTTGGCCCACCTGTAACCCTAAACCTAACCCTTACAATAACTCTGACCCTAATCCTGGCCCTAAACCTAATTCTAATCCTAACCCTCACCTAAGCTTAACCATATCTTTAAACCTATCATAAACTTAAACCTAACCCTAACTCTAACCCTATCCGCGGCCCTAACCCTAACCCTAACCGTAACACTTACCCAAAACCCTCACCTTAACGGTAAATGTAACTCTGACTCTTACCCTAAACCTAAGAAAAAAAAACTTAACCCGAAATACAACCCTATGCTAAACCTAACCGAAACACTAACACCTAACCCTAACTCTAACCCTAATCCTTAGCCTAAACTTAACCTTAACCCTAAACCTAACCCTAACCACAACCCTAACTCTAAACCTAACCCTAACCCTAAACCGAACCCTCACCCTTAAACAAAATTTCACCCTAACCATAACCCTAAACCTACCCTTACTTCATTCATAGCCTAATCCTAACCAAAACTAAAACTAACCCTAAACCTAACTCTAACCCTAAACCTAAACTTAACCCTAACCACTGACCCTAAATCTAACCCTAAACTTAAGTGGAACCCTGACCCTTAACCAAAATTTCACCCCAACCATAACCCTAAACCTACCCTAAATTCATTCAAACCCTAACCCTAAGCAAAACTAACACTAACACTAACACTAAACCTAACCCTAACCACAAACCTAAACCTAACCCTAACCCTAACCCTGAACCTAACCTGAACCCTAACCCCTAACCCTAACCCTCGCGCTTAACATAAACTTCACCCAAACCCTAACGCTAAAACTAAACATAATGCTAAATCTCCCCCTAACCCTGACCCTAACCCTAATCCTAACCATAAACCTAAACCAAACCCTAAACTTAACCCTAACCATGACCCTAACTCTAACTCTAATCCTAACCCTAAAACTTACCCTACACACTCAGCTTAAATGGAAACCTAGCACTCACCCTCACCCTAACATCTAAACCTAACCCAACCCTTAACCTAACCCTATCTCTAACCTTAACTTAGCCCTAAACCTAACCATGACTTAACCCAAAAACCAACCCTAACCCTCACTCTAAAACTAACCTTAACCCTACACTTACTCCTAACATTAACCCTAACCCTAACCCCTAACGCTAAACCTAAGCACAACCCTCACCCGTAAACTTCACCCTAGCCCTAGCCCTAGCCCTAACCCTAAACCTGACCCTAACATTAACCCAAACACCTAACCCTATCGCTGCTAAGCCTAACCCTAAACCTAACCCTAACCTTAACCCAAACGCCTAATCCTAACCCGAACCCTCATCCTTAACCTAAACTTCACCTTAAACCTAAGTCTAACCCTAACCCTAAAACTAAACCTAACCCTGAACTCTCCCCTAACTCTAGCCCTAACCCTAACCCTAACTCTAACCCTAACCATAACACCCTAAAACATCAGCTTAATGTAAACCTAACACTAACCCTCACACGAACCCCTAACACTTTCCCTAACTCTAAGCCTATCCCTTGCCCTAACCCTAACTCTAACCTTGACCCTAAATAGAACACTAACTCTAACCCTCAACTTGGACCTAAACCTAAATCTTACCCTACACCTAACCCTAACCGCAATCCTAACCCTACCTCTGACTCTAACCCTAATCATAACACTTACCCTAAACCCTCAGCTTAACCATAAAACTAACGGTAACCCTCACCCTAAACCCTAACCGAATCCCACAACCCTAGCCCTAATGCTATCCGAAACACTAACCCTAACACTAACCTGAAACCCCTGACCCTAACGATAAACATAACCCTAACCCAAACCCTAACCCCAACACCAAAGCCTAACAAAAACCTTAACCCTAACTGTAACACCAACCGAAACCTAATCAGAAGCCTAACCCCAACCCTAAACCAACCCTAACCATGACCGGAACCACAAAGCCTAACCGGAACCCTCACACAAACCCAAACCCTAACCCTAAACTACACCTCTAACCCCTAACACCTTACCATATCCATAATCCTAACCCTACCCAACCCTAACCCAAAACCTAACCGTCACCCCAACCACAACGCCTAACACAACCCTAACCCTAACCCTAACCATAACACTAAACACTAACCTAAAATCTAACCCTAACACTAAAACTAAACACAACCCCTAAACTTAACCCGAACCCTAAACATAACCTTAACACTAACCTGAAAACAAACCCAAACCTTAGCCATAACCCTAACCCTCACCCTATGTTAAACTTCACCCTATCCCTAACCTAAAGTTAACCCTAACTTTAACCCTAACCCTACCCCTAAACCTAACCCTCACCTTAACCTTGGCCCACCTGTAACCCTAAACCTAACCCTTACAATAACTCTGACCCTAATCCTCGCCCTAAACCTAATTCTAATCCTAACCCTCACCTAAGCTTAACCATATCTTTAAACCTATCATAAACTTAAACCTAACCCTAACTCTAACAGTATCCGCAGCCCTAACTCTAACCCTAACCGTAACACTTACCCAAAACCCTCACCTTAACGGTAAATGTAACTCTGACTCTTACCCTAAACCTAAGAAAAAAAAACTTAACCCTAAATACAACCCTATGATAAACCTATCCGAAACACTAACACCTAACCCTAACTCTAACCCTAATCCTTAGCATAAACTTAACCTTAACCCTAAACCTAACCCTAACCACAACCCTAACTCTAACCCTAACCCTAAACCGAACCCTCATTCTTAAACAAAATTTCACCCTAACCATAAACCTAAACCTACCCTAACTTCATTCATAGCCTAATCCTAACCAAAACTAAAACTAACCCTAAACCTAACTCTAACCCTAAACCTAAACTTAACCCTAACCACTGACCCTAACTCTAACCCTAACCCTAAGCGAAACCCTGACCCTTAACCAAAATTTCACCCTAACCATAACCCTAAACCTACCCTAAATTCGTTCAAACCCTAACCCTAAGCAAAACTAACACTAACACTAAACCTAACCCTAACCCTAACCCTGAACCTAACCCCTAACCCTAACCCTCGTGCTTAACATAAAGTTCACCCAAACCCTAACGCTAAAACTAAACATAACACTAAATCTCCCCCTAACCCTGACCCTAACCCTAATCCTAACCAGACACCTAACCCTAAACTTAACCCTAACCATGACGCTAACTCTAACTCTAATCCTAACCCTAAAACTTACCCTACACACTCAGCTTAAATGGAAACCTAGCACTCACCCTCACCCTAACATCTAAACCTAACCCAACCCTTAACCTAACCCTATCGCTAACCTTAACCTAGCCCTAAACCTAACCATGACTTAACCCAAAAACCAACCCTAACCCTCACTCTAAAACTAACCTTAACCCTACACTTACTCCTAACACTAACCCTAACCCTAACCCCTAACGCTAAACCTAAGCACAACCCTCACCCGTAAACTTCACCCTAGCCCTAGCCCTAGCCCTAACCCTAAACCTGACCCTAACATTAACCCAAACACCTAACCCTATCGCTGCTAACCCTAACTCTAAACCTAACCCGAACCTTAACCCAAACGCCTAATCCTAACCCGAACCCTCATCCTTAACCTAAACTTCACCTTAAACCTAAGTCTAACCCTAACCCTAAAACTAAACCTAACCCTGAACTCTCCCCTAACTCTAGCCCTAACCCTAAACCTAACCCTAACCCTAACTCTAACCCTAACCATAACACCCTAAAACATCAGCTTAATGTAAACCTGACACTAACCCTCACACGAACCCCTAACACTTTCCCTAACTCTAAGCCTATCCCTTGCCCTAACCCTAACTCTAACCTTGACCCTAAATAGAACACTAACTCTCACCCTCAACTTGGACCTAAACCTAAATCTTACCCTACACCTAACCCTAACCATAGACCTAACCCTAACTCTGACTCTAACCCTAATCATAACACTTGCCCTAAACCCTCAGCTTAACCATAAAACTAACTGTAACCCTCACCCTAAACCCTAACCGAATCCCACAACCCTAACCCTAATGCTATCCGAAACCCAAACCCTAACACTAACCTGAAACCCCTGACCCTAACGATAAACCTAACCCTAACCCAAACCCTAACCCCAACACCAAAGCCTAACAAAAACCTTAACCCTAACTGTAACACTAACCGAAACCTAATCAGAAGCCTAACCCCAACCCTAAACCAACCCTAACCATGACCGGAACCACAAAGCCTAACCGGAACCCTCACACAAACCCAAACCCTAACCCTAAACTACACCTCTAACCCCTAACACCTTACCATATCCATAATCCTAACCCTACCCAACCCTAACCCTAAACCTAACCGTCACACCAACCACAACGCCTAACACAACCCTAACCCTAACCCTAACCATAACACTAAACACTAACCTAAAATCTAACCCTAACACTAAAACTCAACACAACCCCTAAACTTAACCCTAACCCTAAACATAACCTTAACACTAACCTGAAAACAAACCCAAACCTTAGCCATAACCCTAACCCTCACCCTATGTTAAACTTCACAAAATCCCTAACCTAAAGTTAACCCTAACTTTAACCCTAACCCTACCCCTAAACCTAACCCTAACCTTAACCTTGGCCCACCTGTAACCCTAAAACTAACCCTTAGAATAACTCTGACCCTAATCCTCACCCTAAACCTAATTCTAATCCTGACCCTGACCCTAACCCTAACCTAAGCTTAACCCTATCTTTAAGACTACCATAAACTTAAACCTAACCCTAACCCCTAACCCTAACTCTAAGCCTAACCGTAGCCCTATCCATAACCGTAACACTTACCGAAAACCCTCACCTTAATGGTAAATGTAACTCTGACTCTTACCCTAAACCTAAGAAAAAAAAAACTTAACCCTAAATACAACCCTGTGCTAAACCTAACCGAAACACTAACACCTAACCCTAACTCTAACCCGAATCCTTAGGCTAAACTTAACCTTAACCCTAAACCTAACCCTAACCACAACCCTAACTCTAAACCTAACCCTAACCCTAAACCGAACCGTCATCCTTAAAGAAAATTTCACCCTAACCATAACCCTAAACCTACCCTTACTTCATTCATAGCCTAATCCTAACCAAAACTAAAACTAACCCTAAACCTAACTCTAACCCTAAACCTAAACTTAACCCTAACCACTGACCCTAACTCTAACCCTAACCCTAAGCGGAACCCTGATCCTTAACCAAAATTTCACCCTAACCATAACCCTAAACCTACCCTAAATTCATACAAACCCTAACCCTAAGCAAAACTAACACTAACACTAACACTAAACATAACCCTAAACCCAAACACAAACCTAACCCTAACCCTAACCCTGAACCAAACCTGAACCCTAACCCCTAACCCTAACCCTCGCGCTTAACATCAACTTCACCCAAACCCTAACGCTAAAAGTAAACATAACGCTAAATCTCCCCCTAACCCTGACCCTAACCCTAATCCTAACCATAAACCTAACCCTAACCCTAAACTTAACCCTAACCATGACCCTAACTCTAACTCTAATCCTAACCCTAAAACTTACCCTACACACTCAGCTTAAATGGAAACCTAGCACTCACCCTCACCCTAACATCTAAACCTAACCCAACCCTTAACCTAACCCTATCTCTAACCTTAACCTAGCCCTTAACCTAACCGTGACTTAACCCAAAAACCAACCCTAACCCTCACTCTCAAACTAACCTTAACCTTACACTTACTCCTAACATTAACCCTAACCCTAACCCCTAACGCTAAACCTAAGCACAACCCTCACCCGTAAACTTCACCCTAGCCCTACCCCTAACCCTAAACCTGACCCTAGCATTAACCCAAACACCTAACCCTATCGCTGCTAAGCCTAACCCTAAACCTAACCCTAACCTTAACCCAAACGCCTAATCCTAACCCGAACCCTCATCCTTAACCTAAACTTCACCTTAAACCTAAGTCTAACCCTAACCCTAAAACTAAACCTAACCCTGAACTCTCCCCTAACTCTAGCCCTAACCCTAACCCTAACTCTAACCCTAACCATAACACCCTAAAACATCAGCTTAATGTAAACCTAACACTAACCCTCACACGAACCCCTAACACTTTCCCTAACTCTAAGCCTATCCCTTGCCCTAACCCTAACTCTAACCTTGACCCTAAATAGAACACTAACTCTAACCCTCAACTTGGACCTAAACCTAAATCTTACCCTACACCTAACCCTAACCGCAATCCTAACCCTACCTCTGACTCTAACCCTAATCATAACACTTACCCTAAACCCTCAGCTTAACCATAAAACTAACGGTAACCCTCACCCTAAACCCTAACCGAATCCCACAACCCTAGCCCTAATGCTATCCGAAACACTAACCCTAACACTAACCTGAAACCCCTGACCCTAACGATAAACATAACCCTAACCCAAACCCTAACCCCAACACCAAAGCCTAACAAAAACCTTAACCCTAACTGTAACACCAACCGAAACCTAATCAGAAGCCTAACCCCAACCCTAAACCAACCCTAACCATGACCGGAACCACAAAGCCTAACCGGAACCCTCACACAAACCCAAACCCTAACCCTAAACTACACCTCTAACCCCGAACACCTTACCATATCCATAATCCTAACCCTACCCAACCCTAACCCAAAACCTAACCGTCACCCCAACCACAACGCCTAACACAACCCTAACCCTAACCCTAACCATAACACTAAACACTAACCTAAAATCTAACCCTAACACTAAAACTAAACACAACCCCTAAACTTAACCCGAACCCTAAACATAACCTTAACACTAACCTGAAAACAAACCCAAACCTTAGCCATAACCCTAACCCTCACCCTATGTTAAACTTCACCCTATCCCTAACCTAAAGTTAACCCTAACTTTAACCCTAACCCTACCCCTAAACCTAACCCTCACCTTAACCTTGGCCCACCTGTAACCCTAAACCTAACCCTTACAATAACTCTGACCCTAATCCTCGCCCTAAACCTAATTCTAATCCTAACCCTCACCTAAGCTTAACCATATCTTTAAACCTATCATAAACTTAAACCTAACCCTAACTCTAACAGTATCCGCAGCCCTAACTCTAACCCTAACCGTAACACTTACCCAAAACCCTCACCTTAACGGTAAATGTAACTCTGACTCTTACCCTAAACCTAAGAAAAAAAAACTTAACCCTAAATACAACCCTATGATAAACCTATCCGAAACACTAACACCTAACCCTAACTCTAACCCTAATCCTTAGCATAAACTTAACCTTAACCCTAAACCTAACCCTAACCACAACCCTAACTCTAACCCTAACCCTAAACCGAACCCTCATTCTTAAACAAAATTTCACCCTAACCATAAACCTAAACCTACCCTAACTTCATTCATAGCCTAATCCTAACCAAAACTAAAACTAACCCTAAACCTAACTCTAACCCTAAACCTAAACTTAACCCTAACCACTGACCCTAACTCTAACCCTAACCCTAAGCGAAACCCTGACCCTTAACCAAAATTTCACCCTAACCATAACCCTAAACCTACCCTAAATTCGTTCAAACCCTAACCCTAAGCAAAACTAACACTAACACTAAACCTAACCCTAACCCTAACCCTGAACCTAACCCCTAACCCTAACCCTCGTGCTTAACATAAAGTTCACCCAAACCCTAACGCTAAAACTAAACATAACACTAAATCTCCCCCTAACCCTGACCCTAACCCTAATCCTAACCAGACACCTAACCCTAAACTTAACCCTAACCATGACGCTAACTCTAACTCTAATCCTAACCCTAAAACTTACCCTACACACTCAGCTTAAATGGAAACCTAGCACTCACCCTCACCCTAACATCTAAACCTAACCCAACCCTTAACCTAACCCTATCGCTAACCTTAACCTAGCCCTAAACCTAACCATGACTTAACCCAAAAACCAACCCTAACCCTCACTCTAAAACTAACCTTAACCCTACACTTACTCCTAACACTAACCCTAACCCTAACCCCTAACGCTAAACCTAAGCACAACCCTCACCCGTAAACTTCACCCTAGCCCTAGCCCTAGCCCTAACCCTAAACCTGACCCTAACATTAACCCAAACACCTAACCCTATCGCTGCTAAGCCTAACTCTAAACCTAACCCGAACCTTAACCCAAACGCCTAATCCTAACCCGAACCCTCATCCTTAACCTAAACTTCACCTTAAACCTAAGTCTAACCCTAACCCTAAAACTAAACCTAACCCTGAACTCTCCCCTAACTCTAGCCCTAACCCTAAACCTAACCCTAACCCTAACTCTAACCCTAACCATAACACCCTAAAACATCAGCTTAATGTAAACCTGACACTAACCCTCACACGAACCCCTAACACTTTCCCTAACTCTAAGCCTATCCCTTGCCCTAACCCTAACTCTAACCTTGACCCTAAATAGAACACTAACTCTCACCCTCAACTTGGACCTAAACCTAAATCTTACCCTACACCTAACCCTAACCATAGACCTAACCCTAACTCTGACTCTAACCCTAATCATAACACTTGCCCTAAACCCTCAGCTTAACCATAAAACTAACTGTAACCCTCACCCTAAACCCTAACCGAATCCCACAACCCTAACCCTAATGCTATCCGAAACCCAAACCCTAACACTAACCTGAAACCCCTGACCCTAACGATAATCCTAACCCTAACCCAAACCCTAACCCCAACACCAAAGCCTAACAAAAACCTTAACCCTAACTGTAACACTAACCGAAACCTAATCAGAAGCCTAACCCCAACCCTAAACCAACCCTAACCATGACCGGAACCACAAAGCCTAACCGGAACCCTCACACAAACCCAAACCCTAACCCTAAACTACACCTCTAACCCCTAACACCTTACCATATCCATAATCCTAACCCTACCCAACCCTAACCCTAAACCTAACCGTCACACCAACCACAACGCCTAACACAACCCTAACCCTAACCCTAACCATAACACTAAACACTAACCTAAAATCTAACCCTAACACTAAAACTCAACACAACCCCTAAACTTAACCCTAACCCTAAACATAACCTTAACACTAACCTGAAAACAAACCCAAACCTTAGCCATAACCCTAACCCTCACCCTATGTTAAACTTCACAAAATCCCTAACCTAAAGTTAACCCTAACTTTAACCCTAACCCTACCCCTAAACCTAACCCTAACCTTAACCTTGGCCCACCTGTAACCCTAAAACTAACCCTTAGAATAACTCTGACCCTAATCCTCACCCTAAACCTAATTCTAATCCTGACCCTGACCCTAACCCTAACCTAAGCTTAACCCTATCTTTAAGACTACCATAAACTTAAACCTAACCCTAACCCCTAACCCTAACTCTAAGCCTAACCGTAGCCCTATCCATAACCGTAACACTTACCGAAAACCCTCACCTTAATGGTAAATGTAACTCTGACTCTTACCCTAAACCTAAGAAAAAAAAAACTTAACCCTAAATACAACCCTGTGCTAAACCTAACCGAAACACTAACACCTAACCCTAACTCTAACCCGAATCCTTAGGCTAAACTTAACCTTAACCCTAAACCTAACCCTAACCACAACCCTAACTCTAAACCTAACCCTAACCCTAAACCGAACCGTCATCCTTAAAGAAAATTTCACCCTAACCATAACCCTAAACCTACCCTTACTTCATTCATAGCCTAATCCTAACCAAAACTAAAACTAACCCTAAACCTAACTCTAACCCTAAACCTAAACTTAACCCTAACCACTGACCCTAACTCTAACCCTAACCCTAAGCGGAACCCTGATCCTTAACCAAAATTTCACCCTAACCATAACCCTAAACCTACCCTAAATTCATTCAAACCCTAACCCTAAGCAAAACTAACACTAACACTAACACTAAACATAACCCTAAACCCAAACACAAACCTAACCCTAACCCTAACCCTGAACCAAACCTGAACCCTAACCCCTAACCCTAACCCTCGCGCTTAACATCAACTTCACCCAAACCCTAACGCTAAAAGTAAACATAACGCTAAATCTCCCCCTAACCCTGACCCTAACCCTAATCCTAACCATAAACCTAACCCTAACCCTAAACTTAACCCTAACCATGACCCTAACTCTAACTCTAATCCTAACCCTAAAACTTACCCTACACACTCAGCTTAAATGGAAACCTAGCACTCACCCTCACCCTAACATCTAAACCTAACCCAACCCTTAACCTAACCCTATCTCTAACCTTAACCTAGCCCTTAACCTAACCGTGACTTAACCCAAAAACCAACCCTAACCCTCACTCTCAAACTAACCTTAACCTTACACTTACTCCTAACATTAACCCTAACCCTAACCCCTAACGCTAAACCTAAGCACAACCCTCACCCGTAAACTTCACCCTAGCCCTACCCCTAACCCTAAACCTGACCCTAGCATTAACCCAAACACCTAACCCTATCGCTGCTAAGCCTAACCCTAAACCTAACCCTAACCTTAACCCAAACGCCTAATCCTAACCCGAACCCTCATCCTTAACCTAAACTTCACCTTAAACCTAAGTCTAACCCTAACCCTAAAACTAAACCTAACCCTGAACTCTCCCCTAACTCTAGCCCTAACCCTAACCCTAACTCTAACCCTAACCATAACACCCTAAAACATCAGCTTAATGTAAACCTAACACTAACCCTCACACGAACCCCTAACACTTTCCCTAACTCTAAGCCTATCCCTTGCCCTAACCCTAACTCTAACCTTGACCCTAAATAGAACACTAACTCTAACCCTCAACTTGGACCTAAACCTAAATCTTACCCTACACCTAACCCTAACCGCAATCCTAACCCTACCTCTGACTCTAACCCTAATCATAACACTTACCCTAAACCCTCAGCTTAACCATAAAACTAACGGTAACCCTCACCCTAAACCCTAACCGAATCCCACAACCCTAGCCCTAATGCTATCCGAAACACTAACCCTAACACTAACCTGAAACCCCTGACCCTAACGATAAACATAACCCTAACCCAAACCCTAACCCCAACACCAAAGCCTAACAAAAACCTTAACCCTAACTGTAACACCAACCGAAACCTAATCAGAAGCCTAACCCCAACCCTAAACCAACCCTAACCATGACCGGAACCACAAAGCCTAACCGGAACCCTCACACAAACCCAAACCCTAACCCTAAACTACACCTCTAACCCCTAACACCTTACCATATCCATAATCCTAACCCTACCCAACCCTAACCCAAAACCTAACCGTCACCCCAACCACAACGCCTAACACAACCCTAACCCTAACCCTAACCATAACACTAAACACTAACCTAAAATCTAACCCTAACACTAAAACTAAACACAACCCCTAAACTTAACCCGAACCCTAAACATAACCTTAACACTAACCTGAAAACAAACCCAAACCTTAGCCATAACCCTAACCCTCACCCTATGTTAAACTTCACCCTATCCCTAACCTAAAGTTAACCCTAACTTTAACCCTAACCCTACCCCTAAACCTAACCCTCACCTTAACCTTGGCCCACCTGTAACCCTAAACCTAACCCTTACAATAACTCTGACCCTAATCCTCGCCCTAAACCTAATTCTAATCCTAACCCTCACCTAAGCTTAACCATATCTTTAAACCTATCATAAACTTAAACCTAACCCTAACTCTAACAGTATCCGCAGCCCTAACTCTAACCCTAACCGTAACACTTACCCAAAACCCTCACCTTAACGGTAAATGTAACTCTGACTCTTACCCTAAACCTAAGAAAAAAAAACTTAACCCTAAATACAACCCTATGATAAACCTATCCGAAACACTAACACCTAACCCTAACTCTAACCCTAATCCTTAGCATAAACTTAACCTTAACCCTAAACCTAACCCTAACCACAACCCTAACTCTAACCCTAACCCTAAACCGAACCCTCATTCTTAAACAAAATTTCACCCTAACCATAAACCTAAACCTACCCTAACTTCATTCATAGCCTAATCCTAACCAAAACTAAAACTAACCCTAAACCTAACTCTAACCCTAAACCTAAACTTAACCCTAACCACTGACCCTAACTCTAACCCTAACCCTAAGCGAAACCCTGACCCTTAACCAAAATTTCACCCTAACCATAACCCTAAACCTACCCTAAATTCGTTCAAACCCTAACCCTAAGCAAAACTAACACTAACACTAAACCTAACCCTAACCCTAACCCTGAACCTAACCTGAACCCTAACCCCTAACCCTAACCCTCGTGCTTAACATAAAGTTCACCCAAACCCTAACGCTAAAACTAAACATAACACTAAATCTCCCCCTAACCCTGACCCTAACCCTAATCCTAACCAGACACCTAACCCTAAACTTAACCCTAACCATGACGCTAACTCTAACTCTAATCCTAACCCTAAAACTTACCCTACACACTCAGCTTAAATGGAAACCTAGCACTCACCCTCACCCTAACATCTAAACCTAACCCAACCCTTAACCTAACCCTATCGCTAACCTTAACCTAGCCCTAAACCTAACCATGACTTAACCCAAAAACCAACCCTAACCCTCACTCTAAAACTAACCTTAACCCTACACTTACTCCTAACACTAACCCTAACCCTAACCCCTAACGCTAAACCTAAGCACAACCCTCACCCGTAAACTTCACCCTAGCCCTAGCCCTAGCCCTAACCCTAAACCTGACCCTAACATTAACCCAAACACCTAACCCTATCGCTGCTAAGCCTAACTCTAAACCTAACCCGAACCTTAACCCAAACGCCTAATCCTAACCCGAACCCTCATCCTTAACCTAAACTTCACCTTAAACCTAAGTCTAACCCTAACCCTAAAACTAAACCTAACCCTGAACTCTCCCCTAACTCTAGCCCTAACCCTAAACCTAACCCTAACCCTAACTCTAACCCTAACCATAACACCCTAAAACATCAGCTTAATGTAAACCTGACACTAACCCTCACACGAACCCCTAACACTTTCCCTAACTCTAAGCCTATCCCTTGCCCTAACCCTAACTCTAACCTTGACCCTAAATAGAACACTAACTCTCACCCTCAACTTGGACCTAAACCTAAATCTTACCCTACACCTAACCCTAACCATAGACCTAACCCTAACTCTGACTCTAACCCTAATCATAACACTTGCCCTAAACCCTCAGCTTAACCATAAAACTAACTGTAACCCTCACCCTAAACCCTAACCGAATCCCACAACCCTAACCCTAATGCTATCCGAAACCCAAACCCTAACACTAACCTGAAACCCCTGACCCTAACGATAAACCTAACCCTAACCCAAACCCTAACCCCAACACCAAAGCCTAACAAAAACCTTAACCCTAACTGTAACACTAACCGAAACCTAATCAGAAGCCTAACCCCAACCCTAAACCAACCCTAACCATGACCGGAACCACAAAGCCTAACCGGAACCCTCACACAAACCCAAACCCTAACCCTAAACTACACCTCTAACCCCTAACACCTTACCATATCCATAATCCTAACCCTACCCAACCCTAACCCTAAACCTAACCGTCACACCAACCACAACGCCTAACACAACCCTAACCCTAACCCTAACCATAACACTAAACACTAACCTAAAATCTAACCCTAACACTAAAACTCAACACAACCCCTAAACTTAACCCTAACCCTAAACATAACCTTAACACTAACCTGAAAACAAACCCAAACCTTAGCCATAACCCTAACCCTCACCCTATGTTAAACTTCACAAAATCCCTAACCTAAAGTTAACCCTAACTTTAACCCTAACCCTACCCCTAAACCTAACCCTAACCTTAACCTTGGCCCACCTGTAACCCTAAAACTAACCCTTAGAATAACTCTGACCCTAATCCTCACCCTAAACCTAATTCTAATCCTGACCCTGACCCTAACCCTAACCTAAGCTTAACCCTATCTTTAAGACTACCATAAACTTAAACCTAACCCTAACCCCTAACCCTAACTCTAAGCCTAACCGTAGCCCTATCCATAACCGTAACACTTACCGAAAACCCTCACCTTAATGGTAAATGTAACTCTGACTCTTACCCTAAACCTAAGAAAAAAAAAACTTAACCCTAAATACAACCCTGTGCTAAACCTAACCGAAACACTAACACCTAACCCTAACTCTAACCCGAATCCTTAGGCTAAACTTAACCTTAACCCTAAACCTAACCCTAACCACAACCCTAACTCTAAACCTAACCCTAACCCTAAACCGAACCGTCATCCTTAAAGAAAATTTCACCCTAACCATAACCCTAAACCTACCCTTACTTCATTCATAGCCTAATCCTAACCAAAACTAAAACTAACCCTAAACCTAACTCTAACCCTAAACCTAAACTTAACCCTAACCACTGACCCTAACTCTAACCCTAACCCTAAGCGGAACCCTGATCCTTAACCAAAATTTCACCCTAACCATAACCCTAAACCTACCCTAAATTCATTCAAACCCTAACCCTAAGCAAAACTAACACTAACACTAACACTAAACATAACCCTAAACCCAAACACAAACCTAACCCTAACCCTAACCCTGAACCAAACCTGAACCCTAACCCCTAACCCTAACCCTCGCGCTTAACATCAACTTCACCCAAACCCTAACGCTAAAAGTAAACATAACGCTAAATCTCCCCCTAACCCTGACCCTAACCCTAATCCTAACCATAAACCTAACCCTAACCCTAAACTTAACCCTAACCATGACCCTAACTCTAACTCTAATCCTAACCCTAAAACTTACCCTACACACTCAGCTTAAATGGAAACCTAGCACTCACCCTCACCCTAACATCTAAACCTAACCCAACCCTTAACCTAACCCTATCTCTAACCTTAACCTAGCCCTTAACCTAACCGTGACTTAACCCAAAAACCAACCCTAACCCTCACTCTCAAACTAACCTTAACCTTACACTTACTCCTAACATTAACCCTAACCCTAACCCCTAACGCTAAACCTAAGCACAACCCTCACCCATAAACTTCACCATTAACCCAAACACCTAACCCTATCTCTAAGCCGAACCCTAAACCTAACCCTAACCTTAACCCAAACGCCTAATCCTAACCCGAACCCTCATCCTTAACCTAAACGTCACCTTAAACCTAAGTCTAACCCTAACCCTAAAACTAAACCTAACCCTTAACTCTCCCCTAACTCTAGCCCTAACCCTAAACCTAACCCTAACCCTAACTCTAACCCTAACCTTAACACCCTAAAACATCAGCTTAATGTAAACCTAACACTAACCCTCACACGAACCCCTAACACTTTCCCTAACTCTCAGCCTATCCCTTACCCTAACCCTAACTCTAACCTTGACCCTAAATAGAACACTAACTCTAACCCTCAACTTGGACCTAAACCTAAATCTTACCCTACACCTAACCCTAACCGTAGACCTAACACTAACTCTGACTCTAACCCTAATCATAACACTTACCCTAAACCCTCAGCTTAACCATAAAACTAACGGTAACCCTCACCCTAAACCCTAACCGAATCCCACAACCCTAACCCTAATGCTATCGGAAACCCTAACCCTAATGCTATCCGAAACCCTAACCCTAACAGTAACCTGAAACCCCTGACCCTAACGATAAACATAACCCTAACCCAAACCCTAACCCCAACACCAAAGCCTAACAAAAACCTTAACCCTAACTGTAACACTAACCGAAACCTAATCAGAAGCCTAACCCCAACCCTAAACCAACCCTAACCATGACCGGAACCACAAAGCCTAACCGGAACCCTCACACAAACCCAAACCCTAACCCTAAACTACACCTCTAACCCCTAACGCCTTACCATATCCATAATCCTAACCCTACCCAACCCTAACCCTAAACCTAACCCTCACCCCAACCACAACGCCTAACACAACCCTAACCCTAACCCTAACCATAACACTAAACACTAACCTAAAATCTAACCCTAACACTAAAACTAAACACAACCCCTAAACTTAACCCTAACCCTAAACATAACCTTAACACTAACCTGAAAACAAACCCAAACCTTAGCCATAACCCTAACCCTCACCCTATGTTAAACTTCACCCTATCCCTAACCTAAAGTTAACCCTAACTTTAACCCTAACCCTACACCTAAACCTAACCCTCACCTTAACCTTGGCCCACCTGTAACCCTACACCTAACCCTTACAATAACTCTGACCCTAATCCTGGCCCTAAACCTAATTCTAATCCTAACCCTCACCTAAGCTTAACCATATCTTTAAACCTATCATAAACTTAAACCTAACCCTAACTCTAACCCTATCCGCGGCCCTAACCCTAACCCTAACCGCAACACTTACCCAAAACCCTCACCTTAACGGTAAATGTAACTCTGACTCTTACCCTAAACCTAAGAAAAAAAAACTTAACCCTAAATACAACCCTATGCTAAACCTAACCGAAACACTAACACCTAACCCTAACTCTAACCCTAATCCTTAGCCTAAACTTAACCTTAACCCTAAACCTAACCCTAACCACAACCCTAACTCTAAACCTAACCCTAACCCTAAACCGAACCCTCACCCTTAAACAAAATTTCACCCTAACCATAACCCTAAACCTACCCTTACTTCATTCATAGCCTAATCCTAACCAAAACTAAAACTAACCCTAAACCTAACTCTAACCCTAAACCTAAACTTAACCCTAACCACTGACCCTAAATCTAACCCTAAACCTAAGTGGAACCCTGACCCTTAACCAAAATTTCACCCCAACCATAACCCTAAACCTACCCTAAATTCATTCAAACCCTAACCCTAAGCAAAACTAACACTAACACTAAACCTAACCCTAACCACAAACCTAAACCTAACCCTAACCCTAACCCTGAACCTAACCTGAACCCTAACCCCTAACCCTAACCCTCGCGCTTAACATAAACTTCACCCAAACCCTAACGCTAAAACTAAACATAATGCTAAATCTCCCCCTAACCCTGACCCTAGCCCTAATCCTAACCATAAACCTAAACCAAACCCTAAACTTAACCCTAACCATGACCCTAACTCTAACTCTAATCCTAACCCTAAAACTTACCCTACACACTCAGCTTAAATGGAAACCTAGCACTCACCCTCACCCTAACATCTAAACCTAACCCAACCCTTAACCTAACCCTATCTCTAACCTTAACTTAGCCCTAAACCTAACCATGACTTAACCCAAAAACCAACCCTAACCCTCACTCTAAAACTAACCTTAACCCTACACTTACTCCTAACATTAACCCTAACCCTAACCCCTAACGCTAAACCTAAGCACAACCCTCACCCGTAAACTTCACCCTAGCCCTACCCCTAACCCTAAACCTGACCCTAGCATTAACCCAAACACCTAACCCTATCGCTGCTAAGCCTAACCCTAAACCTAACCCTAACCTTAACCCAAACGCCTAATCCTAACCCGAACGCTCATCCTTAACCTAAACTTCACCTTAAACCTAAGTCGAACCCTAACCCTAAAACTAAACCTAACCCTGAACTCTCCCCTAACTCTAGCCCTAACCCTAACCCTAACTCTAACCCTAACCATAACACCCTAAAACATCAGCTTAATGTAAACCTAACACTAACCCTCACACGAACCCCTAACACTTTCCCTAACTCTAAGCCTATCCCTTGCCCTAACCCTAACTCTAACCTTGACCCTAAATAGAACACTAACTCTAACCCTCAACTTGGACCTAAACCTAAATCTTACACTACACCTAACCCTAACCGCAATCCTAACCCTACCTCTGACTCTAACCCTAATCATAACACTTACCCTAAACCCTCAGCTTAACCATAAAACTAACGGTAACCCTCACCCTAAACCCTAACCGAATCCCACAACCCTAGCCCTAATGCTATCCGAAACACTAACCCTAACACTAACCTGAAACCCCTGACCCTAACGATAAACATAACCCTAACCCAAACCCTAACCCCAACACCAAAGCCTAACAAAAACCTTAACCCTAACTGTAACACCAACCGAAACCTAATCAGAAGCCTAACCCCAACCCTAAACCAACCCTAACCATGACCGGAACCACAAAGCCTAACCGGAACCCTCACACAAACCCAAACCCTAACCCTAAACTACACCTCTAACCCCTAACACCTTACCATATCCATAATCCTAACCCTACCCAACCCTAACCCTAAACCTAACCCTCACCCCAACCACAACGCCTAACACAACCCTAACCCTAACCCTAACCATAACACTAAACACTAACCTAAAATCTAACCCTAACACTAAAACTAAACACAACCCCTAAACTTAACCCGAACCCTAAACATAACCTTAACACTAACCTGAAAACAAACCCAAACCTTAGCCATAACCCTAACCCTCACCCTATGTTAAACTTCACCCTATCCCTAACCTAAAGTTAACCCTAACTTTAACCCTAACCCTACCCCTAAACCTAACCCTCACCTTAACCTTGGCCCACCTGTAACCCTAAACCTAACCCTTACAATAACTCTGACCCTAATCCTCGCCCTAAACCTAATTCTAATCCTAACCCTCACCTAAGCTTAACCATATCTTTAAACCTATCATAAACTTAAACCTAACCCTAACTCTAACAGTATCCGCAGCCCTAACTCTAACCCTAACCGTAACACTTACCCAAAACCCTCACCTTAACGGTAAATGTAACTCTGACTCTTACCCTAAACCTAAGAAAAAAAAACTTAACCCTAAATACAACCCTATGATAAACCTATCCGAAACACTAACACCTAACCCTAACTCTAACCCTAATCCTTAGCATAAACTTAACCTTAACCCTAAACCTAACCCTAACCACAACCCTAACTCTAACCCTAACCCTAAACCGAACCCTCATTCTTAAACAAAATTTCACCCTAACCATAAACCTAAACCTACCCTAACTTCATTCATAGCCTAATCCTAACCAAAACTAAAACTAACCCTAAACCTAACTCTAACCCTAAACCTAAACTTAACCCTAACCACTGACCCTAACTCTAACCCTAACCCTAAGCGAAACCCTGACCCTTAACCAAAATTTCACCCTAACCATAACCCTAAACCTACCCTAAATTCGTTCAAACCCTAACCCTAAGCAAAACTAACACTAACACTAACACTAAACATAACCCTAAACCTGAACCTAACCTGAACCCTAACCCCTAACCCTAACCCTCGTGCTTAACATAAAGTTCACCCAAACCCTAACGCTAAAACTAAACATAACACTAAATCTCCCCCTAACCCTGACCCTAACCCTAATCCTAACCAGACACCTAACCCTAAACTTAACCCTAACCATGACCCTAACTCTAACTCTAATCCTAACCCTAAAACTTACCCTACACACTCAGCTTAAATGGAAACCTAGCACTCACCCTCACCCTAACATCTAAACCTAACCCAACCCTTAACCTAACCCTATCGCTAACCTTAACCTAGCCCTAAACCTAACCATGACTTAACCCAAAAACCAACCCTAACCCTCACTCTAAAACTAACCTTAACCCTACACTTACTCCTAACACTAACCCTAACCCTAACCCCTAACGCTAAACCTAAGCACAACCCTCACCCGTAAACTTCACCCTAGCCCTAGCCCTAGCCCTAACCCTAAACCTGACCCTAACATTAACCCAAACACCTAACCCTATCGCTGCTAAGCCTAACCCTAAACCTAACCCGAACCTTAACCCAAACGCCTAATCCTAACCCGAACCCTCATCCTTAACCTAAACTTCACCTTAAACCTAAGTCTAACCCTAACCCTAAAACTAAACCTAACCCTGAACTCTCCCCTAACTCTAGCCCTAACCCTAAACCTAACCCTAACCCTAACTCTAACCCTAACCATAACACCCTAAAACATCAGCTTAATGTAAACCTGACACTAACCCTCACACGAACCCCTAACACTTTCCCTAACTCTAAGCCTATCCCTTGCCCTAACCCTAACTCTAACCTTGACCCTAAATAGAACACTAACTCTCACCCTCAACTTGGACCTAAACCTAAATCTTACCCTACACCTAACCCTAACCGTAGACCTAACCCTAACTCTGACTCTAACCCTAATCATAACACTTGCCCTAAACCCTCAGCTTAACCATAAAACTAACTGTAACCCTCACCCTAAACCCTAACCGAATCCCACAACCCTAACCCTAATGCTATCCGAAACCCAAACCCTAACACTAACCTGAAACCCCTGACCCTAACGATAAACCTAACCCTAACCCAAACCCTAACCCCAACACCAAAGCCTAACAAAAACCTTAACCCTAACTGTAACACTAACCGAAACCTAATCAGAAGCCTAACCCCAACCCTAAACCAACCCTAACCATGACCGGAACCACAAAGCCTAACCGGAACCCTCACACAAACCCAAACCCTAACCCTAAACTACACCTCTAACCCCTAACACCTTACCATATCCATAATCCTAACCCTACCCAACCCTAACCCTAAACCTAACCCTCACCCCAACCACAACGCCTAACACAACCCTAACCCTAACCATAACCATAACACTAAACACTAACCTAAAATCTAACCCTAACACTAAAACTAAACACAACCCCTAAACTTAACCCTAACCCTAAACATAACCTTAACACTAACCTGAAAACAAACCCAAACCTTAGCCATAACCCTAACCCTCACCCTATGTTAAACTTCACCCTATCCCTAACCTAAAGTTAACCCTAACTTTAACCCTAACCCTACACCTAAACCTAACCCTCACCTTAACCTTGGCCCACCTGTAACCCTAAACCTAACCCTTACAATAACTCTGACCCTAATCCTGGCCCTAAACCTAATTCTAATCCTAACCCTCACCTAAGCTTAACCATATCTTTAAACCTATCATAAACTTAAACCTAACCCTAACTCTAACCCTATCCGCGGCCCTAACCCTAACCCTAACCGTAACACTTACCCAAAACCCTCACCTTAACGGTAAATGTAACTCTGACTCTTACCCTAAACCTAAGAAAAAAAAACTTAACCCGAAATACAACCCTATGCTAAACCTAACCGAAACACTAACACCTAACCCTAACTCTAACCCTAATCCTTAGCCTAAACTTAACCTTAACCCTAAACCTAACCACAACACTAACTCTAAACCTAACCCTAACCCTAAACCGAACCCTCACCCTTAAACAAAATTTCACCCTAACCATAACCCTAAACCTACCCTTACTTCATTCATAGCCTAATCCTAACCAAAACTAAAACTAACCCTAAACCTAACTCTAACCCTAAACCTAAACTTAACCCTAACCACTGACCCTAAATCTAACCCTAAACCTAAGTGGAACCCTGACCCTTAACCAAAATTTCACCCCAACCATAACCCTAAACCTACCCTAAATTCATTCAAACCCTAACCCTAAGCAAAACTAACACTAACACTAAACCTAACCCTAACCACAAACCTAAACCTAACCCTAACCCTAACCCTGAACCTAACCTGAACCCTAACCCCTAACCCTAACCCTCGCGCTTAACATAAACTTCACCCAAACCCTAACGCTAAAACTAAACATAATGCTAAATCTCCCCCAACCCTGACCCTAACCCTAATCCTAACCATAAACCTAAACCAAACCCTAAACTTAACCCTAACCATGACCCTAACTCTAACTCTAATCCTAACCCTAAAACTTACCCTACACACTCAGCTTAAATGGAAACCTAGCACTCACCCTCACCCTAACATCTAAACCTAACCCAACCCTTAACCTAACCCTATCTCTAACCTTAACTTAGCCCTAAACCTAACCATGACTTAACCCAAAAACCAACCCTAACCCTCACTCTAAAACTAACCTTAACCCTACACTTACTCCTAACATTAACCCTAACCCTAACCCCTAACGCTAAACCTAAGCACAACCCTCACCCGTAAACTTCACCCTAGCCCTACCCCTAACCCTAAACCTGACCCTAGCATTAACCCAAACACCTAACCCTATCGCTGCTAAGCCTAACCCTAAACCTAACCCTAACCTTAACCCAAACGCCTAATCCTAACCCGAACGCTCATCCTTAACCTAAACTTCACCTTAAACCTAAGTCGAACCCTAACCCTAAAACTAAACCTAACCCTGAACTCTCCCCTAACCCTAAACCTAACCCTAACCCTAACTCTAACCCTAACCATAACACCCTAAAACATCAGCTTAATGTAAACCTGACACTAACCCTCACACGAACCCCTAACACTTTCCCTAACTCTAAGCCTATCCCTTGCCCTAACCCTAACTCTAACCTTGACCCTAAATAGAACACTAACTCTCACCCTCAACTTGGACCTAAACCTAAATCTTACCCTACACCTAACCCTAACCGTAGACCTAACCCTAACTCTGACTCTAACCCTAATCATAACACTTACCCTAAACCCTCAGCTTAACCATAAAACTAACTGTAACCCTCACCCTAAACCCTAACCGAATCCCACAACCCTAACCCTAATGCTATCCGAAACCCAAACCCTAACACTAACCTGAAACCCCTGACCCTAACGATAAACCTAACCCTAACCCAAACCCTAACCCCAACACCAAAGCCTAACAAAAACCTTAACCCTAACTGTAACACTAACCGAAACCTAATCAGAAGCCTAACCCCAACCCTAAACCAACCCTAACCATGACCGGAACCACAAAGCCTAACCGGAACCCTCACACAAACCCAAACCCTAGCCCTAAACTACACCTCTAACCCCTAACACCTTACCATATCCATAATCCTAACCCTACCCAACCCTAACCCTAAACCTAACCGTCACACCAACCACAACGCCTAACACAACCCTAACCCTAACCATAACATTAAACACTAACCTAAAATCTAACCCTAACACTAAAACTAAACACAACCCCTAAACTTAACCCTAACCCTAAACATAACCTTAACACTAACCTGAAAACAAACCCAAACCTTAGCCATAACCCTAACCCTCACCCTATGTTAAACTTCACAAAATCCCTAACCTAAAGTTAACCCTAACTTTAACCCTAACCCTACCCCTAAACCTAACCCTAACCTTAACCTTGGCCCACCTGTAACCCTAAAACTAACCCTTAGAATAACTCTGACCCTAATCCTCACCCTAAACCTAATTCTAATCCTGACCCTGACCCTAACCCTAACCTAAGCTTAACCCTATCTTTAAGACTACCATAAACTTAAACCTAACCCTAACCCCTAACCCTAACTCTAAGCCTAACCGTAGCCCTATCCATAACCGTAACACTTACCGAAAACCCTCACCTTAATGGTAAATGTAACTCTGACTCTTACCCTAAACCTAAGAAAAAAAAAACTTAACCCTAAATACAACCCTGTGCTAAACCTAACCGAAACACTAACACCTAACCCTAACTCTAACCCGAATCCTTAGGCTAAACTTAACCTTAACCCTAAACCTAACCCTAACCACAACCCTAACTCTAAACCTAACCCTAACCCTAAACCGAACCGTCATCCTTAAAGAAAATTTCACCCTAACCATAACCCTAAACCTACCCTTACTTCATTCATAGCCTAATCCTAACCAAAACTAAAACTAACCCTAAACCTAACTCTAACCCTAAACCTAAACTTAACCCTAACCACTGACCCTAACTCTAACCCTAACCCTAAGCGGAACCCTGATCCTTAACCAAAATTTCACCCTAACCATAACGCTAAACCTACCCTAAATTCATTCAAACCCTAACCCTAAGCAAAACTAACACTAACACTAACACTAAACATAACCCTAAACCCAAACACAAACCTAACCCTAACCCTAACCCTGAACCAAACCTGAACCCTAACCCCTAACCCTAACCCTCGCGCTTAACATCAACTTCACCCAAACCCTAACGCTAAAAGTAAACATAACGCTAAATCTCCCCCTAACCCTGACCCTAACCCTAATCCTAACCATAAACCTAACCCTAACCCTGAACTTAACCCTAACCATGACCCTAACTCTAACTCTAATCCTAACCCTAAAACTTACCCTACACACTCAGCTTAAATGGAAACCTAGCACTCACCCTCACCCTAACATCTAAACCTAACCCAACCCTTAACCTAACCCTATCTCTAACCTTAACCTAGCCCTTAACCTAACCGTGACTTAACCCAAAAACCAACCCTAACCCTCACTCTCAAACTAACCTTAACCTTACACTTACTCCTAACATTAACCCTAACCCTAACCCCTAACGCTAAACCTAAGCACAACCCTCACCCATAAACTTCACCATTAACCCAAACACCTAACCCTATCGCTAAGCCTAACCCTAAACCTAACCCTAACCTTAACCCAAACGCCTAATCCTAACCCGAACCCTCATCCTTAACCTAAACTTCACCTTAAACCTAAGTCTAACCCTAACCCTAAAACTAAACCTAACCCTTAACTCTCCCCTAACTCTAGCCCTAACCCTAAACCTAACCCTAACCCTAACTCTAACCCTAACCTTAACACCCTAAAACATCAGCTTAATGTAAACCTAACACTAACCCTCACACGAACCCCTAACACTTTCCCTAACTCTCAGCCTATCCCTTACCCTAACCCTAACTCTAACCTTGACCCTAAATAGAACACTAACTCTAACCCTCAACTTGGACCTAAACCTAAATCTTACCCTACACCTAACCCTAACCGTAGACCTAACACTAACTCTGACTCTAACCCTAATCATAACACTTACCCTAAACCCTCAGCTTAACCATAAAACTAACGGTAACCCTCACCCTAAACCCTAACCGAATCCCACAACCCTAACCCTAATGCTATCGGAAACCCTAACCCTAATGCTATCCGAAACCCTAACCCTAACAGTAACCTGAAACCCCTGACCCTAACGATAAACATAACCCTAACCCAAACCCTAACCCCAACACCAAAGCCTAACAAAAACCTTAACCCTAACTGTAACACTAACCGAAACCTAATCAGAAGCCTAACCCCAACCCTAAACCAACCCTAACCATGACCGGAACCACAAAGCCTAACCGGAACCCTCACACAAACCCAAACCCTAACCCTAAACTACACCTCTAAACCCTAACGCCTTACCATATCCATAATCCTAACCCTACCCAACCCTAACCCTAAACCTAACCCTCACCCCAACCACAACGCCTAACACAACCCTAACCCTAACCCTAACCATAACACTAAACACTAACCTAAAATCTAACCCTAACACTAAAACTAAACACAACCCCTAAACTTAACCCTAACCCTAAACATAACCTTAACACTAACCTGAAAACAAACCCAAACCTTAGCCATAACCCTAACCCTCACCCTATGTTAAACTTCACCCTATCCCTAACCTAAAGTTAACCCTAACTTTAACCCTAACCCTACACCTAAACCTAACCCTCACCTTAACCTTGGCCCACCTGTAACCCTAAACCTAACCCTTACAATAACTCTGACCCTAATCCTGGCCCTAAACCTAATTCTAATCCTAACCCTCACCTAAGCTTAACCATATCTTTAAACCTATCATAAACTTAAACCTAACCCTAACTCTAACCCTATCCGCGGCCCTAACCCTAACCCTAACCGTAACACTTACCCAAAACCCTCACCTTAACGGTAAATGTAACTCTGACTCTTACCCTAAACCTAAGAAAAAAAAACTTAACCCGAAATACAACCCTATGCTAAACCTAACCGAAACACTAACACCTAACCCTAACTCTAACCCTAATCCTTAGCCTAAACTTAACCTTAACCCTAAACCTAACCCTAACCACAACCCTAACTCTAAACCTAACCCTAACCCTAAACCGAACCCTCACCCTTAAACAAAATTTCACCCTAACCATAACCCTAAACCTACCCTTACTTCATTCATAGCCTAATCCTAACCAAAACTAAAACTAACCCTAAACCTAACTCTAACCCTAAACCTAAACTTAACCCTAACCACTGACCCTAAATCTAACCCTAAACCTAAGTGGAACCCTGACCCTTAACCAAAATTTCACCCCAACCATAACCCTAAACCTACCCTAAATTCATTCAAACCCTAACCCTAAGCAAAACTAACACTAACACTAAACCTAACCCTAACCCTAACCCTGAACCTAACCTGAACCCTAACCCCTAAACCTAACCCTCGTGCGTAACATAAAGTTCACCCAAACCCTAACGCTAAAACTAAACATAACACTAAATCTCCCCCTAACCCTGACCCTAACCCTAATCCTAACCAGACACCTAACCCTAAACTTAACCCTAACCATGACCCTAACTCTAACTCTAATCCTAACCCTAAAACTTACCCTACACACTCAGCTTAAATGGAAACCTAGCACTCACCCTCACCCTAACATCTAAACCTAACCCAACCCTTAACCTAACCCTATCGCTAACCTTAACCTAGCCCTAAACCTAACCATGACTTAACCCAAAAACCAACCCTAACCCTCACTCTAAAACTAACCTTAACCCTACACTTACTCCTAACACTAACCCTAACCCTAACCCCTAACGCTAAACCTAAGCACAACCCTCACCCGTAAACTTCACCCTAGCCCTAGCCCTAGCCCTAACCCTAAACCTGACCCTAACATTAACCCAAACACCTAACCCTATCGCTGCTAAGCCTAACCCTAAACCTAACCCGAACCTTAACCCAAACGCCTAATCCTAACCCGAACCCTCATCCTTAACCTAAACTTCACCTTAAACCTAAGTCTAACCCTAACCCTAAAACTAAACCTAACCCTGAACTCTCCCCTAACTCTAGCCCTAACCCTAAACCTAACCCTAACCCTAACTCTAACCCTAACCATAACACCCTAAAACATCAGCTTAATGTAAACCTGACACTAACCCTCACACGAACCCCTAACACTTTCCCTAACTCTAAGCCTATCCCTTGCCCTAACCCTAACTCTAACCTTGACCCTAAATAGAACACTAACTCTCACCCTCAACTTGGACCTAAACCTAAATCTTACCCTACACCTAACCCTAACCGTAGACCTAACCCTAACTCTGACTCTAACCCTAGTCATAACACTTGCCCTAAACCCTCAGCTTAACCATAAAACTAACTGTAACCCTCACCCTAAACCCTAACCGAATCCCACAACCCTAACCCTAATGCTATCCGAAACCCAAACCCTAACACTAACCTGAAACCCCTGACCCTAACGATAAACCTAACCCTAACCCAAACCCTAACCCCAACACCAAAGCCTAACAAAAACCTTAACCCTAACTGTAACACTAACCGAAACCTAATCAGAAGCCTAACCCCAACCCTAAACCAACCCTAACCATGACCGGAACCACAAAGCCTAACCGGAACCCTCACACAAACCCAAACCCTAACCCTAAACTACACCTCTAACCCCTAACACCTTACCATATCCATAATCCTAACCCTACCCAACCCTAACCCTAAACCTAACCGTCACACCAACCACAACGCCTAACACAACCCTAACCCTAACCCTAACCATAACACTAAACACTAACCTAAAATCTAACCCTAACACTAAAACTAAACACAACCCCTAAACTTAACCCTAACCCTAAACATAACCTTAACACTAACCTGAAAACAAACCCAAACCTTAGCCATAACCCTAACCCTCACCCTATGTTAAACTTCACAAAATCCCTAACCTAAAGTTAACCCTAACTTTAACCCTAACCCTACCCCTAAACCTAACCCTAACCTTAACCTTGGCCCACCTGTAACCCTAAAACTAACCCTTAGAATAACTCTGACCCTAATCCTCACCCTAAACCTAATTCTAATCCTGACCCTGACCCTAACCCTAACCTAAGCTTAACCCTATCTTTAAGACTACCATAAACTTAAACCTAACCCTAACCCCTAACCCTAACTCTAAGCCTAACCGTAGCCCTATCCATAACCGTAACACTTACCGAAAACCCTCACCTTAATGGTAAATGTAACTCTGACTCTTACCCTAAACCTAAGAAAAAAAAAACTTAACCCTAAATACAACCCTGTGCTAAACCTAACCGAAACACTAACACCTAACCCTAACTCTAACCCGAATCCTTAGGCTAAACTTAACCTTAACCCTAAACCTAACCCTAACCACAACCCTAACTCTAAACCTAACCCTAACCCTAAACCGAACCGTCATCCTTAAAGAAAATTTCACCCTAACCATAACCCTAAACCTACCCTTACTTCATTCATAGCCTAATCCTAACCAAAACTAAAACTAACCCTAAACCTAACTCTAACCCTAAACCTAAACTTAACCCTAACCACTGACCCTAACTCTAACCCTAACCCTAAGCGGAACCCTGATCCTTAACCAAAATTTCACCCTAACCATAACCCTAAACCTACCCTAAATTCATACAAACCCTAACCCTAAGCAAAACTAACACTAACACTAACACTAAACATAACCCTAAACCCAAACACAAACCTAACCCTAACCCTAACCCTGAACCAAACCTGAACCCTAACCCCTAACCCTAACCCTCGCGCTTAACATCAACTTCACCCAAACCCTAACGCTAAAAGTAAACATAACGCTAAATCTCCCCCTAACCCTGACCCTAACCCTAATCCTAACCATAAACCTAACCCTAACCCTAAACTTAACCCTAACCATGACCCTAACTCTAACTCTAATCCTAACCCTAAAACTTACCCTACACACTCAGCTTAAATGGAAACCTAGCACTCACCCTCACCCTAACATCTAAACCTAACCCAACCCTTAACCTAACCCTATCTCTAACCTTAACCTAGCCCTTAACCTAACCGTGACTTAACCCAAAAACCAACCCTAACCCTCACTCTCAAACTAACCTTAACCTTACACTTACTCCTAACATTAACCCTAACCCTAACCCCTAACGCTAAACCTAAGCACAACCCTCACCCATAAACTTCACCATTAACCCAAACACCTAACCCTATCGCTAAGCCTAACCCTAAACCTAACCCTAACCTTAACCCAAACGCCTAATCCTAACCCGAACCCTCATCCTTAACCTAAACTTCACCTTAAACCTAAGTCTAACCCTAACCCTAAAACTAAACCTAACCCTTAACTCTCCCCTAACTCTAGCCCTAACCCTAAACCTAACCCTAACCCTAACTCTAACCCTAACCTTAACACCCTAAAACATCAGCTTAATGTAAACCTAACACTAACCCTCACACGAACCCCTAACACTTTCCCTAACTCTCAGCCTATCCCTTACCCTAACCCTAACTGTAACCTTGACCCTAAATAGAACACTAACTCTAACCCTCAACTTGGACCTAAACCTAAATCTTACCCTACACCTAACCCTAACCGTAGACCTAACACTAACTCTGACTCTAACCCTAATCATAACACTTACCCTAAACCCTCAGCTTAACCATAAAACTAACGGTAACCCCCACCCTAAACCCTAACCGAATCCCACAACCCTAACCCTAATGCTATCGGAAACCCTAACCCTAATGCTATCCGAAACCCTAACCCTAACAGTAACCTGAAACCCCTGACCCTAACGATAAACATAACCCTAACCCAAACCCTAACCCCAACACCAAAGCCTAACAAAAACCTTAACCCTAACTGTAACACTAACCGAAACCTAATCAGAAGCCTAACCCCAACCCTAAACCAACCCTAACCATGACCGGAACCACAAAGCCTAACCGGAACCCTCACACAAACCCAAACCCTAACCCTAAACTACACCTCTAACCCCTAACGCCTTACCATATCCATAATCCTAACCCTACCCAACCCTAACCCTAAACCTTACCCTCACCCCAACCACAACGCCTAACACAACCCTAACCCTAACCCTAACCATAACACTAAACACTAACCTAAAATCTAACCCTAACACTAAAACTAAACACAACCCCTAAACTTAACCCTAACCCTAAACATAACCTTAACACTAACCTGAAAACAAACCCAAACCTTAGCCATAACCCTAACCCTCACCCTATGTTAAACTTCACCCTATCCCTAACCTAAAGTTAACCCTAACTTTAACCCTAACCCTACCCCTAAACCTAACCCTCACCTTAACCTTGGCCCACCTGTAACCCTAAACCTAACCCTTACAATAACTCTGACCCTAATCCTCGCCCTAAACCTAATTCTAATCCTAACCCTCACCTAAGCTTAACCCTATCTTTAAGCCTACCATAAACTTAAACCTAACCCTAACTCTAACCCTATCCGCAGCCCTAACCCTAGCCCTAACCCTAACCGTAACACTTACCCCAAACCCTCACCTTAACGGTAAATGTAACTCTGACTCTTACCCTAAACCTAAAAAAAAAAAAAAACTTAACCCGAAATACACCCCTATGCTAAACCTAACCGAAACACTAACACCTAACCCTAACTCTAACCCTAATCCTTAGCCTAAACTTAACCTTAACCCTAAACCTAACCCTAACCACAACCCTAACTCTAAACCTAACCCTAACCCTAAACCGAACCCTCACCCTTTAACAAAATTTCACCCTACCCATAACCCTAAACCTACCCTAACTTCATTCATAGCCTAATCCTAACCCAAACTAAAACTAACCCTAAACCTAACTCGAACCCTAAACCGAAACTTAACCCTAATCACTGACCCTAACTCTAACCCTAACCCTAAGCGGAACCCTGACCCTTAACCAAAATTTCACCCTAACCATAACCCTAAACCTACCCTAAATTCATTCAAACCCTAACCCTAAGCAAAACTAACACTAACACTAAACCTAACCCTAACCCCAAACCTAAACCTAACCCTAACCCTAACCCTGAACCTAACCTGAACCCTAACCCCTAACCCTAACCCTCGTGCTTAACATAAAGTTCACCCAAACCCTAACGCTAAAACTAAACATAACACTAAATCTCCCCCTAACCCTGACCCTAACCCTAATCCTAACCAGAAACCTAACCCTAAACTTAACCCTAACCATGACCCTAACTCTAACTCTAATCCTAACCCTAAAACTTACCCTACACACTCAGCTTAAATGGAAACCTAGCACTCACCCTCACCTTAACATCTAAACCTAACCCAACCCTTAACCTAACCCTATCTCTAACCTTAACCTAGCCCTAAACCTAACCATGACTTAACCCAAAAACCAACCCTAACCCTCACTCTAAAACTAACCTTAACCCTACACTTACTCCTAACACTAACCCTAACCCTAACCCCTAACGCTAAACCTAAGCACAACCCTCACCCGTAAACTTCACCCTAGCCCTAGCCCTGGCCCTAACCCTAAACCTGACCCTAACATTAACCCAAACACCTAACCCTATCGCTGCTAAGCCTAACCCGAAACCTAACCCTAACCTTAACCCAAACGCCTAATCCTAACCCGAACCCTCATCCTTAACCTAAACTTCACCTTAAACCTAAGTTTAACCCTAACCCTAAAACTAAACCTAACCCTGAACTCTCCCCTAACTCTAGCCCTAACCCTAAACCTGACCCTAACCCTAACTCTAACCCTAACCATAACACCCTAAAACATCAGCTTAATGTAAACCTGACACTAACCCTCACACGAACCCCTAACACTTTCCCTAACTCTAAGCCTATCCCTTACCCTAACCCTAACTCTAACCTTGACCCTAAATAGAACACTAACTCTAACCCTCACCTTGGACCTAAACCTAAATCTTACCCTACACCTAACCCTAACCGCAATCCTAACCCTAACGCTGACTCTAACCCTAATCATAACACTTACCCTAAACCCTCAGCTTAACCATAAAACTAACGGTAACCCTCACCCTAAACCCGAACCGAATCCCACAACCCTAACCCTAAGGCTATCCGAAACCCTAACCCTAATGCTATCCGAAACCCTAACCCTAACACTAACCTGAAACCCTGACCCTAACGATAAACCTAACCCTAACCCAAACCCTAACCCCAACACCAAAGCCTAATAAAAACCTTAACCCTAACTGTAACACTAACCGAAACCAATCATAAACCTAACCCCAACCCTAAACCAACCCTAACCATGACCGGAACCACGAAGCCTAACCGGAACCCTCACACAAACCCAAACCCGAACCCTAAACGACACCTCTAACCCCTAACACCTTACCATATCCATAATCCTAACCCTACCCAACCCTAACCCTAAACCTAACCCTCACCCCAACCACAACGCCTAACACAACCCTAACCCTAACCCTAACCATAACACGAAACACTAACCTAAAACCTAACCCTAACACTAAAACTCAACACAACCCCTAAACTTAACCCTAACCCTAAACATAACCTTAACACTAACCTGAAAACAAACCCAAACCTTAGCCATAACCCTAACCCTCACCCTATGTTAAACTTCACCCTATCCCTAACCTAAAGTTAACCCTAACTTTAACCCTAACCCTACCCCTAAACCTAACCCTCACCTTAACCTTGGCCCACCTGTAACCCTAATCCTAACCCTTACAATAACTCTGACCCTAATCCTCGCCCTAAACCTAATTCTAATCCTAACCCTCACCTAAGCTTAACCCTATCTTTAAGCCTACCATAAACTTAAACCTAACCCTAACTCTAACCCTATCCGCAGCCCTAACCCTAGCCCTAACCCTAACCGTAACACTTACCCCAAACCCTCACCTTAACGGTAAATGTAACTCTGACTCTTACCCTAAACCTAAAAAAAAAAAAAACTTAACCCGAAATACACCCCTATGCTAAACCTAACCGAAACACTAACACCTAACCCTAACTCTAACCCTAATCCTTAGCCTAAACTTAACCTTAACCCTAAACCTAACCCTAACCACAACCCTAACTCTAAACCTAACCCTAACCCTAAACCGAACCCTCACCCTTTAACAAAATTTCACCCTACCCATAACCCTAAACCTACCCTAACTTCATTCATAGCCTAATCCTAACCCAAACTAAAACTAACCCTAAACCTAACTCGAACCCTAAACCGAAACTTAACCCTAACCACTGACCCTAACTCTAACCCTAACCCTAAGCGGAACCCTGACCCTTAACCAAAATTTCACCCTAACCATAACCCTAAACCTACCCTAAATTCATTCAAACCCTAACCCTAAGCAAAACTAACACTAACACTAAACCTAACCCTAACCCCAAACCTAAACCTAACCCTAACCCTAACCCTGAACCTAACCTGAACCCTAACCCCTAACCCTAACCCTCGTGCTTAACATAAAGTTCACCCAAACCCTAACGCTAAAACTAAACATAACACTAAATCTCCCCCTAACCCTGACCCTAACCCTAATCCTAACCAGAAACCTAACCCTAAACTTAACCCTAACCATGACCCTAACTCTAACTCTAATCCTAACCCTAAAACTTACCCTACACACTCAGCTTAAATGGAAACCTAGCACTCACCCTCACCTTAACATCTAAACCTAACCCAACCCTTAACCTAACCCTATCTCTAACCTTAACCTAGCCCTAAACCTAACCATGACTTAACCCAAAAACCAACCCTAACCCTCACTCTAAAACTAACCTTAACCCTACACTTACTCCTAACACTAACCCTAACCCTAACCCCTAACGCTAAACCTAAGCACAACCCTCACCCGTAAACTTCACCCTAGCCCTAGCCCTGGCCCTAACCCTAAACCTGACCCTAACATTAACCCAAACACCTAACCCTATCGCTGCTAAGCCTAACCCTAAACCTAACCCTAACCTTAACCCAAACGCCTAATCCTAACCCGAACCCTCATCCTTAACCTAAACTTCACCTTAAACCTAAGTCTAACCCTAACCCTAAAGCTAAACGTAACCCTGAACTCTCCCCTAACTCTAGCCCTAACCCTAAACCTAACCCTAACCCTAACTCTAACCCTAACCATAACACCCTAAAACATCAGCTTAATGTAAACCTGACACTAACCCTCACACGAACCCCTAACACTTTCCCTAACTCTAAGCCTATCCCTTACCCTAACCCTAACTCTAACCTTGACCCTAAATAGAACACTAACTCTAACCCTCACCTTGGACCTAAACCTAAATCTTACCCTACACCTAACCCTAACCGCAATCCTAACCCTAACGCTGACTCTAACCCTAATCATAACACTTACCCTAAACCCTCAGCTTAACCATAAAACTAACGGTAACCCTCACCCTAAACCCGAACCGAATCCCACAACCCTAACCCTAAGGCTATCCGAAACCCTAACCCTAATGCTATCCGAAACCCTAACCCTAACACTAACCTGAAACCCCTGACCCTAACGATAAACCTAACCCTAACCCAAACCCTAACCCCAACACCAAAGCCTAACAAAAACCTTAACCCTAACTGTAACACTAACCGAAACCTAATCATAAACCTAACCCCAACCCTAAACCAACCCTAACCATGACCGGAACCACGAAGCCTAACCGGAACCCTCACACAAACCCAAACCCGAACCCTAAACGACACCTCTAACCCCTAACACCTTACCATATCCATAATCCTAACCCTACCCAACCCTAACCCTAAACCTAACCCTTACCCCAACCACAACGCCTAACACAACCCTAACCCTAACCATAACACTAAACACTAACCTAAAATCTAACCCTAACACTAAAACTCAACACAACCCCTAAACTTAACCCTAACCCTAAACATAACCTTAACACTAACCTGAAAACAAACCCAAACCTTAGCCATAACCCTAACCCTCACCCTATGTTAAACTTCACCCTATCCCTAACCTAAAGTTAACCCTAACTTTAACCCTAACCCTACCCCTAAACCTAACCCTCACCTTAACCTTGGCCCACCTGTAACCCTAAACCTAACCCTTACAATAACTCTGACCCTAATCCTCGCCCTAAACCTAATTCTAATCCTAACCCTCACCTAAGCTTAACCCTATCTTTAAGCCTACCATAAACTTAAACCTAACCCTAACTCTAACCCTATCCGCAGCCCTAACCCTAGCCCTAACCCTAACCGTAACACTTACCCCAAACCCTCACCTTAACGGTAAATGTAACTCTGACTCTTACCCTAAACCTAAAAAAAAAAAAAACTTAACCCGAAATACACCCCTATGCTAAACCTAACCGAAACACTAACACCTAACCCTAACTCTAACCCTAATCCTTAGCCTAAACTTAACCTTAACCCTAAACCTAACCCTAACCACAACCCTAACTCTAAACCTAACCCTAACCCTAAACCGAACCCTCACCCTTTAACAAAATTTCACCCTACCCATAACCCTAAACCTACCCTAACTTCATTCATAGCCTAATCCTAACCCAAACTAAAACTAACCCTAAACCTAACTCGAACCCTAAACCGAAACTTAACCCTAACCACTGACCCTAACTCTAACCCTAACCCTAAGCGGAACCCTGACCCTTAACCAAAATTTCACCCTAACCATAACCCTAAACCTACCCTAAATTCATTCAAACCCTAACCCTAAGCAAAACTAACACTAACACTAAACCTAACCCTAACCCCAAACCTAAACCTAACCCTAACCCTAACCCTGAACCTAACCTGAACCCTAACCCCTAACCCTAACCCTCGTGCTTAACATAAAGTTCACCCAAACCCTAACGCTAAAACTAAACATAACACTAAATCTCCCCCTAACCCTGACCCTAACCCTAATCCTAACCAGAAACCTAACCCTAAACTTAACCCTAAACATGACCCTAACTCTAACTCTAATCCTAACCCTAAAACTTACCCTACACACTCAGCTTAAATGGAAACCTAGCACTCACCCTCACCTTAACATCTAAACCTAACCCAACCCTTAACCTAACCCTATCTCTAACCTTAACCTAGCCCTAAACCTAACCATGACTTAACCCAAAAACCAACCCTAACCCTCACTCTAAAACTAACCTTAACCCTACACTTACTCCTAACACTAACCCTAACCCTAACCCCTAACGCTAAACCTAAGCACAACCCTCACCCGTAAACTTCACCCTAGCCCTAGCCCTGGCCCTAACCCTAACCCTGACCCTAACATTAACCCAAACACCTAACCCTATCGCTGCTAAGCCTAACCCGAAACCTAACCCTAACCTTAACCCAAACGCCTAATCCTAACCCGAACCCTCATCCTTAACCTAAACTTCACCTTAAACCTAAGTCTAACCCTAACCCTAAAGCTAAACGTAACCCTGAACTCTCCCCTAACTCTAGCCCTAACCCTAAACCTAACCCTAACCCTAACTCTAACCCTAACCATAACACCCTAAAACATCAGCTTAATGTAAACCTGACACTAACCCTCACACGAACCCCTAACACTTTCCCTAACTCTAAGCCTATCCCTTACCCTAACCCTAACTCTAACCTTGACCCTAAATAGAACACTAACTCTAACCCTCACCTTGGACCTAAACCTAAATCTTACCCTACACCTAACCCTAACCGCAATCCTAACCCTAACGCTGACTCTAACCCTAATCATAACACTTACCCTAAACCCTCAGCTTAACCATAAAACTAACGGTAACCCTCACCCTAAACCCGAACCGAATCCCACAACCCTAACCCTAAGGCTATCCGAAACCCTAACCCTAATGCTATCCGAAACCCTAACCCTAACACTAACCTGAAACCCCTGACCCTAACGATAAACCTAACCCTAACCCAAACCCTAACCCCAACACCAAAGCCTAACAAAAACCTTAACCCTAACTGTAACACTAACCGAAACCTAATCATAAACCTAACCCCAACCCTAAACCAACCCTAACCATGACCGGAACCACGAAGCCTAACCGGAACCCTCACACAAACCCAAACCCGAACCCTAAACGACACCTCTAACCCCTAACACCTTACCATATCCATAATCCTAACCCTACCCAACCCTAACCCTAAACCTAACCCTTACCCCAACCACAACGCCTAACACAACCCTAACCCTAACCATAACACTAAACACTAACCTAAAATCTAACCCTAACACTAAAACTAAACACAACCCCTAAACTTAACCCTAACCCTAAACATAACCTTAACACTAACCTGAAAACAAACCCAAACCTTAGCCATAACCCTAACCCTCACCCTATGTTAAACTTCACCCTATCCCTAACCTAAAGTTAACCCTAACTTTAACCCTAACCCTACCCCTAAACCTAACCCTCACCTTAACCTTGGCCCACCTGTAACCCTAAACCTAACCCTTACAATAACTCTGACCCTAATCCTCGCCCTAAACCTAATTCTAATCCTAACCCTCACCTAAGCTTAACCCTATCTTTAAGCCTACCATAAACTTAAACCTAACCCTAACTCTAACCCTATCCGCAGCCCTAACCCTAGCCCTAACCCTAACCGTAACACTTACCCCAAACCCTCACCTTAATGGTAAATGTAACTCTGACTCTTACCCTAAACCTAAAAAAAAAAAAAACTTAACCCGAAATACACCCCTATGCTAAACCTAACCGAAACACTAACACCTAACCCTAACTCTAACCCTAATCCTTAGCCTAAACTTAACCTTAACCCTAAACCTAACCCTAACCACAACCCTAACTCTAAACCTAACCCTAACCCTAAACCGAACCCTCACCCTTTAACAAAATTTCACCCTACCCATAACCCTAAACCTACCCTAACTTCATTCATAGCCTAATCCTAACCCAAACTAAAACTAACCCTAAACCTAACTCGAACCCTAAACCGAAACTTAACCCTAACCACTGACCCTAACTCTAACCCTAACCCTAAGCGGAACCCTGACCCTTAACCAAAATTTCACCCTAACCATAACCCTAAACCTACCCTAAATTCATTCAAACCCTAACCCTAAGCAAAACTAACACTAACACTAAACCTAACCCTAACCCCAAACCTAAACCTAACCCTAACCCTAACCCTGAACCTAACCTGAACCCTAACCCCTAACCCTAACCCTCGTGCTTAACATAAAGTTCACCCAAACCCTAACGCTAAAACTAAACATAACACTAAATCTCCCCCTAACCCTGACCCTAACCCTAATCCTAACCAGAAACCTAACCCTAAACTTAACCCTAACCATGACCCTAACTCTAACTCTAATCCTAACCCTAAAACTTACCCTACACACTCAGCTTAAATGGAAACCTAGCACTCACCCTCACCTTAACATCTAAACCTAACCCAACCCTTAACCTAACCCTATCTCTAACCTTAACCTAGCCCTAAACCTAACCATGACTTAACCCAAAAACCAACCCTAACCCTCACTCTAAAACTAACCTTAACCCTACACTTACTCCTAACACTAACCCTAACCCTAACCCCTAACGCTAAACCTAAGCACAACCCTCACCCGTAAACTTCACCCTAGCCCTAGCCCTGGCCCTAACCCTAACCCTGACCCTAACATTAACCCAAACACCTAACCCTATCGCTGCTAAGCCTAACCCGAAACCTAACCCTAACCTTAACCCAAACGCCTAATCCTAACCCGAACCCTCATCCTTAACCTAAACTTCACCTTAAACCTAAGTTTAACCCTAACCCTAAAACTAAACCTAACCCTGAACTCTCCCCTAACTCTAGCCCTAACCCTAAACCTGACCCTAACCCTAACTCTAACCCTAACCATAACACCCTAAAACATCAGCTTAATGTAAACCTGACACTAACCCTCACACGAACCCCTAACACTTTCCCTAACTCTAAGCCTATCCCTTACCCTAACCCTAACTCTAACCTTGACCCTAAATAGAACACTAACTCTAACCCTCACCTTGGACCTAAACCTAAATCTTACCCTACACCTAACCCTAACCGCAATCCTAACCCTAACGCTGACTCTAACCCTAATCATAACACTTACCCTAAACCCTCAGCTTAACCATAAAACTAACGGTAACCCTCACCCTAAACCCGAACCGAATCCCACAACCCTAACCCTAAGGCTATCCGAAACCCTAACCCTAATGCTATCCGAAACCCTAACCCTAACACTAACCTGAAACCCTGACCCTAACGATAAACCTAACCCTAACCCAAACCCTAACCCCAACACCAAAGCCTAATAAAAACCTTAACCCTAACTGTAACACTAACCGAAACCAATCATAAACCTAACCCCAACCCTAAACCAACCCTAACCATGACCGGAACCACGAAGCCTAACCGGAACCCTCACACAAACCCAAACCCGAACCCTAAACGACACCTCTAACCCCTAACACCTTACCATATCCATAATCCTAACCCTACCCAACCCTAACCCTAAACCTAACCCTCACCCCAACCACAACGCCTAACACAACCCTAACCCTAACCCTAACCATAACACGAAACACTAACCTAAAACCTAACCCTAACACTAAAACTCAACACAACCCCTAAACTTAACCCTAACCCTAAACATAACCTTAACACTAACCTGAAAACAAACCCAAACCTTAGCCATAACCCTAACCCTCACCCTATGTTAAACTTCACCCTATCCCTAACCTAAAGTTAACCCTAACTTTAACCCTAACCCTACCCCTAAACCTAACCCTCACCTTAACCTTGGCCCACCTGTAACCCTAATCCTAACCCTTACAATAACTCTGACCCTAATCCTCGCCCTAAACCTAATTCTAATCCTAACCCTCACCTAAGCTTAACCCTATCTTTAAGCCTACCATAAACTTAAACCTAACCCTAACTCTAACCCTATCCGCAGCCCTAACCCTAGACCTAACCCTAACCGTAACACTTACCCCAAACCCTCACCTTAACGGTAAATGTAACTCTGACTCTTACCCTAAACCTAAAAAAAAAAAAAACTTAACCCGAAATACACCCCTATGCTAAACCTAACCGAAACACTAACACCTAACCCTAACTCTAACCCTAATCCTTAGCCTAAACTTAACCTTAACCCTAAACCTAACCCTAACCACAACCCTAACTCTAAACCTAACCCTAACCCTAAACCGAACCCTCACCCTTTAACAAAATTTCACCCTACCCATAACCCTAAACCTACCCTAACTTCATTCATAGCCTAATCCTAACCCAAACTAAAACTAACCCTAAACCTAACTCGAACCCTAAACCGAAACTTAACCCTAACCACTGACCCTAACTCTAACCCTAACCCTAAGCGGAACCCTGACCCTTAACCAAAATTTCACCCTAACCATAACCCTAAACCTACCCTAAATTCATTCAAACCCTAACCCTAAGCAAAACTAACACTAACACTAAACCTAACCCTAACCCCAAACCTAAACCTAACCCTAACCCTAACCCTGAACCTAACCTGAACCCTAACCCCTAACCCTAACCCTCGTGCTTAACATAAAGTTCACCCAAACCCTAACGCTAAAACTAAACATAACACTAAATCTCCCCCTAACCCTGACCCTAACCCTAATCCTAACCAGAAACCTAACCCTAAACTTAACCCTAACCATGACCCTAACTCTAACTCTAATCCTAACCCTAAAACTTACCCTACACACTCAGCTTAAATGGAAACCTAGCACTCACCCTCACCTTAACATCTAAACCTAACCCAACCCTTAACCTAACCCTATCTCTAACCTTAACCTAGCCCTAAACCTAACCATGACTTAACCCAAAAACCAACCCTAACCCTCACTCTAAAACTAACCTTAACCCTACACTTACTCCTAACACTAACCCTAACCCTAACCCCTAACGCTAAACCTAAGCACAACCCTCACCCGTAAACTTCACCCTAGCCCTAGCCCTGGCCCTAACCCTAAACCTGACCCTAACATTAACCCAAACACCTAACCCTATCGCTGCTAAGCCTAACCCTAAACCTAACCCTAACCTTAACCCAAACGCCTAATCCTAACCCGAACCCTCATCCTTAACCTAAACTTCACCTTAAACCTAAGTCTAACCCTAACCCTAAAGCTAAACGTAACCCTGAACTCTCCCCTAACTCTAGCCCTAACCCTAAACCTAACCCTAACCCTAACTCTAACCCTAACCATAACACCCTAAAACATCAGCTTAATGTAAACCTGACACTAACCCTCACACGAACCCCTAACACTTTCCCTAACTCTAAGCCTATCCCTTACCCTAACCCTAACTCTAACCTTGACCCTAAATAGAACACTAACTCTAACCCTCACCTTGGACCTAAACCTAAATCTTACCCTACACCTAACCCTAACCGCAATCCTAACCCTAACGCTGACTCTAACCCTAATCATAACACTTACCCTAAACCCTCAGCTTAACCATAAAACTAACGGTAACCCTCACCCTAAACCCGAACCGAATCCCACAACCCTAACCCTAAGGCTATCCGAAACCCTAACCCTAATGCTATCCGAAACCCTAACCCTAACACTAACCTGAAACCCCTGACCCTAACGATAAACCTAACCCTAACCCAAACCCTAACCCCAACACCAAAGCCTAACAAAAACCTTAACCCTAACTGTAACACTAACCGAAACCTAATCATAAACCTAACCCCAACCCTAAACCAACCCTAACCATGACCGGAACCACGAAGCCTAACCGGAACCCTCACACAAACCCAAACCCGAACCCTAAACGACACCTCTAACCCCTAACACCTTACCATATCCATAATCCTAACCCTACCCAACCCTAACCCTAAACCTAACCCTTACCCCAACCACAACGCCTAACACAACCCTAACCCTAACCATAACACGAAACACTAACCTAAAATCTAACCCTAACACTAAAACTCAACACAACCCCTAAACTTAACCCTAACCCTAAACATAACCTTAACACTAACCTGAAAACAAACCCAAACCTTAGCCATAACCCTAACCCTCACCCTATGTTAAACTTCACCCTATCCCTAACCTAAAGTTAACCCTAACTTTAACCCTAACCCTACCCCTAAACCTAACCCTCACCTTAACCTTGGCCCACCTGTAACCCTAAACCTAACCCTTACAATAACTCTGACCCTAATCCTCACCCTAAACCTAATTCTAATCCTAACCCTCACCTAAGCTTAACCCTATCTTTAAGCCTACCATAAACTTAAACCTAACCCTAACTCTAACCCTATCCGCAGCCCTAACCCTAGCCCTAACCCTAACCGTAACACTTACCCCAAACCCTCACCTTAACGGTAAATGTAACTCTGACTCTTACCCTAAACCTAAAAAAAAAAAAAACTTAACCCGAAATACACCCCTATGCTAAACCTAACCGAAACACTAACACCTAACCCTAACTCTAACCCTAATCCTTAGCCTAAACTTAACCTTAACCCTAAACCTAACCCTAACCACAACCCTAACTCTAAACCTAACCCTAACCCTAAACCGAACCCTCACCCTTTAACAAAATTTCACCCTACCCATAACCCTAAACCTACCCTAACTTCATTCATAGCCTAATCCTAACCCAAACTAAAACTAACCCTAAACCTAACTCGAACCCTAAACCGAAACTTAACCCTAACCACTGACCCTAACTCTAACCCTAACCCTAAGCGGAACCCTGACCCTTAACCAAAATTTCACCCTAACCATAACCCTAAACCTACCCTAAATTCATTCAAACCCTAACCCTAAGCAAAACTAACACTAACACTAAACCTAACCCTAACCCCAAACCTAAACCTAACCCTAACCCTAACCCTGAACCTAACCTGAACCCTAACCCCTAACCCTAACCCTCGTGCTTAACATAAAGTTCACCCAAACCCTAACGCTAAAACTAAACATAACACTAAATCTCCCCCTAACCCTGACCCTAACCCTAATCCTAACCAGAAACCTAACCCTAAACTTAACCCTAAACATGACCCTAACTCTAACTCTAATCCTAACCCTAAAACTTACCCTACACACTCAGCTTAAATGGAAACCTAGCACTCACCCTCACCTTAACATCTAAACCTAACCCAACCCTTAACCTAACCCTATCTCTAACCTTAACCTAGCCCTAAACCTAACCATGACTTAACCCAAAAACCAACCCTAACCCTCACTCTAAAACTAACCTTAACCCTACACTTACTCCTAACACTAACCCTAACCCTAACCCCTAACGCTAAACCTAAGCACAACCCTCACCCGTAAACTTCACCCTAGCCCTAGCCCTGGCCCTAACCCTAACCCTGACCCTAACATTAACCCAAACACCTAACCCTATCGCTGCTAAGCCTAACCCGAAACCTAACCCTAACCTTAACCCAAACGCCTAATCCTAACCCGAACCCTCATCCTTAACCTAAACTTCACCTTAAACCTAAGTCTAACCCTAACCCTAAAGCTAAACGTAACCCTGAACTCTCCCCTAACTCTAGCCCTAACCCTAAACCTAACCCTAACCCTAACTCTAACCCTAACCATAACACCCTAAAACATCAGCTTAATGTAAACCTGACACTAACCCTCACACGAACCCCTAACACTTTCCCTAACTCTAAGCCTATCCCTTACCCTAACCCTAACTCTAACCTTGACCCTAAATAGAACACTAACTCTAACCCTCACCTTGGACCTAAACCTAAATCTTACCCTACACCTAACCCTAACCGCAATCCTAACCCTAACGCTGACTCTAACCCTAATCATAACACTTACCCTAAACCCTCAGCTTAACCATAAAACTAACGGTAACCCTCACCCTAAACCCGAACCGAATCCCACAACCCTAACCCTAAGGCTATCCGAAACCCTAACCCTAATGCTATCCGAAACCCTAACCCTAACACTAACCTGAAACCCCTGACCCTAACGATAAACCTAACCCTAACCCAAACCCTAACCCCAACACCAAAGCCTAACAAAAACCTTAACCCTAACTGTAACACTAACCGAAACCTAATCATAAACCTAACCCCAACCCTAAACCAACCCTAACCATGACCGGAACCACGAAGCCTAACCGGAACCCTCACACAAACCCAAACCCGAACCCTAAACGACACCTCTAACCCCTAACACCTTACCATATCCATAATCCTAACCCTACCCAACCCTAACCCTAAACCTAACCCTTACCCCAACCACAACGCCTAACACAACCCTAACCCTAACCATAACACTAAACACTAACCTAAAATCTAACCCTAACACTAAAACTCAACACAACCCCTAAACTTAACCCTAACCCTAAACATAACCTTAACACTAACCTGAAAACAAACCCAAACCTTAGCCATAACCCTAACCCTCACCCTATGTTAAACTTCACCCTATCCCTAACCTAAAGTTAACCCTAACTTTAACCCTAACCCTACCCCTAAACCTAACCCTCACCTTAACCTTGGCCCACCTGTAACCCTAAACCTAACCCTTACAATAACTCTGACCCTAATCCTCGCCCTAAACCTAATTCTAATCCTAACCCTCACCTAAGCTTAACCCTATCTTTAAGCCTACCATAAACTTAAACCTAACCCTAACTCTAACCCTATCCGCAGCCCTAACCCTAGCCCTAACCCTAACCGTAACACTTACCCCAAACCCTCACCTTAACGGTAAATGTAACTCTGACTCTTACCCTAAACCTAAAAAAAAAAAAAACTTAACCCGAAATACACCCCTATGCTAAACCTAACCGAAACACTAACACCTAACCCTAACTCTAACCCTAATCCTTAGCCTAAACTTAACCTTAACCCTAAACCTAACCCTAACCACAACCCTAACTCTAAACCTAACCCTAACCCTAAACCGAACCCTCACCCTTTAACAAAATTTCACCCTACCCATAACCCTAAACCTACCCTAACTTCATTCATAGCCTAATCCTAACCCAAACTAAAACTAACCCTAAACCTAACTCGAACCCTAAACCGAAACTTAACCCTAACCACTGACCCTAACTCTAACCCTAACCCTAAGCGGAACCCTGACCCTTAACCAAAATTTCACCCTAACCATAACCCTAAACCTACCCTAAATTCATTCAAACCCTAACCCTAAGCAAAACTAACACTAACACTAAACCTAACCCTAACCCCAAACCTAAACCTAACCCTAACCCTAACCCTGAACCTAACCTGAACCCTAACCCCTAACCCTAACCCTCGTGCTTAACATAAAGTTCACCCAAACCCTAACGCTAAAACTAAACATAACACTAAATCTCCCCCTAACCCTGACCCTAACCCTAATCCTAACCAGAAACCTAACCCTAAACTTAACCCTAACCATGACCCTAACTCTAACTCTAATCCTAACCCTAAAACTTACCCTACACACTCAGCTTAAATGGAAACCTAGCACTCACCCTCACCTTAACATCTAAACCTAACCCAACCCTTAACCTAACCCTATCTCTAACCTTAACCTAGCCCTAAACCTAACCATGACTTAACCCAAAAACCAACCCTAACCCTCACTCTAAAACTAACCTTAACCCTACACTTACTCCTAACACTAACCCTAACCCTAACCCCTAACGCTAAACCTAAGCACAACCCTCACCCGTAAACTTCACCCTAGCCCTAGCCCTGGCCCTAACCCTAACCCTGACCCTAACATTAACCCAAACACCTAACCCTATCGCTGCTAAGCCTAACCCGAAACCTAACCCTAACCTTAACCCAAACGCCTAATCCTAACCCGAACCCTCATCCTTAACCTAAACTTCACCTTAAACCTAAGTCTAACCCTAACCCTAAAGCTAAACGTAACCCTGAACTCTCCCCTAACTCTAGCCCTAACCCTAAACCTAACCCTAACCCTAACTCTAACCCTAACCATAACACCCTAAAACATCAGCTTAATGTAAACCTGACACTAACCCTCACACGAACCCCTAACACTTTCCCTAACTCTAAGCCTATCCCTTACCCTAACCCTAACTCTAACCTTGACCCTAAATAGAACACTAACTCTAACCCTCACCTTGGACCTAAACCTAAATCTTACCCTACACCTAACCCTAACCGCAATCCTAACCCTAACGCTGACTCTAACCCTAATCATAACACTTACCCTAAACCCTCAGCTTAACCATAAAACTAACGGTAACCCTCACCCTAAACCCGAACCGAATCCCACAACCCTAACCCTAAGGCTATCCGAAACCCTAACCCTAATGCTATCCGAAACCCTAACCCTAACACTAACCTGAAACCCCTGACCCTAACGATAAACCTAACCCTAACCCAAACCCTAACCCCAACACCAAAGCCTAACAAAAACCTTAACCCTAACTGTAACACTAACCGAAACCTAATCATAAACCTAACCCCAACCCTAAACCAACCCTAACCATGACCGGAACCACGAAGCCTAACCGGAACCCTCACACAAACCCAAACCCGAACCCTAAACGACACCTCTAACCCCTAACACCTTACCATATCCATAATCCTAACCCTACCCAACCCTAACCCTAAACCTAACCCTTACCCCAACCACAACGCCTAACACAACCCTAACCCTAACCATAACACTAAACACTAACCTAAAATCTAACCCTAACACTAAAACTCAACACAACCCCTAAACTTAACCCTAACCCTAAACATAACCTTAACACTAACCTGAAAACAAACCCAAACCTTAGCCATAACCCTAACCCTCACCCTATGTTAAACTTCACCCTATCCCTAACCTAAAGTTAACCCTAACTTTAACCCTAACCCTACCCCTAAACCTAACCCTCACCTTAACCTTGGCCCACCTGTAACCCTAAACCTAACCCTTACAATAACTCTGACCCTAATCCTCGCCCTAAACCTAATTCTAATCCTAACCCTCACCTAAGCTTAACCCTATCTTTAAGCCTACCATAAACTTAAACCTAACCCTAACTCTAACCCTATCCGCAGCCCTAACCCTAGCCCTAACCCTAACCGTAACACTTACCCCAAACCCTCACCTTAACGGTAAATGTAACTCTGACTCTTACCCTAAACCTAAAAAAAAAAAAAACTTAACCCGAAATACACCCCTATGCTAAACCTAACCGAAACACTAACACCTAACCCTAACTCTAACCCTAATCCTTAGCCTAAACTTAACCTTAACCCTAAACCTAACCCTAACCACAACCCTAACTCTAAACCTAACCCTAACCCTAAACCGAACCCTCACCCTTTAACAAAATTTCACCCTACCCATAACCCTAAACCTACCCTATCTTCATTCATAGCCTAATCCTAACCCAAACTAAAACTAACCCTAAACCTAACTCGAACCCTAAACCGAAACTTAACCCTAACCACTGACCCTAACTCTAACCCTAACCCTAAGCGGAACCCTGACCCTTAACCAAAATTTCACCCTAACCATAACCCTAAACCTACCCTAAATTCATTCAAACCCTAACCCTAAGCAAAACTAACACTAACACTAAACCTAACCCTAACCCCAAACCTAAACCTAACCCTAACCCTAACCCTGAACCTAACCTGAACCCTAACCCCTAACCCTAACCCTCGTGCTTAACATAAAGTTCACCCAAACCCTAACGCTAAAACTAAACATAACACTAAATCTCCCCCTAACCCTGACCCTAACCCTAATCCTAACCAGAAACCTAACCCTAAACTTAACCCTAAACATGACCCTAACTCTAACTCTAATCCTAACCCTAAAACTTACCCTACACACTCAGCTTAAATGGAAACCTAGCACTCACCCTCACCTTAACATCTAAACCTAACCCAACCCTTAACCTAACCCTATCTCTAACCTTAACCTAGCCCTAAACCTAACCATGACTTAACCCAAAAACCAACCCTAACCCTCACTCTAAAACTAACCTTAACCCTACACTTACTCCTAACACTAACCCTAACCCTAACCCCTAACGCTAAACCTAAGCACAACCCTCACCCGTAAACTTCACCCTAGCCCTAGCCCTGGCCCTAACCCTAACCCTGACCCTAACATTAACCCAAACACCTAACCCTATCGCTGCTAAGCCTAACCCGAAACCTAACCCTAACCTTAACCCAAACGCCTAATCCTAACCCGAACCCTCATCCTTAACCTAAACTTCACCTTAAACCTAAGTTTAACCCTAACCCTAAAGCTAAACGTAACCCTGAACTCTCCCCTAACTCTAGCCCTAACCCTAAACCTAACCCTAACCCTAACTCTAACCCTAACCATAACACCCTAAAACATCAGCTTAATGTAAACCTGACACTAACCCTCACACGAACCCCTAACACTTTCCCTAACTCTAAGCCTATCCCTTACCCTAACCCTAACTCTAACCTTGACCCTAAATAGAACACTAACTCTAACCCTCACCTTGGACCTAAACCTAAATCTTACCCTACACCTAACCCTAACCGCAATCCTAACCCTAACGCTGACTCTAACCCTAATCATAACACTTACCCTAAACCCTCAGCTTAACCATAAAACTAACGGTAACCCTCACCCTAAACCCGAACCGAATCCCACAACCCTAACCCTAAGGCTATCCGAAACCCTAACCCTAATGCTATCCGAAACCCTAACCCTAACACTAACCTGAAACCCCTGACCCTAACGATAAACCTAACCCTAACCCAAACCCTAACCCCAACACCAAAGCCTAACAAAAACCTTAACCCTAACTGTAACACTAACCGAAACCTAATCATAAACCTAACCCCAACCCTAAACCAACCCTAACCATGACCGGAACCACGAAGCCTAACCGGAACCCTCACACAAACCCAAACCCGAACCCTAAACGACACCTCTAACCCCTAACACCTTACCATATCCATAATCCTAACCCTACCCAACCCTAACCCTAAACCTAACCCTTACCCCAACCACAACGCCTAACACAACCCTAACCCTAACCATAACACGAAACACTAACCTAAAATCTAACCCTAACACTAAAACTCAACACAACCCCTAAACTTAACCCTAACCCTAAACATAACCTTAACACTAACCTGAAAACAAACCCAAACCTTAGCCATAACCCTAACCCTCACCCTATGTTAAACTTCACCCTATCCCTAACCTAAAGTTAACCCTAACTTTAACCCTAACCCTACCCCTAAACCTAACCCTCACCTTAACCTTGGCCCACCTGTAACCCTAAACCTAACCCTTACAATAACTCTGACCCTAATCCTCGCCCTAAACCTAATTCTAATCCTAACCCTCACCTAAGCTTAACCCTATCTTTAAGCCTACCATAAACTTAAACCTAACCCTAACTCTAACCCTATCCGCAGCCCTAACCCTAGCCCTAACCCTAACCGTAACACTTACCCCAAACCCTCACCTTAACGGTAAATGTAACTCTGACTCTTACCCTAAACCTAAAAAAAAAAAAAACTTAACCCGAAATACACCCCTATGCTAAACCTAACCGAAACACTAACACCTAACCCTAACTCTAACCCTAATCCTTAGCCTAAACTTAACCTTAACCCTAAACCTAACCCTAACCACAACCCTAACTCTAAACCTAACCCTAACCCTAAACCGAACCCTCACCCTTTAACAAAATTTCACCCTACCCATAACCCTAAACCTACCCTAACTTCATTCATAGCCTAATCCTAACCCAAACTAAAACTAACCCTAAACCTAACTCGAACCCTAAACCGAAACTTAACCCTAACCACTGACCCTAACTCTAACCCTAACCCTAAGCGGAACCCTGACCCTTAACCAAAATTTCACCCTAACCATAACCCTAAACCTACCCTAAATTCATTCAAACCCTAACCCTAAGCAAAACTAACACTAACACTAAACCTAACCCTAACCCCAAACCTAAACCTAACCCTAACCCTAACCCTGAACCTAACCTGAACCCTAACCCCTAACCCTAACCCTCGTGCTTAACATAAAGTTCACCCAAACCCTAACGCTAAAACTAAACATAACACTAAATCTCCCCCTAACCCTGACCCTAACCCTAATCCTAACCAGAAACCTAACCCTAAACTTAACCCTAACCATGACCCTAACTCTAACTCTAATCCTAACCCTAAAACTTACCCTACACACTCAGCTTAAATGGAAACCTAGCACTCACCCTCACCCTAACATCTAAACCTAACCCAACCCTTAACCTAACCCTATCTCTAACCTTAACCTAGCCCTAAACCTAACCATGACTTAACCCAAAAACCAACCCTAACCCTCACTCTAAAACTAACCTTAACCCTACACTTACTCCTAACACTAACCCTAACCCTAACCCCTAACGCTAAACCTAAGCACAACCCTCACCCGTAAACTTCACCCTAGCCCTAGCCCTGGCCCTAACCCTAAACCTGACCCTAACATTAACCCAAACACCTAACCCTATCGCTGCTAAGCCTAACCCGAAACCTAACCCTAACCTTAACCCAAACGCCTAATCCTAACCCGAACCCTCATCCTTAACCTAAACTTCACCTTAAACCTAAGTCTAACCCTAACCCTAAAGCTAAACGTAACCCTGAACTCTCCCCTAACTCTAGCCCTAACCCTAAACCTAACCCTAACCCTAACTCTAACCCTAACCATAACACCCTAAAACATCAGCTTAATGTAAACCTGACACTAACCCTCACACGAACCCCTAACACTTTCCCTAACTCTAAGCCTATCCCTTACCCTAACCCTAACTCTAACCTTGACCCTAAATAGAACACTAACTCTAACCCTCACCTTGGACCTAAACCTAAATCTTACCCTACACCTAACCCTAACCGCAATCCTAACCCTAACGCTGACTCTAACCCTAATCATAACACTTACCCTAAACCCTCAGCTTAACCATAAAACTAACGGTAACCCTCACCCTAAACCCGAACCGAATCCCACAACCCTAACCCTAAGGCTATCCGAAACCCTAACCCTAATGCTATCCGAAACCCTAACCCTAACACTAACCTGAAACCCCTGACCCTAACGATAAACCTAACCCTAACCCAAACCCTAACCCCAACACCAAAGCCTAACAAAAACCTTAACCCTAACTGTAACACTAACCGAAACCTAATCATAAACCTAACCCCAACCCTAAACCAACCCTAACCATGACCGGAACCACGAAGCCTAACCGGAACCCTCACACAAACCCAAACCCGAACCCTAAACGACACCTCTAACCCCTAACACCTTACCATATCCATAATCCTAACCCTACCCAACCCTAACCCTAAACCTAACCCTCACCCCAACCACAACGCCTAACACAACCCTAACCCTAACCCTAACCATAACACGAAACACTAACCTAAAATCTAACCCTAACACTAAAACTCAACACAACCCCTAAACTTAACCCTAACCCTAAACATAACCTTAACACTAACCTGAAAACAAACCCAAACCTTAGCCATAACCCTAACCCTCACCCTATGTTAAACTTCACCCTATCCCTAACCTAAAGTTAACCCTAACTTTAACCCTAACCCTACCCCTAAACCTAACCCTCACCTTAACCTTGGCCCACCTGTAACCCTAAACCTAACCCTTACAATAACTCTGACCCTAATCCTCGCCCTAAACCTAATTCTAATCCTAACCCTCACCTAAGCTTAACCCTATCTTTAAGCCTACCATAAACTTAAACCTAACCCTAACTCTAACCCTATCCGCAGCCCTAACCCTAGCCCTAACCCTAACCGTAACACTTACCCCAAACCCTCACCTTAACGGTAAATGTAACTCTGACTCTTACCCTAAACCTAAAAAAAAAAAAACTTAACCCGAAATACACCCCTATGCTAAACCTAACCGAAACACTAACACCTAACCCTAACTCTAACCCTAATCCTTAGCCTAAACTTAACCTTAACCCTAAACCTAACCCTAACCACCACCCTAACTCTAAACCTAACCCTAACCCTAAACCGAACCCTCACCCTTTAACAAAATTTCACCCTACCCATAACCCTAAACCTACCCTAACTTCATTCATAGCCTAATCCTAACCCAAACTAAAACTAACCCTAAACCTAACTCGAACCCTAAACCGAAACTTAACCCTAACCACTGACCCTAACTCTAACCCTAACCCTAAGCGGAACCCTGACCCTTAACCAAAATTTCACCCTAACCATAACCCTAAACCTACCCTAAATTCATTCAAACCCTAACCCTAAGCAAAACTAACACTAACACTAAACCTAACCCTAACCCCAAACCTAAACCTAACCCTAACCCTAACCCTGAACCTAACCTGAACCCTAACCCCTAACCCTAACCCCTAACCCTAACCCTCGTGCTTAACATAAAGTTCACCCAAACCCTAACGCTAAAACTAAACATAACACTAAATCTCCCCCTAACCCTGACCCTAACCCTAATCCTAACCAGAAACCTAACCCTAAACTTAACCCTAACCATGACCCTAACTCTAACTCTAATCCTAACCCTAAAACTTACCCTACACACTCAGCTTAAATGGAAACCTAGCACTCACCCTCACCCTAACATCTAAACCTAATCCAACCCTTAACCTAACCCTATCTCTAACCTTAACCTAGCCCTAAACCTAACCATGACTTAACCCAAAAACCAACCCTAACCCTCACTCTAAAACTAACCTTAACCCTACACTTACTCCTAACACTAACCCTAACCCCTAACGCTAAACCTAAGCACAACCCTCACCCGTAAACTTCACCCTAGCCCTAGCCCTGGCCCTAACCCTAAACCTGACCCTAACATTAACCCAAACACCTAACCCTATCGCTGCTAAGCCTAACCCGAAACCTAACCCTAACCTTAACCCAAACGCCTAATCCTAACCCGAACCCTCATCCTTAACCTAAACTTCACCTTAAACCTAAGTCTAACCCTAACCCTAAAACTAAACCTAACCCTGAACTCTCCCCTAACTCTAGCCCTAACCCTAAACCTAACCCTAACCCTAACTCTAACCCTAACCATAACACCCTAAAACATCAGCTTAATGTAAACCTGACACTAAACCTCACACGAACCCCTAACACTTTCCCTAACTCTAAGCCTATCCCTTACCCTAACCCTAACTCTAACCTTGACCCTAAATAGAACACTAACTCTAACCCTCACCTTGGACCTAAACCTAAATCTTACCCTACACCTAACCCTAACCGCAATCCTAACCCTAACGCTGACTCTAAACCTAATCATAACACTTACCCTAAACCCTCAGCTTAACCATAAAACTAACGGTAACCCTCACCCTAAACCCTAACCGAATCCCACAACCCTAACCCTAAGGCTATCCGAAACCCTAACCCTAATGCTATCCGAAACCCTAACCCTAACACTAACCTGAAACCCCTGACCCTAACGATAAACCTAACCCTAACCCAAACCCTAACCCCAACACCAAAGCCTAACAAAAACCTTAACCCTAACTGTAACACTAACCGAAACCTAATCATAAACCTAACCCCAACCCTAAACCAACCCTAACCATGACCGGAACCACGAAGCCTAACCGGAACCCTCACACAAACCCAAACCCGAACCCTAAACGACACCTCTAACCCCTAACACCTTACCATATCCATAATCCTAACCCTACCCAACCCTAACCCTAAACCTAACCCTCACCCCAACCACAACGCCTAACACAACCCTAACCCTAACCCTAACCATAACACGAAACACTAACCTAAAATCTAACCCTAACACTAAAACTCAACACAACCCCTAAACTTAACCCTAACCCTAAACATAACCTTAACACTAACCTGAAAACAAACCCAAACCTTAGCCATAACCCTAACCCTCACCCTATGTTAAACTTCACCCTATCCCTAACCTAAAGTTAACCCTAACTTTAACCCTAACCCTACCCCTAAACCTAACCCTCACCTTAACCTTGGCCCACCTGTAACCCTAAACCTAACCCTTACAATAACTCTGACCCTAATCCTCGCCCTAAACCTAATTCTAATCCTAACCCTCACCTAAGCTTAACCCTATCTTTAAGCCTACCATAAACTTAAACCTAACCCTAACTCTAACCCTATCCGCAGCCCTAACCCTAGCCCTAACCCTAACCGTAACACTTACCCCAAACCCTCACCTTAACGGTAAATGTAACTCTGACTCTTACCCTAAACCTAAAAAAAAAAAAAACTTAACCCGAAATACACCCCTATGCTAAACCTAACCGAAACACTAACACCTAACCCTAACTCTAACCCTAATCCTTAGCCTAAACTTAACCTTAACCCTAAACCTAACCCTAACCACCACCCTAACTCTAAACCTAACCCTAACCCTAAACCGAACCCTCACCCTTTAACAAAATTTCACCCTACCCATAACCCTAAACCTACCCTAACTTCATTCATAGCCTAATCCTAACCCAAACTAAAACTAACCCTAAACCTAACTCGAACCCTAAACCGAAACTTAACCCTAACCACTGACCCTAACTCTAACCCTAACCCTAAGCGGAACCCTGACCCTTAACCAAAATTTCACCCTAACCATAACCCTAAACCTACCCTAAATTCATTCAAACCCTAACCCTAAGCAAAACTAACACTAACACTAAACCTAACCCTAACCCCAAACCTAAACCTAACCCTAACCCTAACCCTGAACCTAACCTGAACCCTAACCCCTAACCCTAACCCTCGTGCTTAACATAAAGTTCACCCAAACCCTAACGCTAAAACTAAACATAACACTAAATCTCCCCCTAACCCTGACCCTAACCCTAATCCTAACCAGAAACCTAACCCTAAACTTAACCCTAACCATGACCCTAACTCTAACTCTAATCCTAACCCTAAAACTTACCCTACACACTCAGCTTAAATGGAAACCTAGCACTCACCCTCACCCTAACATCTAAACCTAATCCAACCCTTAACCTAACCCTATCTCTAACCTTAACCTAGCCCTAAACCTAACCATGACTTAACCCAAAAACCAACCCTAACCCTCACTCTAAAACTAACCTTAACCCTACACTTACTCCTAACACTAACCCTAACCCTAACCCCTAACGCTAAACCTAAGCACAACCCTCACCCGTAAACTTCACCCTAGCCCTAGCCCTGGCCCTAACCCTAAACCTGACCCTAACATTAACCCAAACACCTAACCCTATCGCTGCTAAGCCTAACCCTAAACCTAACCCTAACCTTAACCCAAACGCCTAATCCTAACCCGAACCCTCATCCTTAACCTAAACTTCACCTTAAACCTAAGTCTAACCCTAACCCTAAAGCTAAACCTAACCCTGAACTCTCCCCTAACTCTAGCCCTAACCCTAAACCTAACCCTAACCCTAACTCTAACCCTAACCATAACACCCTAAAACATCAGCTTAATGTAAACCTGACACTAACCCTCACACGAACCCCTAACACTTTCCCTAACTCTAAGCCTATCCCTTACCCTAACCCTAACTCTAACCTTGACCCTAAATAGAACACTAACTCTAACCCTCACCTTGGACCTAAACCTAAATCTTACCCTACACCTAACCCTAACCGCAATCCTAACCCTAACGCTGACTCTAACCCTAATCATAACACTTACCCTAAACCCTCAGCTTAACCATAAAACTAACGGTAACCCTCACCCTAAACCCTAACCGAATCCCACAACCCTAACCCTAAGGCTATCCGAAACCCTAACCCTAATGCTATCCGAAACCCTAACCCTAACACTAACCTGAAACCCCTGACCCTAACGATAAACCTAACCCTAACCCAAACCCTAACCCCAACACCAAAGCCTAACAAAAACCTTAACCCTAACTGTAACACTAACCGAAACCTAATCATAAACCTAACCCCAACCCTAAACCAACCCTAACCATGACCGGAACCACGAAGCCTAACTGGAACCCTCACACAAACCCAAACCCGAACCCTAAACGACACCTCTAACCCCTAACACCTTACCATATCCATAATCCTAACCCTACCCAACCCTAACCCTAAACCTAACCCTCACCCCAACCACAACGCCTAACACAACCCTAACCCTAACCCTAACCATAACACGAAACACTAACCTAAAATCTAACCCTAACACTAAAACTCAACACAACCCCTAAACTTAACCCTAACCCTAAACATAACCTTAACACTAACCTGAAAACAAACCCAAACCTTAGCCATAACCCTAACCCTCACCCTATGTTAAACTTCACCCTATCCCTAACCTAAAGTTAACCCTAACTTTAACCCTAACCCTACCCCTAAACCTAACCCTCACCTTAACCTTGGCCCACCTGTAACCCTAAACCTAACCCTTACAATAACTCTGACCCTAATCCTCGCCCTAAACCTAATTCTAATCCTAACCCTCACCTAAGCTTAACCCTATCTTTAAGCCTACCATAAACTTAAACCTAACCCTAACTCTAACCCTATCCGCAGCCCTAACCCTAGCCCTAACCCTAACCGTAACACTTACCCCAAACCCTCACCTTAACGGTAAATGTAACTCTGACTCTTACCCTAAACCTAAAAAAAAAAAAACTTAACCCGAAATACACCCCTATGCTAAACCTAACCGAAACACTAACACCTAACCCTAACTCTAACCCTAATCCTTAGCCTAAACTTAACCTTAACCCTAAACCTAACCCTAACCACCACCCTAACTCTAAACCTAACCCTAACCCTAAACCGAACCCTCACCCTTTAACAAAATTTCACCCTACCCATAACCCTAAACCTACCCTAACTTCATTCATAGCCTAATCCTAACCCAAACTAAAACTAACCCTAAACCTAACTCGAACCCTAAACCGAAACTTAACCCTAACCACTGACCCTAACTCTAACCCTAACCCTAAGCGGAACCCTGACCCTTAACCAAAATTTCACCCTAACCATAACCCTAAACCTACCCTAAATTCATTCAAACCCTAACCCTAAGCAAAACTAACACTAACACTAAACCTAACCCTAACCCCAAACCTAAACCTAACCCTAACCCTAACCCTGAACCTAACCTGAACCCTAACCCCTAACCCTAACCCTCGTGCTTAACATAAAGTTCACCCAAACCCTAACGCTAAAACTAAACATAACACTAAATCTCCCCCTAACCCTGACCCTAACCCTAATCCTAACCAGAAACCTAACCCTAAACTTAACCCTAACCATGACCCTAACTCTAACTCTAATCCTAACCCTAAAACTTACCCTACACACTCAGCTTAAATGGAAACCTAGCACTCACCCTCACCCTAACATCTAAACCTAATCCAACCCTTAACCTAACCCTATCTCTAACCTTAACCTAGCCCTAAACCTAACCATGACTTAACCCAAAAACCAACCCTAACCCTCACTCTAAAACTAACCTTAACCCTACACTTACTCCTAACACTAACCCTAACCCTAACCCCTAACGCTAAACCTAAGCACAACCCTCACCCGTAAACTTCACCCTAGCCCTAGCCCTGGCCCTAACCCTAAACCTGACCCTAACATTAACCCAAACACCTAACCCTATCGCTGCTAAGCCTAACCCGAAACCTAACCCTAACCTTAACCCAAACGCCTAATCCTAACCCGAACCCTCATCCTTAACCTAAACTTCACCTTAAACCTAAGTCTAACCCTAACCCTAAAACTAAACCTAACCCTGAACTCTCCCCTAACTCTAGCCCTAACCCTAAACCTAACCCTAACCCTAACTCTAACCCTAACCATAACACCCTAAAACATCAGCTTAATGTAAACCTGACACTAACCCTCACACGAACCCCTAACACTTTCCCTAACTCTAAGCCTATCCCTTACCCTAACCCTAACTCTAACCTTGACCCTAAATAGAACACTAACTCTAACCCTCACCTTGGACCTAAACCTAAATCTTACCCTACACCTAACCCTAACCGCAATCCTAACCCTAACGCTGACTCTAACCCTAATCATAACACTTACCCTAAACCCTCAGCTTAACCATAAAACTAACGGTAACCCTCACCCTAAACCCTAACCGAATCCCACAACCCTAACCCTAAGGCTATCCGAAACCCTAACCCTAATGCTATCCGAAACCCTAACCCTAACACTAACCTGAAACCCCTGACCCTAACGATAAACCTAACCCTAACCCAAACCCTAACCCCAACACCAAAGCCTAACAAAAACCTTAACCCTAACTGTAACACTAACCGAAACCTAATCATAAACCTAACCCCAACCCTAAACCAACCCTAACCATGACCGGAACCACGAAGCCTAACCGGAACCCTCACACAAACCCAAACCCGAACCCTAAACGACACCTCTAACCCCTAACACCTTACCATATCCATAATCCTAACCCTACCCAACCCTAACCCTAAACCTAACCCTCACCCCAACCACAACGCCTAACACAACCCTAACCCTAACCCTAACCATAACACGAAACACTAACCTAAAATCTAACCCTAACACTAAAACTCAACACAACCCCTAAACTTAACCCTAACCCTAAACATAACCTTAACACTAACCTGAAAACAAACCCAAACCTTAGCCATAACCCTAACCCTCACCCTATGTTAAACTTCACCCTATCCCTAACCTAAAGTTAACCCTAACTTTAACCCTAACCCTACCCCTAAACCTAACCCTCACCTTAACCTTGGCCCACCTGTAACCCTAAACCTAACCCTTACAATAACTCTGACCCTAATCCTCGCCCTAAACCTAATTCTAATCCTAACCCTCACCTAAGCTTAACCCTATCTTTAAGCCTACCATAAACTTAAACCTAACCCTAACTCTAACCCTATCCGCAGCCCTAACCCTAGCCCTAACCCTAACCGTAACACTTACCCCAAACCCTCACCTTAACGGTAAATGTAACTCTGACTCTTACCCTAAACCTAAAAAAAAAAAAAACTTAACCCGAAATACACCCCTATGCTAAACCTAACCGAAACACTAACACCTAACCCTAACTCTAACCCTAATCCTTAGCCTAAACTTAACCTTAACCCTAAACCTAACCCTAACCACCACCCTAACTCTAAACCTAACCCTAACCCTAAACCGAACCCTCACCCTTTAACAAAATTTCACCCTACCCATAACCCTAAACCTACCCTAACTTCATTCATAGCCTAATCCTAACCCAAACTAAAACTAACCCTAAACCTAACTCGAACCCTAAACCGAAACTTAACCCTAACCACTGACCCTAACTCTAACCCTAACCCTAAGCGGAACCCTGACCCTTAACCAAAATTTCACCCTAACCATAACCCTAAACCTACCCTAAATTCATTCAAACCCTAACCCTAAGCAAAACTAACACTAACACTAAACCTAACCCTAACCCCAAACCTAAACCTAACCCTAACCCTAACCCTGAACCTAACCTGAACCCTAACCCCTAACCCTAACCCTCGTGCTTAACATAAAGTTCACCCAAACCCTAACGCTAAAACTAAACATAACACTAAATCTCCCCCTAACCCTGACCCTAACCCTAATCCTAACCAGAAACCTAACCCTAAACTTAACCCTAACCATGACCCTAACTCTAACTCTAATCCTAACCCTAAAACTTACCCTACACACTCAGCTTAAATGGAAACCTAGCACTCACCCTCACCCTAACATCTAAACCTAATCCAACCCTTAACCTAACCCTATCTCTAACCTTAACCTAGCCCTAAACCTAACCATGACTTAACCCAAAAACCAACCCTAACCCTCACTCTAAAACTAACCTTAACCCTACACTTACTCCTAACACTAACCCTAACCCTAACCCCTAACGCTAAACCTAAGCACAACCCTCACCCGTAAACTTCACCCTAGCCCTAGCCCTGGCCCTAACCCTAAACCTGACCCTAACATTAACCCAAACACCTAACCCTATCGCTGCTAAGCCTAACCCGAAACCTAACCCTAACCTTAACCCAAACGCCTAATCCTAACCCGAACCCTCATCCTTAACCTAAACTTCACCTTAAACCTAAGTCTAACCCTAACCCTAAAACTAAACCTAACCCTGAACTCTCCCCTAACTCTAGCCCTAACCCTAAACCTAACCCTAACCCTAACTCTAACCCTAACCATAACACCCTAAAACATCAGCTTAATGTAAACCTGACACTAACCCTCACACGAACCCCTAACACTTTCCCTAACTCTAAGCCTATCCCTTACCCTAACCCTAACTCTAACCTTGACCCTAAATAGAACACTAACTCTAACCCTCACCTTGGACCTAAACCTAAATCTTACCCTACACCTAACCCTAACCGCAATCCTAACCCTAACGCTGACTCTAACCCTAATCATAACACTTACCCTAAACCCTCAGCTTAACCATAAAACTAACGGTAACCCTCACCCTAAACCCTAACCGAATCCCACAACCCTAACCCTAAGGCTATCCGAAACCCTAACCCTAATGCTATCCGAAACCCTAACCCTAACACTAACCTGAAACCCCTGACCCTAACGATAAACCTAACCCTAACCCAAACCCTAACCCCAACACCAAAGCCTAACAAAAACCTTAACCCTAACTGTAACACTAACCGAAACCTAATCATAAACCTAACCCCAACCCTAAACCAACCCTAACCATGACCGGAACCACGAAGCCTAACTGGAACCCTCACACAAACCCAAACCCGAACCCTAAACGACACCTCTAACCCCTAACACCTTACCATATCCATAATCCTAACCCTACCCAACCCTAACCCTAAACCTAACCCTCACCCCAACCACAACGCCTAACACAACCCTAACCCTAACCCTAACCATAACACGAAACACTAACCTAAAATCTAACCCTAACACTAAAACTCAACACAACCCCTAAACTTAACCCTAACCCTAAACATAACCTTAACACTAACCTGAAAACAAACCCAAACCTTAGCCATAACCCTAACCCTCACCCTATGTTAAACTTCACCCTATCCCTAACCTAAAGTTAACCCTAACTTTAACCCTAACCCTACCCCTAAACCTAACCCTCACCTTAACCTTGGCCCACCTGTAACCCTAAACCTAACCCTTACAATAACTCTGACCCTAATCCTCGCCCTAAACCTAATTCTAATCCTAACCCTCACCTAAGCTTAACCCTATCTTTAAGCCTACCATAAACTTAAACCTAACCCTAACTCTAACCCTATCCGCAGCCCTAACCCTAGCCCTAACCCTAACCGTAACACTTACCCCAAACCCTCACCTTAACGGTAAATGTAACTCTGACTCTTACCCTAAACCTAAAAAAAAAAAAACTTAACCCGAAATACACCCCTATGCTAAACCTAACCGAAACACTAACACCTAACCCTAACTCTAACCCTAATCCTTAGCCTAAACTTAACCTTAACCCTAAACCTAACCCTAACCACCACCCTAACTCTAAACCTAACCCTAACCCTAAACCGAACCCTCACCCTTTAACAAAATTTCACCCTACCCATAACCCTAAACCTACCCTAACTTCATTCATAGCCTAATCCTAACCCAAACTAAAACTAACCCTAAACCTAACTCGAACCCTAAACCGAAACTTAACCCTAACCACTGACCCTAACTCTAACCCTAACCCTAAGCGGAACCCTGACCCTTAACCAAAATTTCACCCTAACCATAACCCTAAACCTACCCTAAATTCATTCAAACCCTAACCCTAAGCAAAACTAACACTAACACTAAACCTAACCCTAACCCCAAACCTAAACCTAACCCTAACCCTAACCCTGAACCTAACCTGAACCCTAACCCCTAACCCTAACCCTCGTGCTTAACATAAAGTTCACCCAAACCCTAACGCTAAAACTAAACATAACACTAAATCTCCCCCTAACCCTGACCCTAACCCTAATCCTAACCAGAAACCTAACCCTAAACTTAACCCTAACCATGACCCTAACTCTAACTCTAATCCTAACCCTAAAACTTACCCTACACACTCAGCTTAAATGGAAACCTAGCACTCACCCTCACCCTAACATCTAAACCTAATCCAACCCTTAACCTAACCCTATCTCTAACCTTAACCTAGCCCTAAACCTAACCATGACTTAACCCAAAAACCAACCCTAACCCTCACTCTAAAACTAACCTTAACCCTACACTTACTCCTAACACTAACCCTAACCCTAACCCCTAACGCTAAACCTAAGCACAACCCTCACCCGTAAACTTCACCCTAGCCCTAGCCCTGGCCCTAACCCTAAACCTGACCCTAACATTAACCCAAACACCTAACCCTATCGCTGCTAAGCCTAACCCGAAACCTAACCCTAACCTTAACCCAAACGCCTAATCCTAACCCGAACCCTCATCCTTAACCTAAACTTCACCTTAAACCTAAGTCTAACCCTAACCCTAAAACTAAACCTAACCCTGAACTCTCCCCTAACTCTAGCCCTAACCCTAAACCTAACCCTAACCCTAACTCTAACCCTAACCATAACACCCTAAAACATCAGCTTAATGTAAACCTGACACTAACCCTCACACGAACCCCTAACACTTTCCCTAACTCTAAGCCTATCCCTTACCCTAACCCTAACTCTAACCTTGACCCTAAATAGAACACTAACTCTAACCCTCACCTTGGACCTAAACCTAAATCTTACCCTACACCTAACCCTAACCGCAATCCTAACCCTAACGCTGACTCTAACCCTAATCATAACACTTACCCTAAACCCTCAGCTTAACCATAAAACTAACGGTAACCCTCACCCTAAACCCTAACCGAATCCCACAACCCTAACCCTAAGGCTATCCGAAACCCTAACCCTAATGCTATCCGAAACCCTAACCCTAACACTAACCTGAAACCCCTGACCCTAACGATAAACCTAACCCTAACCCAAACCCTAACCCCAACACCAAAGCCTAACAAAAACCTTAACCCTAACTGTAACACTAACCGAAACCTAATCATAAACCTAACCCCAACCCTAAACCAACCCTAACCATGACCGGAACCACGAAGCCTAACCGGAACCCTCACACAAACCCAAACCCGAACCCTAAACGACACCTCTAACCCCTAACACCTTACCATATCCATAATCCTAACCCTACCCAACCCTAACCCTAAACCTAACCCTCACCCCAACCACAACGCCTAACACAACCCTAACCCTAACCCTAACCATAACACGAAACACTAACCTAAAATCTAACCCTAACACTAAAACTCAACACAACCCCTAAACTTAACCCTAACCCTAAACATAACCTTAACACTAACCTGAAAACAAACCCAAACCTTAGCCATAACCCTAACCCTCACCCTATGTTAAACTTCACCCTATCCCTAACCTAAAGTTAACCCTAACTTTAACCCTAACCCTACCCCTAAACCTAACCCTCACCTTAACCTTGGCCCACCTGTAACCCTAAACCTAACCCTTACAATAACTCTGACCCTAATCCTCGCCCTAAACCTAATTCTAATCCTAACCCTCACCTAAGCTTAACCCTATCTTTAAGCCTACCATAAACTTAAACCTAACCCTAACTCTAACCCTATCCGCAGCCCTAACCCTAGCCCTAACCCTAACCGTAACACTTACCCCAAACCCTCACCTTAACGGTAAATGTAACTCTGACTCTTACCCTAAACCTAAAAAAAAAAAAACTTAACCCGAAATACACCCCTATGCTAAACCTAACCGAAACACTAACACCTAACCCTAACTCTAACCCTAATCCTTAGCCTAAACTTAACCTTAACCCTAAACCTAACCCTAACCACCACCCTAACTCTAAACCTAACCCTAACCCTAAACCGAACCCTCACCCTTTAACAAAATTTCACCCTACCCATAACCCTAAACCTACCCTAACTTCATTCATAGCCTAATCCTAACCCAAACTAAAACTAACCCTAAACCTAACTCGAACCCTAAACCGAAACTTAACCCTAACCACTGACCCTAACTCTAACCCTAACCCTAAGCGGAACCCTGACCCTTAACCAAAATTTCACCCTAACCATAACCCTAAACCTACCCTAAATTCATTCAAACCCTAACCCTAAGCAAAACTAACACTAACACTAAACCTAACCCTAACCCCAAACCTAAACCTAACCCTAACCCTAACCCTGAACCTAACCTGAACCCTAACCCCTAACCCTAACCCTCGTGCTTAACATAAAGTTCACCCAAACCCTAACGCTAAAACTAAACATAACACTAAATCTCCCCCTAACCCTGACCCTAACCCTAATCCTAACCAGAAACCTAACCCTAAACTTAACCCTAACCATGACCCTAACTCTAACTCTAATCCTAACCCTAAAACTTACCCTACACACTCAGCTTAAATGGAAACCTAGCACTCACCCTCACCCTAACATCTAAACCTAATCCAACCCTTAACCTAACCCTATCTCTAACCTTAACCTAGCCCTAAACCTAACCATGACTTAACCCAAAAACCAACCCTAACCCTCACTCTAAAACTAACCTTAACCCTACACTTACTCCTAACACTAACCCTAACCCTAACCCCTAACGCTAAACCTAAGCACAACCCTCACCCGTAAACTTCACCCTAGCCCTAGCCCTGGCCCTAACCCTAAACCTGACCCTAACATTAACCCAAACACCTAACCCTATCGCTGCTAAGCCTAACCCTAAACCTAACCCTAACCTTAACCCAAACGCCTAATCCTAACCCGAACCCTCATCCTTAACCTAAACTTCACCTTAAACCTAAGTCTAACCCTAACCCTAAAGCTAAACCTAACCCTGAACTCTCCCCTAACTCTAGCCCTAACCCTAAACCTAACCCTAACCCTAACTCTAACCCTAACCATAACACCCTAAAACATCAGCTTAATGTAAACCTGACACTAACCCTCACACGAACCCCTAACACTTTCCCTAACTCTAAGCCTATCCCTTACCCTAACCCTAACTCTAACCTTGACCCTAAATAGAACACTAACTCTAACCCTCACCTTGGACCTAAACCTAAATCTTACCCTACACCTAACCCTAACCGCAATCCTAACCCTAACGCTGACTCTAACCCTAATCATAACACTTACCCTAAACCCTCAGCTTAACCATAAAACTAACGGTAACCCTCACCCTAAACCCGAACCGAATCCCACAACCCTAACCCTAAGGCTATCCGAAACCCTAACCCTAATGCTATCCGAAACCCTAACCCTAACACTAACCTGAAACCCCTGACCCTAACGATAAACCTAACCCTAACCCAAACCCTAACCCCAACACCAAAGCCTAACAAAAACCTTAACCCTAACTGTAACACTAACCGAAACCTAATCATAAACCTAACCCCAACCCTAAACCAACCCTAACCATGACCGGAACCACGAAGCCTAACCGGAACCCTCACACAAACCCAAACCCGAACCCTAAACGACACCTCTAACCCCTAACACCTTACCATATCCATAATCCTAACCCTACCCAACCCTAACCCTAAACCTAACCCTCACCCCAACCACAACGCCTAACACAACCCTAACCCTAACCCTAACCATAACACGAAACACTAACCTAAAATCTAACCCTAACACTAAAACTCAACACAACCCCTAAACTTAACCCTAACCCTAAACATAACCTTAACACTAACCTGAAAACAAACCCAAACCTTAGCCATAACCCTAACCCTCACCCTATGTTAAACTTCACCCTATCCCTAACCTAAAGTTAACCCTAACTTTAACCCTAACCCTACCCCTAAACCTAACCCTCACCTTAACCTTGGCCCACCTGTAACCCTAAACCTAACCCTTACAATAACTCTGACCCTAATCCTCGCCCTAAACCTAATTCTAATCCTAACCCTCACCTAAGCTTAACCCTATCTTTAAGCCTACCATAAACTTAAACCTAACCCTAACTCTAACCCTATCCGCAGCCCTAACCCTAGCCCTAACCCTAACCGTAACACTTACCCCAAACCCTCACCTTAACGGTAAATGTAACTCTGACTCTTACCCTAAACCTAAAAAAAAAAAAACTTAACCCGAAATACACCCCTATGCTAAACCTAACCGAAACACTAACACCTAACCCTAACTCTAACCCTAATCCTTAGCCTAAACTTAACCTTAACCCTAAACCTAACCCTAACCACCACCCTAACTCTAAACCTAACCCTAACCCTAAACCGAACCCTCACCCTTTAACAAAATTTCACCCTACCCATAACCCTAAACCTACCCTAACTTCATTCATAGCCTAATCCTAACCCAAACTAAAACTAACCCTAAACCTAACTCGAACCCTAAACCGAAACTTAACCCTAACCACTGACCCTAACTCTAACCCTAACCCTAAGCGGAACCCTGACCCTTAACCAAAATTTCACCCTAACCATAACCCTAAACCTACCCTAAATTCATTCAAACCCTAACCCTAAGCAAAACTAACACTAACACTAAACCTAACCCTAACCCCAAACCTAAACCTAACCCTAACCCTAACCCTGAACCTAACCTGAACCCTAACCCCTAACCCTAACCCTCGTGCTTAACATAAAGTTCACCCAAACCCTAACGCTAAAACTAAACATAACACTAAATCTCCCCCTAACCCTGACCCTAACCCTAATCCTAACCAGAAACCTAACCCTAAACTTAACCCTAACCATGACCCTAACTCTAACTCTAATCCTAACCCTAAAACTTACCCTACACACTCAGCTTAAATGGAAACCTAGCACTCACCCTCACCCTAACATCTAAACCTAATCCAACCCTTAACCTAACCCTATCTCTAACCTTAACCTAGCCCTAAACCTAACCATGACTTAACCCAAAAACCAACCCTAACCCTCACTCTAAAACTAACCTTAACCCTACACTTACTCCTAACACTAACCCTAACCCTAACCCCTAACGCTAAACCTAAGCACAACCCTCACCCGTAAACTTCACCCTAGCCCTAGCCCTGGCCCTAACCCTAAACCTGACCCTAACATTAACCCAAACACCTAACCCTATCGCTGCTAAGCCTAACCCGAAACCTAACCCTAACCTTAACCCAAACGCCTAATCCTAACCCGAACCCTCATCCTTAACCTAAACTTCACCTTAAACCTAAGTCTAACCCTAACCCTAAAACTAAACCTAACCCTGAACTCTCCCCTAACTCTAGCCCTAACCCTAAACCTAACCCTAACCCTAACTCTAACCCTAACCATAACACCCTAAAACATCAGCTTAATGTAAACCTGACACTAACCCTCACACGAACCCCTAACACTTTCCCTAACTCTAAGCCTATCCCTTACCCTAACCCTAACTCTAACCTTGACCCTAAATAGAACACTAACTCTAACCCTCACCTTGGACCTAAACCTAAATCTTACCCTACACCTAACCCTAACCGCAATCCTAACCCTAACGCTGACTCTAACCCTAATCATAACACTTACCCTAAACCCTCAGCTTAACCATAAAACTAACGGTAACCCTCACCCTAAACCCTAACCGAATCCCACAACCCTAACCCTAAGGCTATCCGAAACCCTAACCCTAATGCTATCCGAAACCCTAACCCTAACACTAACCTGAAACCCCTGACCCTAACGATAAACCTAACCCTAACCCAAACCCTAACCCCAACACCAAAGCCTAACAAAAACCTTAACCCTAACTGTAACACTAACCGAAACCTAATCATAAACCTAACCCCAACCCTAAACCAACCCTAACCATGACCGGAACCACGAAGCCTAACCGGAACCCTCACACAAACCCAAACCCGAACCCTAAACGACACCTCTAACCCCTAACACCTTACCATATCCATAATCCTAACCCTACCCAACCCTAACCCTAAACCTAACCCTCACCCCAACCACAACGCCTAACACAACCCTAACCCTAACCCTAACCATAACACGAAACACTAACCTAAAATCTAACCCTAACACTAAAACTCAACACAACCCCTAAACTTAACCCTAACCCTAAACATAACCTTAACACTAACCTGAAAACAAACCCAAACCTTAGCCATAACCCTAACCCTCACCCTATGTTAAACTTCACCCTATCCCTAACCTAAAGTTAACCCTAACTTTAACCCTAACCCTACCCCTAAACCTAACCCTCACCTTAACCTTGGCCCACCTGTAACCCTAAACCTAACCCTTACAATAACTCTGACCCTAATCCTCGCCCTAAACCTAATTCTAATCCTAACCCTCACCTAAGCTTAACCCTATCTTTAAGCCTACCATAAACTTAAACCTAACCCTAACTCTAACCCTATCCGCAGCCCTAACCCTAGCCCTAACCCTAACCGTAACACTTACCCCAAACCCTCACCTTAACGGTAAATGTAACTCTGACTCTTACCCTAAACCTAAAAAAAAAAAAACTTAACCCGAAATACACCCCTATGCTAAACCTAACCGAAACACTAACACCTAACCCTAACTCTAACCCTAATCCTTAGCCTAAACTTAACCTTAACCCTAAACCTAACCCTAACCACCACCCTAACTCTAAACCTAACCCTAACCCTAAACCGAACCCTCACCCTTTAACAAAATTTCACCCTACCCATAACCCTAAACCTACCCTAACTTCATTCATAGCCTAATCCTAACCCAAACTAAAACTAACCCTAAACCTAACTCGAACCCTAAACCGAAACTTAACCCTAACCACTGACCCTAACTCTAACCCTAACCCTAAGCGGAACCCTGACCCTTAACCAAAATTTCACCCTAACCATAACCCTAAACCTACCCTAAATTCATTCAAACCCTAACCCTAAGCAAAACTAACACTAACACTAAACCTAACCCTAACCCCAAACCTAAACCTAACCCTAACCCTAACCCTGAACCTAACCTGAACCCTAACCCCTAACCCTAACCCTCGTGCTTAACATAAAGTTCACCCAAACCCTAACGCTAAAACTAAACATAACACTAAATCTCCCCCTAACCCTGACCCTAACCCTAATCCTAACCAGAAACCTAACCCTAAACTTAACCCTAACCATGACCCTAACTCTAACTCTAATCCTAACCCTAAAACTTACCCTACACACTCAGCTTAAATGGAAACCTAGCACTCACCCTCACCCTAACATCTAAACCTAATCCAACCCTTAACCTAACCCTATCTCTAACCTTAACCTAGCCCTAAACCTAACCATGACTTAACCCAAAAACCAACCCTAACCCTCACTCTAAAACTAACCTTAACCCTACACTTACTCCTAACACTAACCCTAACCCTAACCCCTAACGCTAAACCTAAGCACAACCCTCACCCGTAAACTTCACCCTAGCCCTAGCCCTGGCCCTAACCCTAAACCTGACCCTAACATTAACCCAAACACCTAACCCTATCGCTGCTAAGCCTAACCCTAAACCTAACCCTAACCTTAACCCAAACGCCTAATCCTAACCCGAACCCTCATCCTTAACCTAAACTTCACCTTAAACCTAAGTCTAACCCTAACCCTAAAGCTAAACCTAACCCTGAACTCTCCCCTAACTCTAGCCCTAACCCTAAACCTAACCCTAACCCTAACTCTAACCCTAACCATAACACCCTAAAACATCAGCTTAATGTAAACCTGACACTAACCCTCACACGAACCCCTAACACTTTCCCTAACTCTAAGCCTATCCCTTACCCTAACCCTAACTCTAACCTTGACCCTAAATAGAACACTAACTCTAACCCTCACCTTGGACCTAAACCTAAATCTTACCCTACACCTAACCCTAACCGCAATCCTAACCCTAACGCTGACTCTAACCCTAATCATAACACTTACCCTAAACCCTCAGCTTAACCATAAAACTAACGGTAACCCTCACCCTAAACCCGAACCGAATCCCACAACCCTAACCCTAAGGCTATCCGAAACCCTAACCCTAATGCTATCCGAAACCCTAACCCTAACACTAACCTGAAACCCCTGACCCTAACGATAAACCTAACCCTAACCCAAACCCTAACCCCAACACCAAAGCCTAACAAAAACCTTAACCCTAACTGTAACACTAACCGAAACCTAATCATAAACCTAACCCCAACCCTAAACCAACCCTAACCATGACCGGAACCACGAAGCCTAACCGGAACCCTCACACAAACCCAAACCCGAACCCTAAACGACACCTCTAACCCCTAACACCTTACCATATCCATAATCCTAACCCTACCCAACCCTAACCCTAAACCTAACCCTCACCCCAACCACAACGCCTAACACAACCCTAACCCTAACCCTAACCATAACACGAAACACTAACCTAAAATCTAACCCTAACACTAAAACTCAACACAACCCCTAAACTTAACCCTAACCCTAAACATAACCTTAACACTAACCTGAAAACAAACCCAAACCTTAGCCATAACCCTAACCCTCACCCTATGTTAAACTTCACCCTATCCCTAACCTAAAGTTAACCCTAACTTTAACCCTAACCCTACCCCTAAACCTAACCCTCACCTTAACCTTGGCCCACCTGTAACCCTAAACCTAACCCTTACAATAACTCTGACCCTAATCCTCGCCCTAAACCTAATTCTAATCCTAACCCTCACCTAAGCTTAACCCTATCTTTAAGCCTACCATAAACTTAAACCTAACCCTAACTCTAACCCTATCCGCAGCCCTAACCCTAGCCCTAACCCTAACCGTAACACTTACCCCAAACCCTCACCTTAACGGTAAATGTAACTCTGACTCTTACCCTAAACCTAAAAAAAAAAAAACTTAACCCGAAATACACCCCTATGCTAAACCTAACCGAAACACTAACACCTAACCCTAACTCTAACCCTAATCCTTAGCCTAAACTTAACCTTAACCCTAAACCTAACCCTAACCACCACCCTAACTCTAAACCTAACCCTAACCCTAAACCGAACCCTCACCCTTTAACAAAATTTCACCCTACCCATAACCCTAAACCTACCCTAACTTCATTCATAGCCTAATCCTAACCCAAACTAAAACTAACCCTAAACCTAACTCGAACCCTAAACCGAAACTTAACCCTAACCACTGACCCTAACTCTAACCCTAACCCTAAGCGGAACCCTGACCCTTAACCAAAATTTCACCCTAACCATAACCCTAAACCTACCCTAAATTCATTCAAACCCTAACCCTAAGCAAAACTAACACTAACACTAAACCTAACCCTAACCCCAAACCTAAACCTAACCCTAACCCTAACCCTGAACCTAACCTGAACCCTAACCCCTAACCCTAACCCTCCTGCTTAACATAAAGTTCACCCAAACCCTAACGCTAAAACTAAACATAACACTAAATCTCCCCCTAACCCTGACCCTAACCCTAATCCTAACCAGAAACCTAACCCTAAACTTAACCCTAACCATGACCCTAACTCTAACTCTAATCCTAACCCTAAAACTTACCCTACACACTCAGCTTAAATGGAAACCTAGCACTCACCCTCACCCTAACATCTAAACCTAATCCAACCCTTAACCTAACCCTATCTCTAACCTTAACCTAGCCCTAAACCTAACCATGACTTAACCCAAAAACCAACCCTAACCCTCACTCTAAAACTAACCTTAACCCTACACTTACTCCTAACACTAACCCTAACCCTAACCCCTAACGCTAAACCTAAGCACAACCCTCACCCGTAAACTTCACCCTAGCCCTAGCCCTGGCCCTAACCCTAAACCTGACCCTAACATTAACCCAAACACCTAACCCTATCGCTGCTAAGCCTAACCCTAAACCTAACCCTAACCTTAACCCAAACGCCTAATCCTAACCCGAACCCTCATCCTTAACCTAAACTTCACCTTAAACCTAAGTCTAACCCTAACCCTAAAGCTAAACCTAACCCTGAACTCTCCCCTAACTCTAGCCCTAACCCTAAACCTAACCCTAACCCTAACTCTAACCCTAACCATAACACCCTAAAACATCAGCTTAATGTAAACCTGACACTAACCCTCACACGAACCCCTAACACTTTCCCTAACTCTAAGCCTATCCCTTACCCTAACCCTAACTCTAACCTTGACCCTAAATAGAACACTAACTCTAACCCTCACCTTGGACCTAAACCTAAATCTTACCCTACACCTAACCCTAACCGCAATCCTAACCCTAACGCTGACTCTAACCCTAATCATAACACTTACCCTAAACCCTCAGCTTAACCATAAAACTAACGGTAACCCTCACCCTAAACCCGAACCGAATCCCACAACCCTAACCCTAAGGCTATCCGAAACCCTAACCCTAATGCTATCCGAAACCCTAACCCTAACACTAACCTGAAACCCCTGACCCTAACGATAAACCTAACCCTAACCCAAACCCTAACCCCAACACCAAAGCCTAACAAAAACCTTAACCCTAACTGTAACACTAACCGAAACCTAATCATAAACCTAACCCCAACCCTAAACCAACCCTAACCATGACCGGAACCACGAAGCCTAACCGGAACCCTCACACAAACCCAAACCCGAACCCTAAACGACACCTCTAACCCCTAACACCTTACCATATCCATAATCCTAACCCTACCCAACCCTAACCCTAAACCTAACCCTCACCCCAACCACAACGCCTAACACAACCCTAACCCTAACCATAACACTAAACACTAACCTAAAATCTAACCCTAACACTAAAACTCAACACAACCCCTAAACTTAACCCTAACCCTAAACATAACCTTAACACTAACCTGAAAACAAACCCAAACCTTAGCCATAACCCTAACCCTCACCCTATGTTAAACTTCACCCTATCCCTAACCTAAAGTTAACCCTAACTTTAACCCTAACCCTACCCCTAAACCTAACCCTCACCTTAACCTTGGCCCACCTGTAACCCTAAACCTAACCCTTACAATAACTCTGACCCTAATCCTCGCCCTAAACCTAATTCTAATCCTAACCCTCACCTAAGCTTAACCCTATCTTTAAGCCTACCATAAACTTAAACCTAACCCTAACTCTAACCCTATCCGCAGCCCTAACCCTAGCCCTAACCCTAACCGTAACACTTACCCCAAACCCTCACCTTAACGGTAAATGTAACTCTGACTCTTACCCTAAACCTAAAAAAAAAAAAACTTAACCCGAAATACACCCCTATGCTAAACCTAACCGAAACACTAACACCTAACCCTAACTCTAACCCTAATCCTTAGCCTAAACTTAACCTTAACCCTAAACCTAACCCTAACCACCACCCTAACTCTAAACCTAACCCTAACCCTAAACCGAACCCTCACCCTTTAACAAAATTTCACCCTACCCATAACCCTAAACCTACCCTAACTTCATTCATAGCCTAATCCTAACCCAAACTAAAACTAACCCTAAACCTAACTCGAACCCTAAACCGAAACTTAACCCTAACCACTGACCCTAACTCTAACCCTAACCCTAAGCGGAACCCTGACCCTTAACCAAAATTTCACCCTAACCATAACCCTAAACCTACCCTAAATTCATTCAAACCCTAACCCTAAGCAAAACTAACACTAACACTAAACCTAACCCTAACCCCAAACCTAAACCTAACCCTAACCCTAACCCTGAACCTAACCTGAACCCTAACCCCTAACCCTAACCCTCGTGCTTAACATAAAGTTCACCCAAACCCTAACGCTAAAACTAAACATAACACTAAATCTCCCCCTAACCCTGACCCTAACCCTAATCCTAACCAGAAACCTAACCCTAAACTTAACCCTAACCATGACCCTAACTCTAACTCTAATCCTAACCCTAAAACTTACCCTACACACTCAGCTTAAATGGAAACCTAGCACTCACCCTCACCCTAACATCTAAACCTAATCCAACCCTTAACCTAACCCTATCTCTAACCTTAACCTAGCCCTAAACCTAACCATGACTTAACCCAAAAACCAACCCTAACCCTCACTCTAAAACTAACCTTAACCCTACACTTACTCCTAACACTAACCCTAACCCTAACCCCTAACGCTAAACCTAAGCACAACCCTCACCCGTAAACTTCACCCTAGCCCTAGCCCTGGCCCTAACCCTAAACCTGACCCTAACATTAACCCAAACACCTAACCCTATCGCTGCTAAGCCTAACCCGAAACCTAACCCTAACCTTAACCCAAACGCCTAATCCTAACCCGAACCCTCATCCTTAACCTAAACTTCACCTTAAACCTAAGTCTAACCCTAACCCTAAAACTAAACCTAACCCTGAACTCTCCCCTAACTCTAGCCCTAACCCTAAACCTAACCCTAACCCTAACTCTAACCCTAACCATAACACCCTAAAACATCAGCTTAATGTAAACCTGACACTAAACCTCACACGAACCCCTAACACTTTCCCTAACTCTAAGCCTATCCCTTACCCTAACCCTAACTCTAACCTTGACCCTAAATAGAACACTAACTCTAACCCTCACCTTGGACCTAAACCTAAATCTTACCCTACACCTAACCCTAACCGCAATCCTAACCCTAACGCTGACTCTAACCCTAATCATAACACTTACCCTAAACCCTCAGCTTAACCATAAAACTAACGGTAACCCTCACCCTAAACCCTAACCGAATCCCACAACCCTAACCCTAAGGCTATCCGAAACCCTAACCCTAATGCTATCCGAAACCCTAACCCTAACACTAACCTGAAACCCCTGACCCTAACGATAAACCTAACCCTAACCCAAACCCTAACCCCAACACCAAAGCCTAACAAAAACCTTAACCCTAACTGTAACACTAACCGAAACCTAATCATAAACCTAACCCCAACCCTAAACCAACCCTAACCATGACCGGAACCACGAAGCCTAACCGGAACCCTCACACAAACCCAAACCCGAACCCTAAACGACACCTCTAACCCCTAACACCTTACCATATCCATAATCCTAACCCTACCCAACCCTAACCCTAAACCTAACCCTCACCCCAACCACAACGCCTAACACAACCCTAACCCTAACCCTAACCATAACACGAAACACTAACCTAAAATCTAACCCTAACACTAAAACTCAACACAACCCCTAAACTTAACCCTAACCCTAAACATAACCTTAACACTAACCTGAAAACAAACCCAAACCTTAGCCATAACCCTAACCCTCACCCTATGTTAAACTTCACCCTATCCCTAACCTAAAGTTAACCCTAACTTTAACCCTAACCCTACCCCTAAACCTAACCCTCACCTTAACCTTGGCCCACCTGTAACCCTAAACCTAACCCTTACAATAACTCTGACCCTAATCCTCGCCCTAAACCTAATTCTAATCCTAACCCTCACCTAAGCTTAACCCTATCTTTAAGCCTACCATAAACTTAAACCTAACCCTAACTCTAACCCTATCCGCAGCCCTAACCCTAGCCCTAACCCTAACCGTAACACTTACCCCAAACCCTCACCTTAACGGTAAATGTAACTCTGACTCTTACCCTAAACCTAAAAAAAAAAAAAACTTAACCCGAAATACACCCCTATGCTAAACCTAACCGAAACACTAACACCTAACCCTAACTCTAACCCTAATCCTTAGCCTAAACTTAACCTTAACCCTAAACCTAACCCTAACCACCACCCTAACTCTAAACCTAACCCTAACCCTAAACCGAACCCTCACCCTTTAACAAAATTTCACCCTACCCATAACCCTAAACCTACCCTAACTTCATTCATAGCCTAATCCTAACCCAAACTAAAACTAACCCTAAACCTAACTCGAACCCTAAACCGAAACTTAACCCTAACCACTGACCCTAACTCTAACCCTAACCCTAAGCGGAACCCTGACCCTTAACCAAAATTTCACCCTAACCATAACCCTAAACCTACCCTAAATTCATTCAAACCCTAACCCTAAGCAAAACTAACACTAACACTAAACCTAACCCTAACCCCAAACCTAAACCTAACCCTAACCCTAACCCTGAACCTAACCTGAACCCTAACCCCTAACCCTAACCCCTAACCCTAACCCTCGTGCTTAACATAAAGTTCACCCAAACCCTAACGCTAAAACTAAACATAACACTAAATCTCCCCCTAACCCTGACCCTAACCCTAATCCTAACCAGAAACCTAACCCTAAACTTAACCCTAACCATGACCCTAACTCTAACTCTAATCCTAACCCTAAAACTTACCCTACACACTCAGCTTAAATGGAAACCTAGCACTCACCCTCACCCTAACATCTAAACCTAATCCAACCCTTAACCTAACCCTATCTCTAACCTTAACCTAGCCCTAAACCTAACCATGACTTAACCCAAAAACCAACCCTAACCCTCACTCTAAAACTAACCTTAACCCTACACTTACTCCTAACACTAACCCTAACCCCTAACGCTAAACCTAAGCACAACCCTCACCCGTAAACTTCACCCTAGCCCTAGCCCTGGCCCTAACCCTAAACCTGACCCTAACATTAACCCAAACACCTAACCCTATCGCTGCTAAGCCTAACCCTAAACCTAACCCTAACCTTAACCCAAACGCCTAATCCTAACCCGAACCCTCATCCTTAACCTAAACTTCACCTTAAACCTAAGTCTAACCCTAACCCTAAAACTAAACCTAACCCTGAACTCTCCCCTAACTCTAGCCCTAACCCTAAACCTAACCCTAACCCTAACTCTAACCCTAACCATAACACCCTAAAACATCAGCTTAATGTAAACCTGACACTAAACCTCACACGAACCCCTAACACTTTCCCTAACTCTAAGCCTATCCCTTACCCTAACCCTAACTCTAACCTTGACCCTAAATAGAACACTAACTCTAACCCTCACCTTGGACCTAAACCTAAATCTTACCCTACACCTAACCCTAACCGCAATCCTAACCCTAACGCTGACTCTAAACCTAATCATAACACTTACCCTAAACCCTCAGCTTAACCATAAAACTAACGGTAACCCTCACCCTAAACCCTAACCGAATCCCACAACCCTAACCCTAAGGCTATCCGAAACCCTAACCCTAATGCTATCCGAAACCCTAACCCTAACACTAACCTGAAACCCCTGACCCTAACGATAAACCTAACCCTAACCCAAACCCTAACCCCAACACCAAAGCCTAACAAAAACCTTAACCCTAACTGTAACACTAACCGAAACCTAATCATAAACCTAACCCCAACCCTAAACCAACCCTAACCATGACCGGAACCACGAAGCCTAACCGGAACCCTCACACAAACCCAAACCCGAACCCTAAACGACACCTCTAACCCCTAACACCTTACCATATCCATAATCCTAACCCTACCCAACCCTAACCCTAAACCTAACCCTCACCCCAACCACAACGCCTAACACAACCCTAACCCTAACCCTAACCATAACACTAAACACTAACCTAAAATCTAACCCTAACACTAAAACTCAACACAACCCCTAAACTTAACCCTAACCCTAAACATAACCTTAACACTAACCTGAAAACAAACCCAAACCTTAGCCATAACCCTAACCCTCACCCTATGTTAAACTTCACCCTATCCCTAACCTAAAGTTAACCCTAACTTTAACCCTAACCCTACCCCTAAACCTAACCCTCACCTTAACCTTGGCCCACCTGTAACCCTAAACCTAACCCTTACAATAACTCTGACCCTAATCCTCGCCCTAAACCTAATTCTAATCCTAACCCTCACCTAAGCTTAACCCTATCTTTAAGCCTACCATAAACTTAAACCTAACCCTAACTCTAACCCTATCCGCAGCCCTAACCCTAGCCCTAACCCTAACCGTAACACTTACCCCAAACCCTCACCTTAACGGTAAATGTAACTCTGACTCTTACCCTAAACCTAAAAAAAAAAAAAACTTAACCCGAAATACACCCCTATGCTAAACCTAACCGAAACACTAACACCTAACCCTAACTCTAACCCTAATCCTTAGCCTAAACTTAACCTTAACCCTAAACCTAACCCTAACCACAACCCTAACTCTAAACCTAACCCTAACCCTAAACCGAACCCTCACCCTTTAACAAAATTTCACCCAACCCATAACCCTAAACCTACCCTAACTTCATTCATAGCCTAATCCTAACCCAAACTAAAACTAACCCTAAACCTAACTCGAACCCTAAACCGAAACTTAACCCTAACCACTGACCCTAACTCTAACCCTAACCCTAAGCGGAACCCTGACCCTTAACCAAAATTTCACCCTAACCATAACCCTAAACCTACCCTAAATTCATTCAAACCCTAACCCTAAGCAAAACTAACACTAACACTAAACCTAACCCTAACCCCAAACCTAAACCTAACCCTAACCCTAACCCTGAACCTAACCTGAACCCTAACCCCTAACCCTAACCCCTAACCCTAACCCTCGTGCTTAACATAAAGTTCACCCAAACCCTAACGCTAAAACTAAACATAACACTAAATCTCCCCCTAACCCTGACCCTAACCCTAATCCTAACCAGAAACCTAACCCTAAACTTAACCCTAACCATGACCCTAACTCTAACTCTAATCCTAACCCTAAAACTTACCCTACACACTCAGCTTAAATGGAAACCTAGCACTCACCCTCACCCTAACATCTAAACCTAATCCAACCCTTAACCTAACCCTATCTCTAACCTTAACCTAGCCCTAAACCTAACCATGACTTAACCCAAAAACCAACCCTAACCCTCACTGTAAAACTAACCTTAACCCTACACTTACTCCTAACACTAACCCTAACCCTAACCCCTAACGCTAAACCTAAGCACAACCCTCACCCGTAAACTTCACCCTAGCCCTAGCCCTGGCCCTAACCCTAAACCTGACCCTAACATTAACCCAAACACCTAACCCTATCGCTGCTAAGCCTAACCCTAAACCTAACCCTAACCTTAACCCAAACGCCTAATCCTAACCCGAACCCTCATCCTTAACCTAAACTTCACCTTAAACCTAAGTCTAACCCTAACCCTAAAACTAAACCTAACCCTGAACTCTCCCCTAACTCTAGCCCTAACCCTAAACCTAACCCTAACCCTAACTCTAACCCTAACCATAACACCCTAAAACATCAGCTTAATGTAAACCTGACACTAACCCTCACACGAACCCCTAACACTTTCCCTAACTCTAAGCCTATCCCTTACTCTAACCCTAACTCTAACCTTGACCCTAAATAGAACACTAACTCTAACCCTCACCTTGGACCTAAACCTAAATCTTACCCTACACCTAACCCTAACCGCAATCCTAACCCTAACGCTGACTCTAAACCTAATCATAACACTTACCCTAAACCCTCAGCTTAACCATAAAACTAACAGTAACCCTCACCCTAAACCCTAACCGAATCCCACAACCCTAACCCTAAGGCTATCCGAAACCCTAACCCTAATGCTATCCGAAACCCTAACCCTAACACTAACCTGAAACCCCTGACCCTAACGATAAACCTAACCCTAACCCAAACCCTAACCCCAACACCAAAGCCTAACAAAAACCTTAACCCTAACTGTAACACTAACCGAAACCTAATCATAAACCTAACCCCAACCCTAAACCAACCCTAACCATGACCGGAACCACGAAGCCTAACCGGAACCCTCACACAAACCCAAACCCGAACCCTAAACGACACCTCTAACCCCTAACACCTTACCATATCCATAATCCTAACCCTACCCAACCCTAACCCTAAACCTAACCCTCACCCCAACCACAACGCCTAACACAACCCTAACCCTAACCCTAACCATAACACTAAACACTAACCTAAAATCTAACCCTAACACTAAAACTAAACACAACCCCTAAACTTAACCCTAACCCTAAACATAACCTTAACACTAACCTGAAAACAAACCCAAACCTTAGCCATAACCCTAACCCTCACCCTATGTTAAACTTCACCCTATCCCTAACCTAAAGTTAACCCTAACTTTAACCCTAACCCTACCCCTAAACCTAACCCTCACCTTAACCTTGGCCCACCTGTAACCCTAAACCTAACCCTTACAATAACTCTGACCCTAATCCTCGCCCTAAACCTAATTCTAATCCTAACCCTCACCTAAGCTTAACCCTATCTTTAAGCCTACCATAAACTTAAACCTAACCCTAACTCTAACCCTATCCGCAGCCCTAACCCTAGCCCTAACCCTAACCGTAACACTTACCCCAAACCCTCACCTTAACGGTAAATGTAACTCTGACTCTTACCCTAAACCTAAAAAAAAAAAAAACTTAACCCGAAATACACCCCTATGCTAAACCTAACCGAAACACTAACACCTAACCCTAACTCTAACCCTAATCCTTAGCCTAAACTTAACCTTAACCCTAAACCTAACCCTAACCACAACCCTAACTCTAAACCTAACCCTAACCCTAAACCGAACCCTCACCCTTTAACAAAATTTCACCCTACCCATAACCCTAAACCTACCCTAACTTCATTCATAGCCTAATCCTAACCCAAACTAAAACTAACCCTAAACCTAACTCGAACCCTAAACCGAAACTTAACCCTAACCACTGACCCTAACTCTAACCCTAACCCTAAGCGGAACCCTGACCCTTAACCAAAATTTCACCCTAACCATAACCCTAAACCTACCCTAAATTCATTCAAACCCTAACCCTAAGCAAAACTAACACTAACACTAAACCTAACCCTAACCCCAAACCTAAACCTAACCCTAACCCTAACCCTGAACCTAACCTGAACCCTAACCCCTAACCCTAACCCCTAACCCTAACCCTCGTGCTTAACATAAAGTTCACCCAAACCCTAACGCTAAAACTAAACATAACACTAAATCTCCCCCTAACCCTGACCCTAACCCTAATCCTAACCAGAAACCTAACCCTAAACTTAACCCTAACCATGACCCTAACTCTAACTCTAATCCTAACCCTAAAACTTACCCTACACACTCAGCTTAAATGGAAACCTAGCACTCACCCTCACCCTAACATCTAAACCTAATCCAACCCTTAACCTAACCCTATCTCTAACCTTAACCTAGCCCTAAACCTAACCATGACTTAACCCAAAAACCAACCCTAACCCTCACTGTAAAACTAACCTTAACCCTACACTTACTCCTAACACTAACCCTAACCCTAACCCCTAACGCTAAACCTAAGCACAACCCTCACCCGTAAACTTCACCCTAGCCCTAGCCCTGGCCCTAACCCTAAACCTGACCCTAACATTAACCCAAACACCTAACCCTATCGCTGCTAAGCCTAACCCTAAACCTAACCCTAACCTTAACCCAAACGCCTAATCCTAACCCGAACCCTCATCCTTAACCTAAACTTCACCTTAAACCTAAGTCTAACCCTAACCCTAAAACTAAACCTAACCCTGAACTCTCCCCTAACTCTAGCCCTAACCCTAAACCTAACCCTAACCCTAACTCTAACCCTAACCATAACACCCTAAAACATCAGCTTAATGTAAACCTGACACTAACCCTCACACGAACCCCTAACACTTTCCCTAACTCTAAGCCTATCCCTTACTCTAACCCTAACTCTAACCTTGACCCTAAATAGAACACTAACTCTAACCCTCACCTTGGACCTAAACCTAAATCTTACCCTACACCTAACCCTAACCGCAATCCTAACCCTAACGCTGACTCTAAACCTAATCATAACACTTACCCTAAACCCTCAGCTTAACCATAAAACTAACAGTAACCCTCACCCTAAACCCTAACCGAATCCCACAACCCTAACCCTAAGGCTATCCGAAACCCTAACCCTAATGCTATCCGAAACCCTAACCCTAACACTAACCTGAAACCCCTGACCCTAACGATAAACCTAACCCTAACCCAAACCCTAACCCCAACACCAAAGCCTAACAAAAACCTTAACCCTAACTGTAACACTAACCGAAACCTAATCATAAACCTAACCCCAACCCTAAACCAACCCTAACCATGACCGGAACCACGAAGCCTAACCGGAACCCTCACACAAACCCAAACCCGAACCCTAAACGACACCTCTAACCCCTAACACCTTACCATATCCATAATCCTAACCCTACCCAACCCTAACCCTAAACCTAACCCTCACCCCAACCACAACGCCTAACACAACCCTAACCCTAACCCTAACCATAACACTAAACACTAACCTAAAATCTAACCCTAACACTAAAACTAAACACAACCCCTAAACTTAACCCTAACCCTAAACATAACCTTAACACTAACCTGAAAACAAACCCAAACCTTAGCCATAACCCTAACCCTCACCCTATGTTAAACTTCACCCTATCCCTAACCTAAAGTTAACCCTAACTTTAACCCTAACCCTACCCCTAAACCTAACCCTCACCTTAACCTTGGCCCACCTGTAACCCTAAACCTAACCCTTACAATAACTCTGACCCTAATCCTCGCCCTAAACCTAATTCTAATCCTAACCCTCACCTAAGCTTAACCCTATCTTTAAGCCTACCATAAACTTAAACCTAACCCTAACTCTAACCCTATCCGCAGCCCTAACCCTAGCCCTAACCCTAACCGTAACACTTACCCCAAATCCTCACCTTAACGGTAAATGTAACTCTGACTCTTACCCTAAACCTAAAAAAAAAAAAAACTTAACCCGAAATACACCCCTATGCTAAACCTAACCGAAACACTAACACCTAACCCTAACTCTAACCCTAATCCTTAGCCTAAACTTAACCTTAACCCTAAACCTAACCCTAACCACAACCCTAACTCTAAACCTAACCCTAACCCTAAACCGAACCCTCACCCTTTAACAAAATTTCACCCTACCCATAACCCTAAACCTACCCTAACTTCATTCATAGCCTAATCCTAACCCAAACTAAAACTAACCCTAAACCTAACTCGAACCCTAAACCGAAACTTAACCCTAACCACTGACCCTAACTCTAACCCTAACCCTAAGCGGAACCCTGACCCTTAACCAAAATTTCACCCTAACCATAACCCTAAACCTACCCTAAATTCATTCAAACCCTAACCCTAAGCAAAACTAACACTAACACTAAACCTAACCCTAACCCCAAACCTAAACCTAACCCTAACCCTAACCCTGAACCTAACCTGAACCCTAACCCCTAACCCTAACCCCTAACCCTAACCCTCGTGCTTAACATAAAGTTCACCCAAACCCTAACGCTAAAACTAAACATAACACTAAATCTCCCCCTAACCCTGACCCTAACCCTAATCCTAACCAGAAACCTAACCCTAAACTTAACCCTAACCATGACCCTAACTCTAACTCTAATCCTAACCCTAAAACTTACCCTACACACTCAGCTTAAATGGAAACCTAGCACTCACCCTCACCCTAACATCTAAACCTAATCCAACCCTTAACCTAACCCTATCTCTAACCTTAACCTAGCCCTAAACCTAACCATGACTTAACCCAAAAACCAACCCTAACCCTCACTCTAAAACTAACCTTAACCCTACACTTACTCCTAACACTAACCCTAACCCTAACCCCTAACGCTAAACCTAAGCACAACCCTCACCCGTAAACTTCACCCTAGCCCTAGCCCTGGCCCTAACCCTAAACCTGACCCTAACATAAACCCAAACACCTAACCCTATCGCTGCTAAGCCTAACCCTAAACCTAACCCTAACCTTAACCCAAACGCCTAATCCTAACCCGAACCCTCATCCTTAACCTAAACTTCACCTTAAACCTAAGTCTAACCCTAACCCTAAAACTAAACCTAACCCTGAACTCTCCCCTAACTCTAGCCCTAACCCTAAACCTAACCCTAACCCTAACTCTAACCCTAACCATAACACCCTAAAACATCAGCTTAATGTAAACCTGACACTAACCCTCACACGAACCCCTAACACTTTCCCTAACTCTAAGCCTATCCCTTACCCTAACCCTAACTCTAACCTTGACCCTAAATAGAACACTAACTCTAACCCTCACCTTGGACCTAAACCTAAATCTTACCCTACACCTAACCCTAACCGCAATCCTAACCCTAACGCTGACTCTAAACCTAATCATAACACTTACCCTAAACCCTCAGCTTAACCATAAAACTAACAGTAACCCTCACCCTAAACCCTAACCGAATCCCACAACCCTAACCCTAAGGCTATCCGAAACCCTAACCCTAATGCTATCCGAAACCCTAACCCTAATGCTATCCGAAACCCTAACCCTAACACTAACCTGAAACCCCTGACCCTAACGATAAACCTAACCCTAACCCAAACCCTAACCCCAACACCAAAGCCTAACAAAAACCTTAACCCTAACTGTAACACTAACCGAAACCTAATCATAAACCTAACCCCAACCCTAAACCAACCCTAACCATGACCGGAACCACGAAGCCTAACCGGAACCCTCACACAAACCCAAACCCGAACCCTAAACGACACCTCTAACCCCTAACACCTTACCATATCCATAATCCTAACCCTACCCAACCCTAACCCTAAACCTAACCCTCACCCCAACCACAACGCCTAACACAACCCTAACCCTAACCCTAACCATAACACTAAACACTAACCTAAAATCTAACCCTAACACTAAAACTCAACACAACCCCTAAACTTAACCCTAACCCTAAACATAACCTTAACACTAACCTGAAAACAAACCCAAACCTTAGCCATAACCCTAACCCTCACCCTATGTTAAACTTCACCCTATCCCTAACCTAAAGTTAACCCTAACTTTAACCCTAACCCTACCCCTAAACCTAACCCTCACCTTAACCTTGGCCCACCTGTAACCCTAAACCTAACCCTTACAATAACTCTGACCCTAATCCTCGCCCTAAACCTAATTCTAATCCTAACCCTCACCTAAGCTTAACCCTATCTTTAAGCCTACCATAAACTTAAACCTAACCCTAACTCTAACCCTATCCGCAGCCCTAACCCTAGCCCTAACCCTAACCGTAACACTTACCCCAAACCCTCACCTTAACGGTAAATGTAACTCTGACTCTTACCCTAAACCTAAAAAAAAAAAAAACTTAACCCGAAATACACCCCTATGCTAAACCTAACCGAAACACTAACACCTAACCCTAACTCTAACCCTAATCCTTAGCCTAAACTTAACCTTAACCCTAAACCTAACCCTAACCACAACCCTAACTCTAAACCTAACCCTAACCCTAAACCGAACCCTCACCCTTTAACAAAATTTCACCCTACCCATAACCCTAAACCTACCCTAACTTCATTCATAGCCTAATCCTAACCCAAACTAAAACTAACCCTAAACCTAACTCGAACCCTAAACCGAAACTTAACCCTAACCACTGACCCTAACTCTAACCCTAACCCTAAGCGGAACCCTGACCCTTAACCAAAATTTCACCCTAACCATAACCCTAAACCTACCCTAAATTCATTCAAACCCTAACCCTAAGCAAAACTAACACTAACACTAAACCTAACCCTAACCCCAAACCTAAACCTAACCCTAACCCTAACCCTGAACCTAACCTGAACCCTAACCCCTAACCCTAACCCCTAACCCTAACCCTCGTGCTTAACATAAAGTTCACCCAAACCCTAACGCTAAAACTAAACATAACACTAAATCTCCCCCTAACCCTGACCCTAACCCTAATCCTAACCAGAAACCTAACCCTAAACTTAACCCTAACCATGACCCTAACTCTAACTCTAATCCTAACCCTAAAACTTACCCTACACACTCAGCTTAAATGGAAACCTAGCACTCACCCTCACCCTAACATCTAAACCTAATCCAACCCTTAACCTAACCCTATCTCTAACCTTAACCTAGCCCTAAACCTAACCATGACTTAACCCAAAAACCAACCCTAACCCTCACTCTAAAACTAACCTTAACCCTACACTTACTCCTAACACTAACCCTAACCCTAACCCCTAACGCTAAACCTAAGCACAACCCTCACCCGTAAACTTCACCCTAGCCCTAGCCCTGGCCCTAACCCTAAACCTGACCCTAACATTAACCCAAACACCTAACCCTATTGCTGCTAAGCCTAACCCTAAACCTAACCCTAACCTTAACCCAAACGCCTAATCCTAACCCGAACCCTCATCCTTAACCTAAACTTCACCTTAAACCTAAGTCTAACCCTAACCCTAAAACTAAACCTAACCCTGAACTCTCCCCTAACTCTAGCCCTAACCCTAAACCTAACCCTAACCCTAACTCTAACCCTAACCATAACACCCTAAAACATCAGCTTAATGTAAACCTGACACTAACCCTCACACGAACCCCTAACACTTTCCCTAACTCTAAGCCTATCCCTTACCCTAACCCTAACTCTAGCCTTGACCATAAATAGAACACTAACTCTAACCCTCACCTTGGACCTAAACCTAAATCTTACCCTACACCTAACCCTAACCGCAATCCTAACCCTAACGCTGACTCTAACCCTAATCATAACACTTACCCTAAACCCTCAGCTTAACCATAAAACTAACGGTAACCCTCACCCTAAACCCTAACCGAATCCCACAACCCTAACCCTAAGGCTATCCGAAACCCTAACCCTAATGCTATCCGAAACCCTAACCCTAACACTAACCTGAAACCCCTGACCCTAACGATAAACCTAACCCTAACCCAAACCCTAACCCCAACACCAAAGCCCAACAAAAACCTTAACCCTAACTGTAACACTAACCGAAACCTAATCATAAACCTAACCCCAACCCTAAACCAACCCTAACCATGACCGGAACCACGAAGCCTAACCGGAACCCTCACACAAACCCAAACCCGAACCCTAAACGACACCTCTAACCCCTAACACCTTACCATATCCATAATCCTAACCCTACCCAACCCTAACCCTAAACCTAACCCTCACCCCAACCACAACGCCTAACACAACCCTAACCCTAACCCTAACCATAACACTAAACACTAACCTAAAATCTAACCCTAACACTAAAACTCAACACAACCCCTAAACTTAACCCTAACCCTAAACATAACCTTAACACTAACCTGAAAACAAACCCAAACCTTAGCCATAACCCTAACCCTCACCCTATGTTAAACTTCACCCTATCCCTAACCTAAAGTTAACCCTAACTTTAACCCTAACCCTACCCCTAAACCTAACCCTCACCTTAACCTTGGCCCACCTGTAACCCTAAACCTAACCCTTACAATAACTCTGACCCTAATCCTCGCCCTAAACCTAATTCTAATCCTAACCCTCACCTAAGCTTAACCCTATCTTTAAGCCTACCATAAACTTAAACCTAACCCTAACTCTAACCCTATCCGCAGCCCTAACCCTAGCCCTAACCCTAACCGTAACACTTACCCCAAACCCTCACCTTAACGGTAAATGTAACTCTGACTCTTACCCTAAACCTAAAAAAAAAAAAAACTTAACCCGAAATACACCCCTATGCTAAACCTAACCGAAACACTAACACCTAACCCTAACTCTAACCCTAATCCTTAGCCTAAACTTAACCTTAACCCTAAACCTAACCCTAACCACAACCCTAACTCTAAACCTAACCCTAACCCTAAACCGAACCCTCACCCTTTAACAAAATTTCACCCTACCCATAACCCTAAACCTACCCTAACTTCATTCATAGCCTAATCCTAACCCAAACTAAAACTAACCCTAAACCTAACTCAAACCCTAAACCGAAACTTAACCCTAACCACTGACCCTAACTCTAACCCTAACCCTAAGCGGAACCCTGACCCTTAACCAAAATTTCACCCTAACCATAACCCTAAACCTACCCTAAATTCATTCAAACCCTAACCCTAAGCAAAACTAACACTAACACTAAACCTAACCCTAACCCCAAACCTAAACCTAACCCTAACCCTAACCCTGAACCTAACCTGAACCCTAACCCCTAACCCTAACCCCTAACCCTAACCCTCGTGCTTAACATAAAGTTCACCCAAACCCTAACGCTAAAACTAAACATAACACTAAATCTCCCCCTAACCCTGACCCTAACCCTAATCCTAACCAGAAACCTAACCCTAAACTTAACCCTAACCATGACCCTAACTCTAACTCTAATCCTAACCCTAAAACTTACCCTACACACTCAGCTTAAATGGAAACCTAGCACTCACCCTCACCCTAACATCTAAACCTAATCCAACCCTTAACCTAACCCTATCTCTAACCTTAACCTAGCCCTAAACCTAACCATGACTTAACCCAAAAACCAACCCTAACCCTCACTCTAAAACTAACCTTAACCCTACACTTACTCCTAACACTAACCCTAACCCTAACCCCTAACGCTAAACCTAAGCACAACCCTCACCCGTAAACTTCACCCTAGCCCTAGCCCTGGCCCTAACCCTAAACCTGACCCTAACATTAACCCAAACACCTAACCCTATCGCTGCTAAGCCTAACCCTAAACCTAACCCTAACCTTAACCCAAACGCCTAATCCTAACCCGAACCCTCATCCTTAACCTAAACTTCACCTTAAACCTAAGTCTAACCCTAACCCTAAAACTAAACCTAACCCTGAACTCTCCCCTAACTCTAGCCCTAACCCTAAACCTAACCCTAACCCTAACTCTAACCCTAACCATAACACCCTAAAACATCAGCTTAATGTAAACCTGACACTAACCCTCACACGAACCCCTAACACTTTCCCTAACTCTAAGCCTATCCCTTACCCTAACCCTAACTCTAACCTTGACCCTAAATAGAACACTAACTCTAACCCTCACCTTGGACCTAAACCTAAATCTTACCCTACACCTAACCCTAACCGCAATCCTAACCCTAACGCTGACTCTAACCCTAATCATAACACTTACCCTAAACCCTCAGCTTAACCATAAAACTAACGGTAACCCTCACCCTAAACCCGAACCGAATCCCACAACCCTAACCCTAAGGCTATCCGAAACCCTAACCCTAATGCTATCCGAAACCCTAACCCTAACACTAACCTGAAACCCCTGACCCTAACGATAAACCTAACCCTAACCCAAACCCTAACCCCAACACCAAAGCCTAACAAAAACCTTAACCCTAACTGTAACACTAACCGAAACCTAATCATAAACCTAACCCCAACCCTAAACCAACCCTAACCATGACCGGAACCACGAAGCCTAACCGGAACCCTCACACAAACCCAAACCCGAACCCTAAACGACACCTCTAACCCCTAACACCTTACCATATCCATAATCCTAACCCTACCCAACCCTAACCCTAAACCTAACCCTCACCCCAACCACAACGCCTAACACAACCCTAACCCTAACCATAACACGAAACACTAACCTAAAATCTAACCCTAACACTAAAACTCAACACAACCCCTAAACTTAACCCTAACCCTAAACATAACCTTAACACTAACCTGAAAACAAACCCAAACCTTAGCCATAACCCTAACCCTCACCCTATGTTAAACTTCACCCTATCCCTAACCTAAAGTTAACCCTAACTTTAACCCTAACCCTACCCCTAAACCTAACCCTCACCTTAACCTTGGCCCACCTGTAACCCTAAACCTAACCCTTACAATAACTCTGACCCTAATCCTCGCCCTAAACCTAATTCTAATCCTAACCCTCACCTAAGCTTAACCCTATCTTTAAGCCTACCATAAACTTAAACCTAACCCTAACTCTAACCCTATCCGCAGCCCTAACCCTAGCCCTAACCCTAACCGTAACACTTACCCCAAACCCTCACCTTAAGGGTAAATGTAACTCTGACTCTTACCCTAAACCTAAAAAAAAAAAAAACTTAACCCGAAATACACCCCTATGCTAAACCTAACCGAAACACTAACACCTAACCCTAACTCTAACCCTAATCCTTAGCCTAAACTTAACCTTAACCCTAAACCTAACCCTAACCACAACCCTAACTCTAAACCTAACCCTAACCCTAAACCGAACCCTCACCCTTTAACAAAATTTCACCCTACCCATAACCCTAAACCTACCCTAACTTCATTCATAGCGTAATCCTAACCCAAACTTAAACTAACCCTAAACCTAACTCGAACCCTAAACCGAAACTTAACCCTAACCACTGACCCTAACTCTAACCCTAACCCTAAGCGGAACCCTGACCCTTAACCAAAATTTCACCCTAACCATAACCCTAAACCTACCCTAAATTCATTCAAACCCTAACCCTAAGCAAAACTAACACTAACACTAAACCTAACCCTAACCCCAAACCTAAACCTAACCCTAACCCTAACCCTGAACCTAACCTGAACCCTAACCCCTAACCCTAACCCTCGTGCTTAACATAAAGTTCACCCAAACCCTAACGCTAAAACTAAACATAACACTAAATCTCCCCCTAACCCTGACCCTAACCCTAATCCTAACCAGAAACCTAACCCTAAACTTAACCCTAACCATGACCCTAACTCTAACTCTAATCCTAACCCTAAAACTTACCCTACACACTCAGCTTAAATGGAAACCTAGCACTCACCCTCACCCTAACATCTAAACCTAATCCAACCCTTAACCTAACCCTATCTCTAACCTTAACCTAGCCCTAAACCTAACCATGACTTAACCCAAAAACCAACCCTAACCCTCACTCTAAAACTAACCTTAACCCTACACTTACTCCTAACACTAACCCTAACCCTAACCCCTAACGCTAAACCTAAGCACAACCCTCACCCGTAAACTTCACCCTAGCCCTAGCCCTGGCCCTAACCCTAAACCTGACCCTAACATTAACCCAAACACCTAACCCTATCGCTGCTAAGCCTAACCCTAAACCTAACCCTAACCTTAACCCAAACGCCTAATCCTAACCCGAACCCTCATCCTTAACCTAAACTTCACCTTAAACCTAAGTCTAACCCTAACCCTAAAACTAAACCTAACCCTGAACTCTCCCCTAACTCTAGCCCTAACCCTAAACCTAACCCTAACCCTAACTCTAACCCTAACCATAACACCCTAAAACATCAGCTTAATGTAAACCTGACACTAACCCTCACACGAACCCCTAACACTTTCCCTAACTCTAAGCCTATCCCTTACCCTAACCCTAACTCTAACCTTGACCCTAAATAGAACACTAACTCTAACCCTCACCTTGGACCTAAACCTAAATCTTGCCCTACACCTAACCCTAACCGCAATCCTAACCCTAACGCTGACTCTAACCCTAATCGTAACACTTACCCTAAACCCTCAGCTTAACCATAAAACTAACGGTAACCCTCACCCTAAACCCTAACCGAATCCCACAACCCTAACCCTAAGGCTATCCGAAACCCTAACCCTAATGCTATCCGAAACCCTAACCCTAACACTAACCTGAAACCCCTGACCCTAACGATAAACCTAACCCTAACCCAAACCCTAACCCCAACACCAAAGCCTAACAAAAACCTTAACCCTAACTGTAACACTAACCGAAACCTAATCATAAACCTAACCCCAACCCTAAACCAACCCTAACCATGACCGGAACCACGAAGCCTAACCGGAACCCTCACACAAACCCAAACCCGAACCCTAAACGACACCTCTAACCCTTAACACCTTACCATATCCATAATCCTAACCCTACCCAACCCTAACCCTAAACCTAACCTTCACCCCAACCACAACGCCTAACACAACCCTAACCCTAACCCTAACCATAACACGAAACACTAACCTAAAATCTAACCCTAACACTAAAACTCAACACAACCCCTAAACTTAACCCTAACCCTAAACATAACCTTAACACTAACCTGAAAACAAACCCAAACCTTAGCCATAACCCTAACCCTCACCCTATGTTAAACTTCACCCTATCCCTAACCTAAAGTTAACCCTAACTTTAACCCTAACCCTACCCCTAAACCTAACCCTCACCTTCACCTTGGCCCACCTGTAACCCTAAACCTAACCCTTACAATAACTCTGACCCTAATCCTCGCCCTAAACCTAATTCTAATCCTAACCCTCACCTAAGCTTAACCCTATCTTTAAGCCTACCATAAACTTAAACCTAACCCTAACTCTAACCCTATCCGCAGCCCTAACCCTAGCCCTAACCCTAACCGTAACACTTACCCCAAACCCTCACCTTAAGGGTAAATGTAACTCTGACTCTTACCC